>NC_091693.1:4106562-4410416 GCF_041296265.1 Equus caballus | reverse complement strand
GCAGCCACCAAGTCCCCAGCCCTCGTGGGGGCGCAGGGCAGGGCGGGCACACCTCAGGGACCAGGGCTGTGGTGCTATCTGTGCCCCATCTGTCTCTGTCCCTCCAGATGTTGCCCAAAGCCCCAGGGGCCCAGCAAGCCTGGGCCACATTTGCCCTCTCCAGGTGGGAGAGCCGCGTGGCCCAGCCCCACGACCTGCATGGCTAGTCTGCTCTTAGAGCAGGATTTCCACTCAGTGGCCTTGGGTGCAAGTCCAATGCCAACTCCGGGGGGAACTGAGCCAGTCCCCTCTCTAAGGCTCAGTTCCCCGGGCCTGGGGCGGGTAACCAAGCACCAGGCTCAGCCCGAGGCAGGCAGAGAGGAGGGGCCTAGCTGCTACTGTTGTTTTCTCACCACCTTCTCTAGTCCAGGACCCCATGGCTGGACTGAGGCAGGCTGTCCCACCTGACTGGCCCGGGTCCCAAGCAGAGAAGAAACTGACGCTCCCAGACAACACAGAGGACCGCCTGGGGGCCAGAGGAGTGGCCCAGGGCATGGCCGAGGCTGTGGTGGGGTCTCCTGGACCTGCTGCCCCGCCCACTGACCTCAGGGCTTGCTGCCCGCCCACTCACATGCTGGGCCAGCCCAACCAGTCTCCCACCCCAGGCCTGTCCCGGCCGTCCTGGCTCCTGAGACAGCCCCGGGAGGCAGCTAGGCAGGCCCTGCAGGACTCCCCCGGGGCTGGCACCCTCCAGAGGCCTAAATGGAGGCTGATGAGTCAGGGGTGAAATGAGGACTCCTGATGCTGGCATTAGGCTCCTTAAGCCCACCTCCGCTCCCCACAGCTCTGCCGTGTGTCCCCTCGCGACTCCCGGCTCCCTCGCCTGCCTCTCCATCTTAGCGGGCAGCTCTGTGCATCTTGCTCCTCTGTTCCTCTCCCTCCTTTCTTCCCTCCTCCTCCTCCTCCTCCGCCTTCTTCCTCTCCTGTGAGGGCGCAGGAGGTCTCACTGCTGGAGTTTCTGGGCCGTTGCCCATCCCCCTGCTGCAGATCCAGACAGAACCAGGATAGGGCTGCAGCCCCATGGCCTTCAGAACACCCACGTAGGGGAGGGCGTCTCCTCTTAGAAGCAAGAGCCAGTGTGTGGACACTTCAGGTGCAAAGGAAGGCAGCCAGGTAGGGGACACATGGTGAGTGACCAGCAGAGCCTGTGCCCTGGACAGACTCCCTGGGACAGGGTCTCAGGACAGTGTGTCTGCCTGGGAGCCCAGGGCGCCTCAAATTGCATCCCAGAGTGGTTCAAGGGGCAAGGCTCCCAGGGTCCACGGGGAATTTCAAGGGGACAATGGGCTAAACACCCCACCCCCTGGGCTGGAGCAAGCTGGGCAGACAGGACAGGGTGGCCAGAGCAGTGACATTCCCGGCTGAGACAAGGGGGATGGGGCCCAGGGAACACACTGGGGGCCTCCGAGCAGCCCCTTCCTCGTTCTGGAGGCAAGGCTGCTGGGACCCAGATTGGTCAGAGGGATGGCTACAGGGAGGGGACCTGTTGGATGGGGAAGACAGGGTCCCACCATCCCCCAAAGGCTTATGGGACGGTGCCCTGGCTCTGGGGCCAATGTGGGCTGCATGCCATCCCCAGCCGTGCTTCTCCCTGTCCTGGGGACCTGTCTCAGCCAGGACCATACTGAGGATGGAGGTTTTGAGCCTCAGGCCCCAGGCCTGGTGCATAGCAATTTGGGGTGGTCGAGGGGGCATGCCCTTGTCAGCCTTGGAGGGGAGATAGGAAGCCCAGGGTCCCTTCCCTGATGGCTGGACCTCCCCAGACTCCTGGGCCCCAGGAGGGGGCCTCCAAGTCCTTCGTTCACAGCCCTTGGCTGCTCGTCACCTTTGGCTCAGGCTCAGCCTCTTCCCCTGACTGGCAGGGTCCCCCACAGAACCGCCACCCACCTGCCCCGGGGGTGGCCTCTGACTGCGCCAGCGGAGACTGACGGCCTCACACTCCCTTCCCCTCACAGCCTGGACTGGAGCCAGGGGTCACCCCTCATCCACCCCAGAGACCAGGGCGAGGATTGGTGGAAAGACCCACAGGTTCAGAGGTCACAGTGTGTGGCTGCGATGGAGGTCAAAGATTTGCTGACGGTAGCCTTGGAGGTATTGATCCGGTGGGGGAGGTGACAGAACTCTGTCCCTTGCCAAGGGCTCTGAGCACGGGCTGGTGGTCAGCAAACTACATTCACCCCACCCCAGAGCAGGCTCCTGGGGATGAGGGGCTGGGCGCTACAGAGCCCCTCTCATAGCCCCAGGTCCCTCGACAGGCGGGGGACGATGGTCGCGGCACAGGAGATCTCAGTTATCACTTTGAGCGCACTGAGCCTGTGCAGCCAAAAGGACAACGAGGGACAGGAGGCCACGTGCTCCAGGCCCTGAAGCCCTCACAGGCTTGAGATGATGGGGCTTCGGAGAGTTGGAAACTGAGGGAACCTGCGCACAAGGAAGCCCAGCCTCCCTTGGAGAGGACAGCAGGCTGCAGGCTGCGTCGGTTTCCTGGGGGAGGTGGGCAGCTGCAGGGGGTCTCAGAGGCCTCCCCTAGTCCCACCTGCTCTAAGCAAAGAGCCCAGGGCCTCCCACTACAGTGACCATAGCACCCCGGAGTCAGGCAGTCCCCTTCCAGCCCTACACGCAGCCCCCTTATACGGGGTGCAGGCACGATTCCAGCTCCCTCCTGTTCAGAACGATGAAGTGAGTGAGTCTGCCACACCCCCGTGCCCAGAGCACTCCCAGAGGTGGCCAGACCCTCCAGCTGCCCCTCATTCCACCCACCCACAAACGCCCACCGGTCCAGGTGGGGACAAGGCTGGCTCAGGGGGGAGGAGATTCCATGTCTGAGAGGGCAGACAAAGGGCCACCTCCCCTAACACAACTTACTGCAGACTGGGCCCCGAGCTGTCTCTCCATCCATCCCTGAGGCTGCTGGGGAGAGAGAGGATGTGTGTGCCGGTGCTCGTGTGCACGTGTGTGTGCATGTGTGCTTGTTGGGACCAGTGTCTGTGTGCACGGGTTATTTGTGTGTGTTTGTACTGAGTGCATGCATGAACACGTGGTTGTGTGCATGTGTGCGCTGTGTGATTATGTGCACACGTGGGCACGTTGTGCATGTGTGTTTGCGTGAACTCAAGTGTTCGGCCCGGGCTCAAGGCTGGGCTGGCCCCCTTCCAGGCGCTGACTGGAGAGGCACTCCAGCTGTCCCTTGGAATGGCTCAATCCGGGCTTAGCCAGAAACCCTCACCAGTCCCTATGGCCCCAGCCCTGGCAGCTGTCCTGGAGCTGAGGGTTTCTGATCAGCCCCGGCCAAGCTGGCCGCATGATCGGAGGGCAGCTCTGTCCACTGGGATGGCCTGCGGCAGCCCCTGGCTCAGAGAAGACTCAGGCTCGAGGTCACTGGCACTGAGGCAGAGACATGTGGCCCACTGGGGTCTAGAGTGCTCCTTGATGCCACCAGGGCCTGGCTGGGGCGTCCTCCTGGCAGTGACCCCTACTGAGAATACCAGGTACTGCAGATGGGCTCTATGAGCCCTGGTCAGGAGGGGGACCCCTTTCCCTGCAGTGGGGCTGTTCCCCGCCGTGAGCAGTGAGTATGGTTTTCAAACCCCCTCCGAGGAACCCCTGTGGTTCCTTCAGGTCCCTCCAACAGTTCCCAAAAGTTGATGCTCCCAGCTCCCCACCCTCCTCCTCAAAAGAGCATTGCTTTTAAGTTGGGCTTTTGAAGACATTTCTCCAAAAATATTTTTAAATCTCTAGGCTAGATTTTGAGCTTTCAGCTCAAGGAAAGCGTGGTGAGTGCAACTCAGCCAGATCTTCCTCTAGAACAATTCACTGGGCCTTAGCCCCGTAGCTCCCGCCAGGTGTACAATATCACCTAGGTGGGGTTCTGATGTAAATGCCTCTTGGAAACCACGAGAGGCAATAAGGAGAGATGGGATCCACCTCAGAGGTGGGCAGCCTCGGGTGCAGTGGACCCAGCCCTCTGGCCGGGGCTGACTTCCGGCCCTCCAGGAGATGGGCACGTCTGTGAGAGGCTCCCAGGGGTTGTGCTGCCTCACCACTTGGGCTTTGGCCTGGGGAGACCCTGATAAAGGGCATCGCCACTCAACAGCCCGCTGGCTGCTCCTCTGGAGGGAGCAGGACAGTTATGGCCTGTCTCTCCCTGCCATGTGGTTCCCTGTGTCCTCTCCGTGTCCCCAGTGTCTACCACACCTTGCAGTATCTGCCTGAGACCGTTAAAAGCAATTTGCTAGATGTAAGACATGGTTCACAGCGGCATAGAGCAGGGCCAGGGGTGCTGTGGTCAGTGGCCCTGCCACCCTAGCCCCAGCCTGGCCTGCCACATCCAGCTTAGATCGTCCCTAGAAAGCTCCCCATGAGGGCCACCTCCCTATAATTCCCTCCAAGGGGTGTGACAGGACCCACAGCCAACCAAGCAGAGCACGACCAAGCCCGGGGAGCTCTGAGGCAGACAGCACTTTGCCCCAGCCTTCGACTCTGCTCCAGAGCGATGGACGCTAAGGCATCAAGGATGGTCCTGTGCTGGCCAGATGAGGTCAGGAGGGAGGGGGACAGCCTCGTCCCACTTGTCCCCATTCATTCCTGCATTCATTCAACAAGTATTTGTCACTTCGTGCTGGCAGTGTGCTGCCCGGTGCTGATACATCCATGAACAAAACAGATCGCTCTGCTCCTGGTCTGGTGTGGATAGTGGAGGACACAGCAGTCAAATTACGTAAGCAAAATATACACATTTCACATGGTGGTTGGGGGGAAAAGCAGGACAAAGCGGAGAGCAAGTGCTGGGGTGGGGACGTGATCTGCTGTAGAATGCTCAGAGAAAGCTTCCCAAGGCAACGTCTGAGGAACCCTGAGGGAGGCGAGGAAATGAGCCTTGAGGACGTCCGGGAAGAGCATTCCAGGCACAGGGAACAGCAAGCACAGAGGCTCTGAGACAGGAGTGTGCCTACTTTCGGAGCAGTGTGGCTGCAGCTGAGCGGGTGAGAGCAGAGTGGCTGACGGATGAGCAAGGTTGTGGGGGCCGCACATAAGGTCATCGCCATGGCAACATCTGTGGATCTACTGGGCGGGGTGCAGAGGCTCTGTGGTGCCGAGCAGCGGGCAGACCTATGACAGCAACACTGCCGCCCTTCCCTCCACTCTGCCCCTCCGACCTTGCTCCTGGAGAGGAGACCCCGTCCAGGAGCCTGGGGGTGGGGACAGGCAGCTGGCCTGGCCTTGGGGAGCCCTTCACCAGCGGAGAAAGGCCCCTCTTGGGGTTTGACCTGCTCCTGAGCCCACAAGGATGTGAGGGCTGGGCCCTGCTGAATCCCCCACGAGCTGTGCACCCACTCCTCATGGCCACGAGCAGCCTCAGACAGGACAGGCCCTTCAGCCACATGCCAGAGGGAGGCCACACTGCCCAGCACCTGCTTAGGGGATGGCTCCTAAGGACCTCTCCACATTGAGTGTCACTGGGGAGAAGGCAACATGGCCCAAAGCCCTTTGTAATTTGCTTCCTCCCACCCTCCAGTCTTTCTCACCACGCCCCATCCACACAGGACTGCATTTTACTAGCAGGTTTGGCTTGTTCCTGCCTCAGGGCCCTTGCACATACTATTCCAGCTGTCCTTAATGCTCTTCCCTCCAGTGTTCACATGACTAATCCTCCTCTTCACCCATTCAAAAATGCCCTCCCTGAACAGCCCCCAAAGCAGCCATCCCCACAGCCCTCCCAGTCCCTCCATGATTTATTTCCTGTGTGGCACTGTCTCCATCACAAATCCTCTGGCTCGTTTATTTGGTGACTTTAATATTCCTTGGCATGTGGGCTCCGTGGGGTGGAGCCCAGCCGCCCTGTCTGTGGCTGGATCCCCAGCACCCAGCACTCAGTAGGTCCTTGCCAAGCATTGCATGAGTGAATGAATGGCAGGGGCGGGGACTGGGTCTGAGGGGGCTGGGGAAAGGCCCACAGGGACCTGAGCAGACCTTTGGGAATCTAATTGCTGAGCTGAACCTGGGTGGGGACCAGGGTGGGCAGGTGTAAGTGGGACTCGACCCTCCTTCACGAGGCAGGTTGGCCCAGAGCGCAGGCAGAAGTGCTCACCTGACAGTGCTGGCAAGAAGGAGCCCCCTGCAGCAGGGCGCTGGGGCCAGCGAGGGGCCAGGGAGCTGGAAGGGGGTCCTGCTTTCCCACTGCTCACCAGCTTTGTCCTCAGCCCGGGTCAGTGAGGACAGGAGGTGGGGAGAGTGTAGCTCCATGGAGAATACCTCCTGGATGGGACAATGACACTCCAACGGTTCAACATGGTTAGTGGACATTCAGACGCATGACAGACCAGGGAGCGCCACCTGCCTGTGGGAGTGGGCATACCTGGGGGGACAGGGGCTCTGGCCCCTCAGCGGGGCTTCTCCTGTCCCGTGGGCTCCTGGTGACATCTAGTGGCCAGCACTTCCCGATGCACTATTTCCCCACATTCCACCAACTCCCTCCCCAGGGTGTCCCCGAGGCCAGGGCACCCCTGCGCTGGGTCTCTGCTTGCTCCCGTTCTCATGATCCCCATCTGCTGTGAGATCTCTGGGGCTCGCACCCATGCACTCACTCTCACACCTTCTCCCGCGGCTCAGCCCTCCCACACACGGTGACAGGGCCACATGCGGCTCAGGGGTGCCCTTGGGCCCTCTAGGCAAAGAGTCTTCGGTGCCCCACGAGGGCCAGCTCCTGCCCTCTAGCCACCTCGCCCCATCCCCAAGTGCACCCACGACCAGATCGCCAGTCCACCCTGGGGACGGAGGCCTGGAGGCGAGGGCACAGTAACACCCCGGACCCTCTGCCCTGTCTTCCTGCTGGAGCTCACAACTGCGGCTGGTAAAAACAAACTAGGCATGGAGGTTGAGACCAAGCCGAGAACCAGCAAGAACAGGAGGTCGTTGTCCTGACCAGAAGCCTAGAAGAACCGGTCCATGGCAAAGCCCGCACCACCGAGCGTGGTGACCCTTGGGACACCAGGCAGGAGAAAGGGGTCTGGGAGCCAGGCCAGGCCCAGGAGCGGCACGTCCGCATTGTCCAAGGGCAACCTCAGCTGAGCCAGCAGCCGCGCTGCCTGCGTCACTGAGAGGAACTGGAGGGACTGGGGAAAAAGCCTGGTAGGCGGGGTACCCGGACCTGCCAGCTGAGGCACAGGGCACACGTGCCCAGCAGTGCAAGGTAGTGCTGGGGGCCAGGACCCCAGACTCAGTGGACCTGAGGGACCCATTTCAGGTATGCCATCAGTCTTCTCCAGGAGCCACCAGGAGAGGAGGGCAAATGTCACTTTCTCCACTTCCCAGTCAGGGGCACTGGGCCCGGCAGGAGCTGACAGAGACAGAAGATGCTGGCGCCCCACTTCCCAGGTGGCAGGTGGGGGGGTCTCCACCTCCTACGCCCTCCCAGGACCCGGGTGCTCCTCGAACTCCCCACCAGGCCTCCAGCCCCTGCACTGCACGGGGGATGTGTCCCAGAAGCCGGGGCACCACAGGACAGCACGGGGTCTCTGCCAAAGGCTGAGGAGCGGCCAGGCAGGGCAGCCACAGCCTTTCCTGCCCCTGCCCACAGCCCTCGCAGGCTTGCTTGGCGTGAACCTTGGTCAGGGACGGGCAGGCGTGGGGCTGGGTGAAGAGTGAGGTGAAGGCCAGCCCCAGGGTGCCAGCAGCTGCTCCCATGCCCAGGGCTCCATGCCCCAGGGACAGCCTGAGAGCTGAAAGAGTTCAGGCTCTACAGGGGCTAGATGCCAGGGGCTGGACTGGAGGCTGGACCCCCTAAGAGGTCCCCCAAGTAGGAACTAGGGTGTCCCTCTGCCTCCCCAGCGCTCTCCCTCAGCCCCAGCTCCACCTCAGATGGGAGGAGGTCTTTCCCCGGAACACTCTGGTATGGAGAAGTTCCAGCGTCCACATAAGCCCCCGCACCCTTCCCATAGTCCTGCAGGGGAAGGGCTGGGGTGGAAGCTCTGGGCAGGGAGACGAGACTCCGGGCTCTCCCAAGGCACTCCACTCCATTGCTGTAAGCTGCTGCTCCCCTACGACTAGTCCTTAGGGTGCATCCCCTTCAGTTTGTGTGGGGCACTGGAGGCCTCAGCGAATGAATACAGAACTGAGGCCCAGCCTCAGCCATGCCACCTTCTTGGAGCCAGACTCTGACGACGCTGGGCGTGGGGTGGGGGCCACACGAGAAACATGAGATGGGTGGGTGCCGCCGTGGGGGCTGGGACGCCTGGAAGAAAATGCTGGTCCGGCTGGTGCAGGGGAAGGGGCAGTCGGAGACGGCTCCCCAGAGAAGAACACTCAGGTGGAGAAAGCTCCTCCAGACCAGGGACTCAATACCAGGGTAACCCAGAAGGAACAGCACTGAGGAAGGGCAAGACCCCAAGCCACTGGAAGAGGGAGGCAGGAATCAGGGAGAAGCGGGAGAGCACAGGCAGGCAAGGCTGGAGCACAGGGGGCAATGGGGGCCATGGTGGGGATGGGCCAGATGTCACTGCAGGGGCCAGCGCGGAGGCAGTGCCCGGGCCCCAGGGAGAAATAAGGACAGCGGGTCTCGGTGTGTGCAGAATTTCCTAAGGGTGCAACAAGCATGAAAATTGAGGGGAGACGGAGCCTTGTTTCATTTGGAAATTTACCAAGAGTTATTTGCCATTTTGGAAAATCACATCCCTAAGATGGCACCGTGGCTGCAGCAGGCATCCGGGCCTGGAGGATGCTCCGACCTCTGTCTGGTCTGCAGGGGTTCCAGCCGCACCGGCTCCACATAACCAGCATCTGAGTCCTCTGCAGGTCATACCCAAGCGTCTTTCAAATCAAATACACATAACGAAGCTATAAACCACTTTCCTTTTATTTCTCCCTTGTTTTAAAGTTAGGACATTATATCGATTTTTTAAATTATGACTGTAGGTTATATTATCTATGAATTTTATTTTGGGATGGTAAGAAGACAAGAAAAGATTCTTTATAGAAGGCCCATAACTCTGATTGGATTGACCAGATTTATGTGCTCACAGGAGGTGAGGGGTAGGGAAGAGACAAGGAGGAAGCCCCACAGTCCTGGCCCGAGCAGTGGAATGAGGGTGCCCCTGGACAAGGGAAGGGAGGGGAGGCCCGGGTGTGGAGAAAGATCCGTGGTTGGATGCTGCCCATGAGACCCTCAGCTTGAGAGGGGCTGGGCCTTGGAGTGGCAGCAAGGAGCGGAGACTGTAGACCCATAAATCACTAAGTGCAAGGGGAAGGGGCCCTAGAGGGAGCCCCGGGAGCATTTCAGAAATGGAAATGTGGAAGCGGCAGAGAGCCACCAGGCCATCAACTCCAGGGCGGCTCAGAGGGCAGGGCACTGTGGGCAGCCACCTGAGGGAGGTATGAGAGGTTCTGGGGTGAGTGTGAGCACAGCAGGGGCAAACCTCCTCTGACATATTTTGGGGGCCTCACTTAATGACTACAGGCAGCTCTCAGAAGAGGAAGCCACCTGGCCTGCTGGTTGTCCAGCATCCTGTCATTAGCAGACCTGGGCCTCTGCCCACCAAAGTGACAGGCCAGGGACAGCACCAGGAGGGGCCCTAGGGCAGGAGGTGAGAAGCCCCAGGACCAGGCGGCCTATGCCTCCCAGGGTTGCAGGTTCAGGATCTGGCCATCACAGCTCCCCACTGATCAGCTCCATGAACTTAGGCTGATTATTTCCTTTTCTGTGCCTCGATTTTCCCCTCCTTGAAACGGGGAGACAACATAGTGCTGGCCTCTCTCCAGTCCTCCCTAAACAGTTCTCCAACCCCACCCCACAGCCTGGCCAGGCCAGCCTCTCTCTCCTGGGAGGACCCAGGCTTGGCCAGGCTGACAGGGGCCCCCACCCATGGACAGCCCGAAGCCGGCGGAGGCCCTGAGAAGCTGTACTGCACTGTTCCCCTCCCTGTAAGAGGGGCCCAAGGGAACATGCCATCTTCCTCCTGGGAAAGAGTTCCGACAGACTTGGTCCTGAGGGCTGCTGGTGACAATGCGTGGTGGGCCCACTGGTGACTCAGATCAGGACAGGGTGGCAGAGACCCGTGGAGACCTCAGCCCAACACCCAGAGTGGCTGGTGTCTTGCGGCCAGAGAGGTGGTCCCAGGAGGGTGGCCAGGGCTGAGGCGGGGGAGACCCTTCTCACATTGAGACTGCTCTTCCTCAGACCCTTCTGAGGGCACCAGGACCCCACAGGCCCTCTCTGGACAGGCTCCCTTGAAAAGTGGGCCTCCATCTCTCCAAAGCGGCTCAGCCCCCACAATGCAGAGAAGTTGGATCCCCCGCCCTCCCCACCGGCTCTGGCATCAGTTAGCACAGGGGATGCCCCCATAGGAGGGGGACTAGGTGTGAGCACCCAGAGGGCCATCCTGCCTGGGGTCCCATGTTCAGACTTTCCATGTGGTCACCCAGTGACATTCCCCACACATTTTCCCAGCTGCCCACAGGACGGAGGACGGTCCCGCCCACGGGATAACGTCCCACAGTGTCTCAAACCTGGCGATGTGCAAAGTCTGGTTTTCACATTAAAAGTGTTAGCTTCTTAGAAGGACATGCCTAGATTGCCCCCAATTTTGTAACTGGTTTTGACATTTCTTGGTGTTTGGAGGCCCCAGAGCCTCGGAGGGGCCTGTCTGGCGCCCAGCCCCACGGTGAGTACTCCCCACCAGCAGCGCCCGCTGCGCCGCCCGCGCCTTTCCCAGGCTCTCTGCCTCACCGCCTCTGGGCAGGTGAGGAAGCCGAGCCCACAGGGCCTGCAGAGCCCCTGCCCACTGGGCCGTGGTCGGCCTGTCGGGGCGGCTCCACTCAGCTATGAGAAAGGCCGGGACCCATCAGATAAGGCTCTGGGCCCTCCCCACGCCACCACCACCACACGAGGCTCTATCTCCTCCCGGTCCCTCCCAGCCCTGCCCCAAGCAGGTGCGCTGCACGGAATGAATTTCACTACGAGATCTCTCTGGTTTCACTATGAGTTTCCCGACCCAGGCCAGCACCCACGGCACCCGGGGCCTCCCCTGCATCTCTCAGGCCAGGAGGCAAACCTCCCCACTCAGGCTGCAGCAGGAAGGAAACGGGGCAGTCCTTGGGAAGGACTTCCCTGGCTCCCAGTTGACTCTGGAGGTCCCAGGAGAGGCTGGGTCCTGGTCCTGGGAACCTGGCCTGCTCTCCCCAAATCCCTAGGACAAGGTGCAGCGGAGGCCTGGATTCCTTGACGTTCCAGAGAGGCAAGCCACCAGGGTGCATCCCAGGGCCCCGGCCCAAGGTTGATGGGAGGCTGTCCTCTGGTGGCACCTTTTGGAATTGCAGGTAGTCCAGAGTGGAAGCCAGGGAGGCGGTGCCTTGGTCCAGGAAGCTGGCCCCACAGGATTTGAAGCTGGAGGGAGAGGACAGCCCAGTTCCAGAGCAGAGGCCTGAGCCCCAACTCCTCATGTTCCCTACTGGTCCCTGTTACCCACAGCCCCCCATCACTGACACGGGGCTGCCCAGGGCCATGCCTGTAGGGGCCTCAGGGGAAGACGTGGGGTGACACAGGAAGACATGACAGTCCCAGACTCCCCAACAGGTCACCCCTCCCCTCCATCTCCCTCTTCTGATGGTGGGCCCAGGAACCCTGGGGCCTGAGGAGCAAAAGGAGTCAGTTCAGGCCAGCTGTCCCCCTGAACAGGACAGGGCAGCTGTGGGCACCAAGGGGTCATGCACCGCCCCTCTCACTCCACCTCCCGGATGTTAAGTGACTCGTCCAGTTGAGAAGTCAGAGGGATAGCTGGGACTAGAACCTGTATCTCTCCGTTCCCAGGTCAGATACCTGGGAATCTTCTTTGAGGACCTACTATGTACCTTGGAGGAGCATTTGGCCCAGAGGGGAGAGAACAACAAGGAGAAGTGGGCACAGGAGAGGCATGTCATCCTGTCTGGGGACCAGGATGGCTTCCTGGAGAAGGTGCTAACCGAACTGACTCCCAAGGGACACGCGAGAGTGGAGGTGTGAGGTGGTGCCAGCCAGGGAGGCAGCACGGGCAAGGCAAATTGGGGACCAACATCTGAGCATGCGGAGCTGATGACAGTGGCTTTAAAGAGAGTGACCACACATACCGGTTTGCTCGGACAGCCTGCTTTACGCCTGCCATCATGGTGTAACTATTAAAGGCACTCCCTTTCATCTTTAAAAGTGCCCCAGTTTGGACAATAAGTTAAGTGGCCTCCCTACTGAGACGCCACTGTGGGGGCCGATCCTCAGCCCCGTGGCTCTACTGAGCAAGGACAGTTTGGGATGGGGGAGGGGGTGAGATCTGCACTTTGGACCAGTCCTGGGGTGGCAAAGAAGCTGTGTCAGCCTCAAGGAAAGGGTGGTGGTGGAGGGCAGCGGGTGGAGGGGTTCGTGGTATGCAGTGGCGAAGCGCCAAGGTGGGGGCAGTCGGAGCTCAGGGAGTGCAGCCTGGGATCTGGGTCTCAATTGCGGGGAGGGGGTGGCTCTGTGTGATGACACAGGCTTCATGTGATCATTCTAGAAGCACCAGATGTGCAGGCTGGGGCCCTTAGACCTGGGTAAGGTGCTCCCTGCCATGGATCCCACACCATGGAGAGCCAGAATGTCACTGGCACCAAATATAAAGATTTTTTTTTTTAATTTCAGTCTCGTAGAATGTTAAAGTTTGATAATTAATTGACCAAAGGTGAATGGAGGAAAAGGGACAGGTGTAATACAAGGGTCCTCCAGGCCAGAGGACGCTGGGCCAAGAGAGGTGAGTGTGTGTGCGTGTGTGTGTGTGTGTGCATGAGCATGCAGGGGTGGTCACAGCCTCTGCCCTGGAAACCAGAAAAGGTGATGATGCTTTCATTTAAGGCTGGCTGCCCTAGATCACCAAGGAGAATGTCCAGGCAGCCCGGCTTCCCCACATCTGTGCTTCTTCCACTCTGTTCCATAGCTATGTTTGGAGAGGGCCCAGAAATCCCAGATTGGAAAAGTGAGGTGGGAGAAAGGGTGACCAGGCCAGCCTCCGTCCCAGGTGTGCGTTAATGCTCAGGAGTCTTGGGCACGTCCCAGCTCCTACCCTGCCCCGCCTCAGTTGACAGTGACCATCAGGACTGGCCTGGGGACAGCATGCACCCGGGGAGTGGGCTGCCGGCCAGGTGTGAATGAGGGCTGGGTCACGGCGGAGCGTCATTTGTAACTTCCACATATTTGGGCATATGGTGTGTGGTCTGTCCTCCTGTCCTAGGAGTAATAGGGCTGGACATGTCCCCAGAGTGTCCAGGGAGGGTGCAGAGATGGGAGAGAGAAGGCAGGAAGGGGCAGCGACAGTGTCCAGGGCTGAGAACCCCAAGAGACAGGAGCAGAGAGGGGCCCCCGAGAACCAGCAATGAAAGGATGTTTGAGGCTTGGACAGGGAATGGTTTGGGATCAGGATGGTGGAAACCAAGGAGAAACTGAGGCTGCCTGAGCGGATACCCAGGCTGGACCTGCAGGTAAGAAGGAGAGAAGGGCTGAGGCTGGAACGGGGGTGGGGGTGCTGAGGGGGTTCAACACCCATGAGGAGCAGGCGGGGAAAGAGCAGCCCCAGAGACCCCCTCCACTCAGATCCCGTCCCACCCAGGGACCTGACCCAGGACATGTTTAATGTCCTATTCCTATTAAAATGAGTGTAATCTACATACAAAAAATTGCACAAATCATGAGTGTTCTGCTTGATGAGTTTTCACAAACTGAACATATTCATACAACCAGCACCCAGATAAGAAATGGAACCTGACCAGCACCCCAGAGCCTCCCTCAGGCCCCTCTGCATCCCAACCTCCAAGGGTCACCTCTACCTTGACCTTTAGCATCATACACTAATTTTGCCTGTTTTAGAACTTCATGTAAATGGAATCACCACAGAATGCAACATCATGTCCAGCTTCTTTTGCTTGACATCATGTCTAGGAGATTTATCCCCATCCTGGCATGGTAGTAATTCGTTCATTTCCTTTGCAGGAAAGGACTCCAGAATTTGAATGTACTCTGATGCATTTATCCATTCTTCTGATCATGTTTATACAGGTTTCCGGTGTGGGGCTACTGTGAAGAGCACTGCTAGGAATACTATTATAGACGTCTTCCAGTGCATTTATATATTTACTTCTGTTGGGTATTTACCTGGGAGTGCATCTTAGCCTGGGCTCCCCAGACAGAGTCTGAGGCTAAAGCTTAAGTAGGACTTCTTTTTTTTTTTTTTTCCCGAGGAAGATTAGCCCTGAGCTAACTAATGCCAGTCCTCCTCTTTTTGCTGAGGAAGCCTGGCCCAGAGTTAACATCCATGCCCACCTTCCTCTACTTTATATGTGGAATGCCTACCACAGCATGGCGTGCCAAGCGATGCCATGTCTGCACCCAGGATCTGAACCAGCGAACCCTGGGCCGCTGAGAAGCGGAATGTGCGCACTTAACCGCTATGCCACCGGGCCGGCCCCTTAAGTAGGACTTCTTAATTGGGGTGTGCAATCCCAGGGGATAAAAAGTGAGGGCAAAGGGAATGGGGCAGGGAAGGCAAGAGAGCCAATATGAGCCTGAGCTTCTGAGCTGGCCATCACTTGGCACCAAAAGCATCTGACTGCTGGGCCCATGGGCTCCTCCTGCGAGAGGCTTTATAACGATTGCGATTCGTGACAGTCCGTCTGGGTGGAGGAACGAGGAAGAATTTATCCACTGGCTCCCATCTGCCATTGGCAAAGAATAGGCGGAAGTGTGTTAACTCCCCTGCATTTTTGGCTACAAGTTCATGAGTGCCACGTTGGGCCCTCAGCATCTCATACGTCAGGGCTAGCAGACAAGCCCTGGGGGTGATGGGAGGTGCAAAGGCCTCCACAGCAAGCTGAGGCTAGAGGATCTGAGGTGGTACCCAACAGGTGTCTGATGCAGAATGAGGTTGCTAGGCCAAAGGGATTTAGAGATACTGCCAAATGACACCAATGTGCACTCCCTCCAGCAGGGAATGACAGTCCCGGGTTGCTCCACGTTCTTGCCAACACGGGTGTCTAATTTTAAGTGTTCTCGTGAATGTGCAATGGTATCTCATTCTGGTTTTAATTCGCATTTCCCTGATGACTAATGGGGTTGAACACCTGTTCAGGAGTTTATCAGTCATCTGAACATCCTCTTTTGTGAAGCACCTATTAAAATCTTTTCCCTATTGATTTGTAGTAGTTTTCATGTTTTTTAGATACAAATCCGTTATCAGATATATGTATTGAAATAACTTCTCTCCCGTGTGGCTTACTTTTCCCTCTCTTAATCATGCCTTTTGATTAACAGAAGTTTCTCATTTTAATGGAGTCCAATTTGTTACTTTTTAATACTTTTTTTTAGTACTTTTTTTTAGTACTTTTCGTTTCCTATTTAAGGAAATGAATCTATTCTCTCCCCTAAATCCTCTTCTGGCAGCATTGCTGTTTGCCCTTTCCCACGCACATTTACCTTATTTCACACGCACACCTGTGGAATCGGTTTTAGGGTACGGCGGAAGGTAGAGATGAAGAGTCTTTTCTTCTTCCCAATATGGATACTTAATTGATCCAGCACCATTTATTGAAAAGTCTGTCCTTTCTCCACAGCTTTGCAATGTTGACTCTGTAGTGACAAATCACGAGGCCGCAGGGGGATGGGTCTGTTTCTGCATTTTCTGTTTTGTCCCACTGATTGACTTGTTGATTTTTGCATCAATACCACACTATCTTCCTAACCTAACGTAACTCCTCCAACTCTGTTATTCTAAGTATGTATTTTAGAATCAGCTTGTCAAGTTTCACAAACACGCCCAAAACATCCAAGGCAACCACAGCAAAACCCTTTGAGATTTTGATCATAAGAGTATTGGACCTACAGATCAATCCTATAGATCAATTTGGAGAAAACCAACATCTTAAATTCGGATCCATGGACAGAGCATATCCCTCAATTAATTTACATCTTTTGCAATTTCTCTCAGGAATGTTTCATAGTTTTCTGTGTAGAAATTAATTCACTAGATTGATTTTTTTAGATGTTTTATTTTTGTGCTATCATAAATTTCATTTTCCAATCGTTGCTAGTATACAGAAATACATTAAGTTTTTGTATATTGAAGTTGTAGCCAGTGGCTTTCCTAAATAAGCTAATTAACATTAAATTTACTTATAGTTTTTTTCCTGGGTTTTCCACCCAATCGTGTCATATGTAAATGGGAATTTTATGTCTTCCTTTCCTATCTTCATACCTTTTTACTTCTTGTCCGAGTGGCTTCTTTCACTTAGTAACATGCATTTAAGTTTTCTCCATGTCTTTTCATGGCCTCACAGCTCATGTCTTTTAGCACGGAATGTGATTGCACTGTCTGGATGGACCACAGTTTATTTATCCATCACCTACTGAAGGACATCCTGGTTGTATGCAAGTTTTGGCAATTATGAATAAAGATGCTATAAACAGTCACCTACAGGTTTTTGTGTGGATATAAGTTTTCAGATCCTTTGGGTAAATACCAAGGAGCATGATTGCTGGATTGGATGGTAAGAGTATTGTAGTTTTGTAAGAAACTGCCAAACTGTCTTCCACAGTGGCAGTACCATTTTGCATTCCCTCCAGCGATGAATGACAGTTCCTCTTGCTCCAATCCTCGACAGCATTTGGTGTTGTCAGTGTTTTGGGTTTTGGTCATTAAAGGGCGTGCCTTTTCACTTCTTTTTCTTGCCTTATTGCACTGGCGAGGACCTCCAGCACAGAGTTGAATAGAACTCACCAGAGCTAACATCCCTTCTCATTTCCAGCCTCAGTGGAAAAGCATTCAACACTTCACCACCGGGCATGATGCTGGCTAGAGGGTTTTGCTTGTTGTTTTTTGTTTCTTGGAGGGTTTGGGGTTTGGGCAGGCACCTGTATCAGACTGGGGAAATTCTATTCTGTTTCTAATTTGCTAATTTTGTTTGTTTCAATCATGGATGACAGTTTTCTGAAGCTACTGGGAAGAGCCTATGGTTTTCCTTGTTTTTCTCTGTTAATGTGGGGAATGGTACTGACTCTGGGATGGTAAACCAATCTTACCAACCTTTTGCTCCCATTTTGGGTTTGCAGGTTCTAGTTCAGTTCCACTGAAATGACCTCCTGAGCTGTGGGCCTGGAGAGCAATACTCCATCCTGTGCTGTGCCCAGAGTCACCATTTCTCCCGAGACACACACGCTACACCGCAGGTGCCAGAGAGGCTCCTGGCCTCGGAGGATCCCGCCAAACCCTGAGCTCACTAGCCGTGGCTAGACCCTCTCCCAGCAGACTCCAGCGTGGCGAAGGCAAACGGAGGGAGGAGGGAGTCAAACCAGCAGGTCGAGAGCCCAGCCCCCAACCACTCACGACAATCAGGGGTCTCCGGAGCGCAGGCTGCCTCCCCCGGCCCCACCGCCTGCGCGAGGCGCCTTTAAGGGAGCCAGCCGCCGAGCGGTCTCTGGGGCCCGAGGCGGAGGCCGCCAAGAATGCCGCACTCGGGACTCCGACGGAGCGCGAGGGAGGAAGCTTCGCCTTCGCCGGGGCCTCCCCCTCCGCGTCCCCGCCGCACGTCCACCCAGGGTCATCCCGCCCCCGCCGCTCCTCGTCCGCCAAGCCCCCTGCACCGCCACGCTGGCACCTCGATGCTCCGCCCGCAGCCCGGAGCCGGACCCCACCCCCGGCCCGCCCCCAGTCCGCCCCGCGCCGTCGGACCCAGCGGGGGCCCCTGCGCGCCCCGAGGCTGCGGGTGGGGACAAAGACGGGGCGCCCGGCGTGGCCTCATCCGCATGCAGGGGACTGCGCGGCGCGGCGGCCGCCAGGAAAGGACAAAGACTGTTCTGCCGCCGGCCGCACCGTGCCAGGCTCGCCCCGCCCGCCGCCCCGGTGGCCCCCGACGCGGCCCCCCTTGTGTCTGCTCGGCGGGCCGGGGTAACACTGTCCGGACGGCTTCCGGGAGGAGGCAGCCTCGCTCGGGCCCTGCACGCCTGACCTCCTCCTGAGACCTCAGGGGTCATAGCCCCCTTCTCGGTACCTCCCGGGAGGTTGAGGAGGCCTCCTCTCCTGGAGCCAGGCTGGACTGCGCGGGGTCTTTGCCAAAGACCCGAGTTCTAGTCCACTGAGCCTCGACTTTGACCTGTGGCCAGGCCTCTGCCGGACGCAGTCCGGAGCCCCGCCGGGTGCAAAGAACTCCTTCCAGGACTCCCGCAAGGCCATGGGTCCTTGGGGCCCCTCTTCACCACGACCTTGTCTCCCCAGACTTTGGATGGTAGGTGCTTAGGGAAACCTGACCCCTCAGAGGAGCTCCTGGACGCAGCGCCCATGCCTGCTTGAACTATATATAGCTCACATCCCACCGTCACCGCCTTGGGAGCCAAGGAGACAGCAGGAAGGGTTTGTGTCTCGGCCCTGCCACTTGCTCGGTGATCTTCCTTACCCGTCTCTGGGCCGCAGCTTCCACCTGTAGAAGGGACCCAACCTGCACCCCTCTCCCCGCACACGCGCACTCGGGGGCTGTTGCAGGATCTAAGGGCTGTGGACGCGCTGGCACACAGTGGGTCCCAAAGCACAGACAGCTATTATTTTTGCCGGCTCCTCAGTCTCCTTGAGGGCAGGGACAGTCCTGCCTTTGAGCTCTGCTCCCCCACCCCCACCCCACGAGTGGATGTGACTCAGGCAGCGGGAGGGCCCCTTCCTTCGCTCAACTAGGAAGTTCTAACTAGATCTGCCTCAAGTCCTCTCCTTCCTTCCCAGACCCGGATCGGGCGGGCAGGGCCGCGGGGGGAGTCCCCTTTAAGGCAGGAGGGGGGAGGGGGCTGCAGGCTGGCCCTCCTTCCGCCCCTCCCTGGCCCCTGCCACCCCGGCCCAGGGCCCGGGCCCCGCGCCAGCGCATGCGCCCGCCGGTGGGCGCTGTCCGGGCTGCCAGGGCGGCGCGCGCACCGACAGACGGACGCACCGACGGAGCGGCGGCCGGTCGGACAGACGGGTCAGCGCAGGGAGCGGGGACGTGGCGGGACAGTGACATGGCCGGCCATACGCAGCAGCCGAGCAGGCGCGGGAACCCCGGCCCTGCGCCTTCGCCCTCCTCCGGCCCTGGCCCCGGCCCCGGCGCCTCGGAGCGGGTGGCGCTCAAGAAGGAGATCGGGCTGGTGAGCGCCTGCACCATCATCATCGGTGAGCGGGGCCCGAGGCGAGCGGGGGCCTGGGGCGGCAGGAACGAGGGGCACCCCTCTCTCCGGGCGCTCCTAAGGGTCTGCGACAGTGGGACCGTGGGTGAGGGGGTGCCCGGGGCACCTACGGTGTCGCCCTTCACACAGGGCTTCTTGTTCCCACCTTCCCAGGCACCCCGAATTTTTGTGCCTGAGGGAGGTGAGGGTCCCCTTCACCGCTGGAATCCTCCTGTCTTTACCTCATTGTGGGGCTTCAGCAAGACACTTAGCCTCAGTTTTCTCATCTGTGAAATGGAGATGACTATGGTCCTGCCTTGAGTGCAGGAGCCTTGCAGGTGTCGGGGCTGCACAGGCTGACCCCCATTGAGACCCCAAGTTCTGGCCTGTGGCTCAAACTGAGACCCTACTGTGTGCAGCGTCCTGGTGCCATGCATGTGGGTGATTTAGTCTTCAAAAGCAGGAGGGAATGTGGGTAGACTGGACAGGTAGAGCCAGCCCAGAGGAAAAATAGGTTCAGAGTGTATAGTTACTATAGAGTTTGGCAGCAGGACCCTGGGGGTGGGGGGCTGAGCAGCCAGTGAGCGGAGGTGCCAGTGCTGGGGTGGGCTGACCAAGCCTGCAGAAAAGCCAGCTGCTCCCTGGACTGGGATCCCAACAGGCACTCGCAGCCTCTGGCTCTCTGGCCTCAGCTTCCTCACCTGAGAATAAGTCCCTGTGTCCTGTCCCCATATGGCGACTTCTGGGTAGGCAGAGGACTCAGGGGACAGTGAGGACAGTAGTGGGATTTTCCTCCTTCTGTCACAGGGCATGAACACTGACTCCTCAGGAACTGGCTAACACAGACCTGTGCCTATGTCCACACCAGATGCCTCAGAGACCCTCCTGGGAGGGGTCTGTTCCATGCCCTGTGTCCCAGGAGACACGAGCTGGAGGGATGAATGACAGGGGAGGGATGAGTGGTCTTCTCCTCCCCAGCCAGTGGGAACTGCTTGTACATCCATTGCCCACCCATCCTCAGACCGCTGAAGATGGAGAAAGTTGGGGGCTCAGCAGGGCAGACCCCAGGGTCTCCACCTTCTCTTCCTCTGCCCCCAAACGGGGAGTTTCCGGGCCATGCCTGGGGTCTGGCTCTTGGCCATCCCCTGTACTCACACCGAGAGTTGCCCCGGAACACAGCCACTTGGCCGTAGAATGCTATCTTCCAGGAGATGGTCCTGTTCTGGCCCTGAGACCTTGGCCTAGAGTACCCCTGCTTGACTGTCTGCTGGGAGAAGGGGCTGGGGCAAGAGATTTGGCCAGGGTACTGGTTAGAGCTTTGCCCTGGCCCACACCCTCTCCCGGAGCTGTGTCCCCAGGAAGAGGAAGCCCACCCATCACGGATGGACCAGGGGGTCAAGAGGCTGACCATGCCTGGAGCCAGCTACACCTGGTGCCAGACAGGTGCAGGGAGAGACCCGGCTCTTCCTGGGCTGCCTCAGCTAAGCCCAGCATCCTTCAGCTGTCTTCCTACTTCGCCTCCTCCCCGTATCCCATCCCCTTCAGGTCGGGCAGAGGCTGCTGGCTCCTCTCTCCTCAAAAGAGGGCCCTGGTGGTGATGGTGGTGCAAGTAGAGGAGGTTAGCTCCACCATCACGCTCCTTCTCCGGGCCAGACCCTGTAAGAATTTCCCGTGCAGCCCAGCTCTGCCCTGACAGCTCCCCCACGTTTCAGTCCATGCTTGCTGTTCCAGGTCCACTGCCTCTTGGCCTCTAGACCTTGAAGGCTGAGCTGGGGTGAGGGGTGAGTTGGCCAAGGGTGGCAGACTCAGGAACAGAACCCAGAGGACCTGGCCCCAGCCCAGGACA
Source organism: Equus caballus (assembly GCF_041296265.1). Lineage (NCBI taxonomy): Eukaryota > Metazoa > Chordata > Mammalia > Perissodactyla > Equidae > Equus > Equus caballus. The sequence continues at coordinate 4,389,372 of NC_091693.1, read as the reverse complement.
CTCAGTGGTGGTCTAAGTGGCCCCTGCATAGGGAGCTCTGAAGGGTTACATCCTGAGGAGGCTGGACTGGGCAGGAGACGGGCAAGGGAAGACTCAGCTCAGACCGGCAGGGGACAGGAGAGGAGGGAGGAGCCAGGTGTGGGCTGAGTCAGGGTCTGCACTGCCCTCCCCAGTTGATGCCCCAAAGGTCCCCCTCCCCATTCACTGTTCTGGGCGCCCACCATCTTACCCCACCCTCCTGCCCTGGGGAGCCTGGTCAGAAATGTCTGCAAAGTGTCATGAGTTCGCTTTAAAGGTCTTGAGAACTTTAGATCCCACCCCATCATCTTTCTTGCGTGTTACCAGCTACGGAACTTGTTATCTCCAAAGCCTCCAGGTAGAGGCTCCAGAAGATCGGGTAATTTTCCCCTTGTCCCCAGGCCCTGTCCCAGGCGGAGGGGCGGGGCCTTCAGGAAGGCAACTTTGGGCTGGAACAGACGCCGCCTAAAACATGTTTAGACAGCACCTGCTGGCCGCAGCAAGCATGACATGGGGGGAGCAGGCCAGCCTAGAGGAACATGAGCCACGGAGCAGGGGCTGTGCAAGACATGGCCACATCCAATATCTATTCAGAAAAACACCTCGTACGACATTATGAAAACGTGTTCCCCTTTCTCTCATTTGACTCTTATGCCCGCTTTGAAAGATGGGAATTTTTATACCCATTTTACAGATGTAGAAGTGAGGTTGGAGTTAAGTGACACTGCTGCAAGTGGTGGGCTTGGGGTTTGGAACCAGGTTTGGACTCACTCCCAGTCCAGTGCTCTTCTTCACACTGCTCTGGTGCTGGGAAAAATTGGGGCCCGATTCAGAGCCCTTGATGGGGAAGGTTGGGGATTGAGCTGGGAGCTCATTCGACCAGGATTCCCTGAGCTGCCCGTTCTGCTATGGATGGATGAACAAACAGACGGAGAGAAGAATGCCCCTGATTCTCCCAGCCCCACCTGGGGCTGTGTGTACAGGGTCTCTTGTCCTGACTCAAGGACCTCGGCCTGCTCCTCTCCTGCTCCACACCCAAGGAAGGGACATGCCCAGGTCGAGCAGAGAGGGAGGCACCCTGGGCCTGCTGACCAGGCTGTGCTCTCCTCCACTCTCTCCCTCTGACTCGGGCATCCACCCAGCCCATGCAGGTGTTTGTGGGGCAGGCTCAAGTATGTTCAGGACTCAGGGGTCCTCTTCATGAACCCTGTCTCCTTAGGAGCCAATCCCTGCTCATTCAGCCATGGCCAGCTCCGTCTCTGTCGCCTCCAGGGCTGGAGGTAGCTAGGCTGCTCAGAGGATGGCCCTCTCCAGAAACCCGGCCCCTCCTCCCTGGGACCCTGAGGAGACGTAAAACCACACAGGAGCTTGTCTGTGCCTCACCACAGCCCCAGTTTACAGATGAGGAAACTGAGGGCCTGAGGCTGCAACCAGCCCAGGAGCAGATGCCCTTGGTGTGCCTTGGGACACTGCTGGGAGCCAAGGCAGCTCCTGCTACAAGAGTGGGGGCCTGCCAGCACTGGACACACTCATTCATCTATTCAACAATTAGGTACTGAACAGGGCTGAGCACTGTTCTAGGTGCTAGAGACACAACAAGGAACAAGACAGACAGAATCCCTGTCCTCCCAGAGCCGACATTCCAGCCGGGAAGGCAAAGAGCAGACAAGATAAACACACTGTATGTTCCGCCGACGTGGTAATAAGAGAGAGAAAATTAAGGCAAGAGGGAGCATTGTAGGTGGGAGAGGTGTGAGGAGTGGGATGGGGTCCAGTTTGTGCGGGTCTTGCAGACCACAGTAAGGACTTTGCCTTTTTCTATTTGTGACATGGGAGCCCTGGGAGGACTTTGAGCAGGAGAGGGATGGCATGGGATGGCATGGCAGGGGATAGGATTGGATGGCATTGGGTTGGATGGCATGAATGCAATAGAGTGGCATGGCATGGGATGGGATAGGAAGGCATGGGATGGGATAGGAAGGCATGGGATGGCATGGGATGCTATGGCATGGGATGGCATAGGAAGGCATGGGATGGCATGGGATGATATGGCATGGGATGGGATAGGAAGGCGTGGGATGGCATGGGATGGGATAGGAAGGCATGGGGTGGGATAAGAAGGCGTGGGATGCTATGGCATGGGATGGGATAGGAAGGCATGGGATGGCATGGGATGATATGGCATGGGATGGGATAGGAAGGCATAGGATGGCATGGGGTGGGATAACAAGGCATGGGATGATATGGCATGGGATGGGATAGAAAGGTGTTGGATGGCATGGGATGGGATAGGAAGGCATGGGATGGCATGGGGTGGGATAGGAAGGCATGGGATGGCATGGGACGGGATAGGAAGGCGTGGGATGGCATGGGATAGGATAGGAAGGCTTGAGATGGCATGGGATGATATGGCATGGGATGGGATAGGAAGGCGTGGGATGGCATGGGATGGGATAGGAAGGCATGGGATGGCATGGGATGATATGGCATGGGATGTGAAAGGAAGGCATGGGATGATATGGCATGGGATGGGGTAGGAAGGCGTGGGATGGCATGGGATGGGATAGGAAGGCATGAGATGGGATAGGAAGGTGTGGGATGGCGTGGGATGGCATGGGATGGGATAGGAAGGCATGGGATGGCATGGGATGGGATAGGAAGGCATGAGATGGGATAGGAAGGTGTGGGATGGGATAGGAAGGCATGGGATGGCATGGGATGGGGCTCATAATGGAGAAGAGGGAGTGGGCATCAGGGGCAGAAGCAGGGAGCCTGGTAGGAGGGTAGTTGAGTCACCTGGGTAAGAGACGAAGAGCAGGGTGGCGGCAGTGGAGGTGCTGAGAGGAGGTTAGGTTCTGGGTATGTTTGGATGATAGACCCAAAGGATTCGTGATGCACTGGACATGAGGTAGGGGAGAAAGGAGGAGTCAAGGGTGACACGAGGTTTGGGACTGAGCACCTGGGAGCACGGTTTGCCATTTATTGCCCCGGGAGGACTGCCAGAGGAGCAGGTCTGGGGGAAAGGCGGTGAGCATCAGGAATCCCACTTTGAACGTGTGAAATTTGGGATGCCCGTTTGTTGAGTAATTGGCTGGATGTACAGGTTTAGCATAGTGGAGAGGTCCCGGCTTGGGATATAAATTTGAGGGTTGCCAGCGGAAGCTGGGGGACTGGATGAGGTCTCCAAGGGACTGAGCATAGAAAGAAAAGGGCAGATGCCCCAGAACTGAGCCCCAGGCACCCAACTTCTGGAAGTCAGGAGAGAGAGGAAGCAACCAGCAGAGGAGTCAGCCAGGCGGGAGGAAGGCCAGGAGGCTGAGTGAGGAGGGGATCAACCTGCCAGGCGCTACTGATGAGACAAGTCAGATGCAGCCTGGGGCTTGACAGCTGGATCCAGCAGCGTGGAGCTGCTCGGTGACCTTGATGAGACTCAGCCTGGAGACGAGGCACAGGAGGCCGGGCTGGGCTGAGGGAGCCAGGCAGAGTGTGCTCCCCACTTCTACCATCCCTCTCTCAAAAGGAAAGTGGGTTACCGGTTGGCGATTCCAAGCATGTCCTGGAAACGTGCCCACCCACCTCCCTGGAGTTCTGTCAAGACCTCAGTGGGCCCTTCTGTCCCCCTGGAGGGGTGCCTGATGCATATCACCGTTAGGACACTCATGTGCTTGGAGGCATAGGCTTTGCCCAGGGTGACAACAGGGCCCCCAAAGCAGGGCTCTGGCTGCTCACCCCAGGGTATCGAGGTCCCATGTGGATGAGATCTCCAAAGGCCAGATTGGGTGGCCTAGGGTGTCTCCAAGGTGGGTGACAATAGCGCTTCCTAGGGCCTCCAGTGTGCCATGCCGAGTGGGAGCCTGCCCACATCCTTGCCTCTTCTCCCCATTTTACAGATAAGTAGGCTAGGAGAGGTGAAGTCCCTATCCACAGTCACCCACCCTGAGCAATCTGGTAGTCGAACCCCCACTAGTTGGGGGTTCTCAACTAGTAAGGGCCCTGCCTGTGGCTTCAGGAACCTTGGGACCTACCAACTTCAAATGGGAATTTGCAGTTCTTGCCCAGTGGCCTCATGGGTCATATCCTAGTGGGGAGGGGCTAGGACCCATTGCCCGGGGCAAGGGAAGGAGGCCTGGCCCCTGGCCAGCCCCTGATCAGGCCCAGGAGCACCGGAGCTGCCTTCTGTCGGGCCAGCGAGCCAGTGTGACAGGAGGCGGCCCCGTCACAATCATGCTCGCTGAAAGAGGCACGCGTAAGATGCCCTAGGCCCCAGGGGCTCCCTGTCCTTTTTGGGGGCTCAGCCCCTTCCCTCTGGGAATGCAGGGTCCACCTAGGGTGGGGAATAAAGGGATCACTTCCTGACTGTCCTCCAGGTACCATGGGAGTGGGGCAGGGTCCAGGGTATAGGGGTCAAGGTGGGAGGTCAGGGAGGGCTTCCTCGGGGGTGGTGTTGCTTCTGGGAGGCCAGTGAGCTGAGGAGAGACCTGCCGCAGTGGAGGACAAGGGGCCCTGAGCAGACTGTTTCCGTGGGCCCCGAGCAGTCGTGCAGGACACGTCCACCTGCTCAATGCCTCTGCCAAAGTCAGGGTTGAACCAGCCCTCTGCCAACCCCTACCCCAGTGGCCGTACCTGGCAGAAGGGGAAACTGAGGCACAGAAGGGCAGCACTGGCCTGAGGTCACGCAGCCAACTCCTGAAAGTTTTTAGGGATGAGAGGTGGTGCTGGCGGCCTGGCCTGACAGGACCTCGTTGCCCCCTCCCCAAATCAGACTGCGCATTCCGCCCCCACACACTGAGGGCAGCTGGCTCCTTCCACCAACATGACCTCCACGGTCCACCCCTGCGACCTCCATGGTCGGCCGCTGCCTCCCAGAAATAGGTCAGCGACACGGCAGCGGCCAGGGGAACAATGGCCCTTTCTTCGTTCCTCCGTGGAGCCGGGTAAGCCCCATCAGGCCAAACATCTTAATGTGATAAAAACCACCCAGCTCAGGCTGAGGGGAGAGGGCAGAAGGAGACTGGAGGGGGGCTCCTGGGAAGGGGAATCCCATCCTCGCCCACCTGCCTGGGAGCTCTGGCCCCGCCAAGGACCCGCCGGGACCACAGAGAAGCCATCTCATTGTGTGGATAGGAATGTGGAGGCCCGGGAACCTGCATTTCTCCAGCCCACCGTGGGTCTGACCCCTGACTCCGGGCTCATCCCACATTCCCTGGTTCCTCCTTTGCCTCCAGAACAGGATCCTCCAAGGGCTGGGTTTGTCCACTGCTGTTCCCCAAATCGGGCAGAGCTGATTCTGAGGCCTGAACATGAGGGCTGAGAGGCAGGCCTGAGCCCGCCGCCACCAGAGGGCTGGGCAGGCACCCCTGCAGCTCCGAAGTCCCTTCTCCACACCCCCTGTCCTCATGCCAGGGCTGGAGGCCCCCACCTCTGTCCTCAGCATCCTGCCTCTCCTCTTTGCCCTCTGCTTCTCACCCAAGCCCGCGGCCCCTGTTGCTCCCTCCAGAGCCCACACGGTGCCAAGTACAGCCAGTGGACCTTGATGGGGTTTTCTGCCACCTGCCGGCACAAACCTGGAGCAGATGCTGGAGGTTGTCCAGGCCCAGGGGGCGAGGCCCCCAAGGACCTCAGAGACACCAGCTGGCACACATGTTCCTTTGAGCCACATGGGCAAGAAGTTCTGCACTGTACCTGAGGCCATTTGTTCAAAACATAGTGCCCCCGCCCACCCCCTAGATCCCAGCATGGGAGTTTCCAGCCACCAGGCACAGGCTAGTGATGTGTCCCTTTCAGACCCCAGCCTCAGAGGACGAGGAGCCAGGTATGGCTTCCCCAATGGCTATGCCGTTGAGGCCCTCCCAGGCTGAGTTGTGCAGTGTGGTGGGCTCCCCACAGGGTGGGTGGCCTGGGGCTCTGGATGCCCCCAGCTCCTTCCAAGGCCACCCAGCCCCCGCTGGCTTCCAACCTCACTGGCTTTTGGCAAATCCCACTCCACCAGGTCCTGAGAACAGAGGCTCTGCTGCCGGAGGGAGTGAACTCAAAGGCCCTTTAGAAACCCGGCAGCCCATCCAGGCCCTGGACCCCTGTGGTGGATGAGGGAGGTGACCCTTGTGCCCCTGGAAGGAGGCTGAGGACACAGCTTACCTCTGGGGACTTGGGGACAGGAATTCCTTCATCCTTATCTGGATGCATTTAGGGCTCCTGGGATGTGACTGGAAAACCAAGTGGGGCATCGTGGCCATCCAGACTGGAAATCTGTGTCGGCCAGGGGTGGGGGTAGGGGGAGCACCGTGGACAAGGAATGCATGCAGATTGGCGGCCACAGCTGTGTCCCTGTCCAGACCCGCCTGAGGACCTGGCAGGTGGAGCAGGCAGGCTCTGCCACGATGGACGTGTGCTCCCCCCAAGGGCCCTGACCAGCAGGGCAACCTTGTCAAGGGGCTGAGCCCTGGATCCCAGCAGTCTTGCTCATCTATTCAGGTGGCCTCTGGGTTTTGGGATTATTTTCTCTCAGGCAGGCCCTAGTGCAAATCACCAGTGATATGACCTGATTTATTTGCATAGATGGTGAGACTCAGGCTACCCAGAATATTGCCCTCTTTGCCCTAACTGCCAGGGAGCTCAGGGCTAAGTGGGCACTCAGAGTCTTGCTCATCCTGGGAACCTACTCTGCAGACCACAACTTGGCCCTCTGTGCATTTCCTCTTGTTCCACTCCCAGACACCGTGAGTCAACGGAGCACCCCACCCCCATGCCCATCCTTCCAAGACTCAGAGTCGGCCCTGGGGGCAGGACAGGCCTTCTGTGACCACTCGCAGCTGAGCCTCAGAAGCTGGCCACCCCCTCTTCCCCTCCTCACAGTCCCCCCCCCCACCCCGAGGAGGGCCGAGTGGATACTGCTGTCCCCAGTCATCAGGGCATTGGTGCCACTTTGGGTATCGGGCCATTTACTCATCCATCAATGTACTCAACAGATAAGTATTGAGCACCTACTGTGTGCTGGGGGACAGAAGAGAGCAGGCGAGGCTGCAGACAGCTCGTACAGAATCGTGCAAAGGGGGATGCAAAGTGCACCCGGATATGGCTGTGGATGAGCTGAGGGCTCCCATACTGCATCTCACTGAATCCTCACAGTAACCCCATTGTACAGACAGGACTCAAGAGATGGCCTGACGGGCTGGGGTCCCAGGCCTCCTGAGCCCCCGCCGGGATTTCCCATTGTGCTCCTGGGATTAAAGCAGTGACCACTGTACCACTGTTTGCAACCAGTGGGCTGTCCCAAATGGAGAGGCAGTCTGTGTAGAGACCCCAGGCCCGGCCAAGAGGCTCTGCCAGCCTGCCATTCCTTCCATGATAGCTGCTGACCAACCCCCAGCGCTGAAAATGCACCAGTTACTCTCCCTCACCCCACTGGCCCTTGCCCAGGACCTGAAACATTTCACAGTGCCAGGAAACAAGGTCTCTTCTGAGTCGGTGTTGGCAGCCTAGGTCCTAGGTTAGGGAGGAGCCCAAGAGGCAGGCAGAGGGAAGGGGAGATGGAAGATAAAGAAGTAAAGTACAGGGCAGGGTTTTGTGGGACCACGAGCCTGAGGAAAAGGAAGAGGAGCCCAAAGCGGCATGGTCAAGGAGCGCTTCATGGAGGAGGTGCCACTCCCTGAGTTTGAACTTGGGAGAAGGTCATGGTCAGGGCCTTGCTTTAGGAGGCCAGCTGTGGCCAGCAGGTTGGAAGAAGGACAGGTGGCTGGAGGCTATAAAACTAGGTCCTGTGGGGATGCACAGGAGTGGTGCCACTCTGCCATCACGCAGGTGTCCGAGCCCCCCTCGCTTGAGCTTGCTCCGCCTCATAGGGTAAGTGCGGGGCAGAGGAACTCGGATCCATGTCCACAAGGGGAGCCTGACTGGATGGACAAGGTGCCATTTCCCATGCCAGCGACTGGCGAGAGGGAGAGGATGAGCCCCGAGTGGGACCTGCCAGGTTTGAGGGACCCAGTGGCATCCTCGTGCCTCCGGGCCCACCCCCTCTCTCCTCCAGGGAGCAGCCTGGCCCCCTTCCTCACTGCAGCATCCGGAGCCCCCCAGAGGCTGGGCTGCTGAGGGGTCCCCAGACCTGATACCCCCCCATCTCTCCCCGTGCAGGGAACATCATCGGCTCGGGCATCTTCATCTCCCCCAAGGGAGTCCTGGAGCACTCAGGCTCTGTGGGTCTGGCCCTCTTCGTCTGGGTCCTGGGTGGGGGCGTCACTGCCCTGGGCTCCCTCTGCTACGCGGAGCTGGGAGTCGCCATCCCCAAGTCTGGAGGGGACTACGCCTATGTCACCGAGATCTTCGGGGGCCTGGCTGGGTGAGTGTGGGGCACCAGTGATGTGGGGGGCCACCCTCCCAGGAGCAGGCGGCCAGTGGGCCCTGGGCCTCGGTTTCTCCTTCTGCTTCTCACGTCACAGGGAGGTCATGGGGGTGGATGGAGGGAAGGGGGTGGGGTGTTAGGCAGCCTTCCAAGGCCAGGGTGGATGAGACCAATGCCTCCCTCACTCCAGCTGGACACTCCAGCTGGCCCCTTGACCTCTCTGTGTTTCCTTTTAAATAGAGCTCCCTCTAAGCCCCACTTCCCGCCTGGGTGTTTGTGTGTGGAAAGGCCTTATTATCTGAAACCTCTAGACAAAGCCAGCATCCAGGCAAGGACGGCCATGATTTTAGTAAACCCATATGCAGGGGGAGGGGACATGGTGTTCTTGTGCAGCCTTGCAAGAGCTCCCCTTTAAATAGTTCCTGACATTCCTTTATTCACCAGTGAACACTAGCTGAGCACCTACTGTGTGCTGAGGGCTGGGGATGCAGTGATGAAAAGGTCCATCCTTGTCCTCAAGGTGCTCACGGTGCAGAAGGGAAACAGCCCCTCCGACGTGCTGAAGACCTAGAGGACCCTTCCTTGGAGGGGCTGTGTGAGAGGCAGCGGCCCAGCAGCCAAGAGAACGGGGTGCCCACCACCTAGGGAAAGCTTCCAGGGAGAAACCACGTTTGCACTAAGGCTTGGAGGAAGGGCGTGGAGGGGGAGCGTGTACAGAGAGTAGTGGCCTGGGTGAGCTCGGGCAGCTGTCTGCCGTGGCCAGAGGTCAGGTCAGATCTGAGACTTGAGGGGCATGAGGTAGGCTCAGGGCGGAAGGGGGTTAAAGCTATTGCAGTTGTCCAGCTAAGCCATGCCGAGGGCCGGAATAATGGCACAGGAAGATTCCAGAATCACTTAGGAGCCTAAATAGGCAGGATGTGGTAGGCAGTGTAGCATGAGGGAGAGGTGGGTGTGGCAGGGGTGACACTCACTTTCCCATTGGAGAGGCTCCATAGATGGCAGGTCCTGGCACGGTGCGGGGAGCTTCCGGGGTGGGGCTCATCATGTTGGTTGAGTCTTGGGTGGGGGGTATGGAGCTCAGAGGAAAAGTCTGGGCTGAAATATATGAAGTTTGGTTCTGAGGGCCGTGGTCAGTGACCTTTACTGGGTAGCCGTGGATGGGGTCCTGGCAGGGTGTGCACAGCCCTGTGGGTGTGTCCATGGGTGCTCTCCTCTGGGGAGAGGGTCCTCAGAGGGGGCCTGAGATCTGAGAAAGTAGAAGAATCGTGCTGTGCAGCTGTAGAGAAGACTAGGGAAGAAGGTGGGAGGGAGGAGAGGGCCCAAAACTCTACCAGAGGGGCACCCAGCATTGGGGGGGGCAGAGGGGAGCACCCGGCAGGGGAGGAGGGCCTTGGAGCCAGGATGTCCCAGAAGCCAAGGGGTTTGGGGAGGTGGTGCAAAGCAAGGAGTAGGAAGCAGGGCTAGAGAGAAAAGTGAAGACCAGGGGGAAGCCACCGAACTTGGTGCCCCAGAGGTCGATGGTGTCTCTGGATGAGGTGGTCCCCACCCTTGAGGGCCGGACGGGGGTTAGGACCACCCCAACAGACAAGCCCTCCCCTGGGTGCAGGCAGAGCCCCCGGGAATAGGTCAGGCATCCCAGCTTTGAGCAGAACCCCTCCTCCCACATGGGCACCCCACAGAGATGAGATTCAGGCAGAAGGGACATAAATTACTCCCCACCTCCAGCCGGGGCTCTTTGTGACGTCAGGTCCCTTGGGGGATCACTGCCCAGCATCAGCCATCTGCAGCCACAGGGTTTTGGTGAGAGCTGCGGCTGGAGCCATGCCTGGGGGTCCTGGGACAGCCCACCCCAGCTCAGGAAACAGCCTATGTCCGGGGGCTAGGTGGCCACTAACAAGGTGGTTGGTTCCCGAGTCCTCCTCGACGCCTGCCCCAGGGCAGCCCACAGCTGTTTGCTGAACACTGTCTCTGTTGAAACAGTCCATGAATAGAGCAGAGACCTCAACAGGGTCAGCCCTGCCTCCCTGGACTGAAACTGGCTTCTGGCACCCACACCAGCCCTTGGGTACCAGGGCCCAGGGTGCAGCCCTGCTCCGCTCCACACACCCGGGCCGGCCTGGCCAGGAGGGCACCGGCTGCCTGTGCCACCAGGCCTTTCCTCATTCCAGCTTCCTGCTGCTCTGGAGCGCCGTCCTCATCATGTACCCCACCAGCCTGGCCGTCATCTCCATGACCTTCTCGAACTACGTGCTCCAGCCCGTGTTCCCCAACTGCATCCCCCCGGCCGCTGCCTCCCGCGCACTCTCCATGGCCTGCCTGAGTGAGTGCCCGCCTGTGGGGCCGGGCCCAGCCACTGTCCCCAGAGCAGCTGGACTGTTGGGCCCCAGCCTGCTCCCTGCCCCCGTATGGGAGGACCAGGGGGTGGGGGGACTCCTCCAGCTCCAGCCCAGTAAGGCGGGCCTCAGGGGTTGGGCTCCTTGCACTCCAGCTGCACAGGAGGCTGCCCTGCTGCAGCCCGGACTGGACTTGCCTCTGGCCCACCACAAGGGGCTCAGCCCCAGGCGCCCACTCACCCGCCCACCCTTCCTCCCCAGTGCTTCTGACGTGGGTGAATAGCTCCAGCGTGCGCTGGGCCACGCGCATCCAGGACATCTTCACTGGTGGGAAGCTGCTGGCCCTGTCACTCATCATTGGCGTGGGCTTTCTTCAGATCTTCCAAGGTAGGGCCGGAGTGGGGGCTGTGCCCTGGGCTGGGGAGGCGATGCTGACGCTTGACCTCTGGACCCCCAGGACACTTTGAGGAGCTGAGGCCCAGCAATGCCTTCGACTTCTGGATGACACCCTCCGTGGGTCACCTGGCCCTGGCCTTCCTCCAGGGCTCCTTTGCCTTCAGCGGATGGAACTTCCTCAACTATGTCACTGAGGAGCTGGTTGACCCTCGAAAGTGAGTGGGACACCTGGCCAGGCCCTGGGAAGGCGCAGAGTGTGGCAGTGGGTGAGGCAGCCTCTCTGCAGACTTGTCACCTGCGGCTTGGTCTGATCACCTGCCTGACCATGCCACTGCCCCACAGGAACGGCTCTGGAAAGAGCCGGGACGCATGTGTTCCAGCCTGGCTCTATCCTGTATGGCTGTGGACAAGTCACGGCCCCTTACTGGGCCTCAGAATCACTCAGTATCATTGTCCTGTTGTAAGTGGATCTAGCTATTTGCATTTAGCCAAAAATTATACATGTGCACACAACATGGTCCCTACAGACGAAGCCAATGGCTCCATCTGATGCTTAGCCAGGGATCCTGACAGTGAACAGTTGTAGCTAGGGCCAGAGCTAGGGCCTATGGGAAGTCCCAGGGGGCCCCCAGGTCTGTGGACTGGGCTGTCAGGGCACTTTTGGGATTTTCAAGGCTGATTTTGGCTGTATGCAAATAGGGTGCGATGTGGCCCCTCCCCCAACCGCCTGTCCTGCCACCGCCTGTGCGCGGGCTGGGGCTTGGGGTGGGGGAGATGGACAGCCATGCTGCCCCTTCCTTGCCACAAAGCCCCCAGCAGACGCAGGAGGAGGAGACTCAAAGCTCCTCCCATTGCTGCCTCCCTGGCTCCCCTCTCACCTCTGGGCCCCAGCCCCGAGGCCCCCGAGGGCTGACGCTGGCGCACTCTACCACTGCCCCCAGGAACCTACCTCGCGCCATCTTCATCTCCATCCCGCTGGTGACCTTTGTGTACGCCTTCACCAACGTCGCCTACTTCACTGCCATGTCCCCCCAGGAGCTGCTGGCCTCCAACGCAGTGGCCGTGGTGAGTGGGGCCCTGCTCGGTCCCTGCCCCACCCGGCCCCGCCCGGCCTCACGCACCACCTCTTTTCTGTGCCCACCCAGACCTTCGGGGAGAAGCTCCTGGGCTACTTCTCTTGGGTCATGCCCGTCTCCGTGGCACTTTCCACTTTTGGAGGGATCAATGGCTACCTGTTCACCTCCTCCAGGTGACTGGATTGGGGACTGAGGGGTCAAGGGGAGGTCAGACAGGTGCCCGGGCACGTGAGCAGTGCCAGGGACCAGAGGAAGTGAAATCTTGCCAGGTGGGGCCCCCCTGAAGCTGGGACAATGAAATCCCTGGTAACAGATGTCCGAACCCAACTCTGAGGGACAGAAAACAAGAGGGAGGCAGGCTAGATGAGGGGAAGAACTGCCCAGTGGGGCTGCTCGGGCCTGGAGCAGAGGGTCAGAGGTGACAGCTCAAGAGGGACATCAGGTCTAGAGCTGAGGTCTGGGCTCTGGCTGTCGGGGAGGCCCAAGGCCGGGCTCATGGTCCATCTCCATCTCTGTCCCCACCCCCAGACTGTGCTTCTCTGGAGCCCGAGAGGGGCATCTGCCTAGCCTGCTGGCCATGATCCACGTCAGACACTGCACCCCTATCCCTGCCCTCCTCGTCTGCGTAAGTTGGGGGACCTGGGCTGGCAGAGTAGGGAGCCAGGGCCCCCCAGCAGCGTGGGTGATGGTGGGAGTCAGCCCTGGCCCCGGGGGCAGCCCACAGAGGGAGAGGGCAGGTCCAGGGCTCCAACCACCTGGTCTGAGCCACAGGCCCAGGGCAGCCTGCAGGGCTGGCAGGGGGCAGGCGGGGAGGCCGGCCTCAGCCCCAGTCCTCTCCCAGTGCGGGGCTACGGCAGTCATCATGCTCGTGGGAGACACATACACGCTCATCAACTACGTGTCCTTCATCAACTACCTCTGCTATGGAGTCACCATCCTGGGCCTGCTCGTGCTGCGCTGGAGGCGGCCGGCGCTCCACAGGCCCATCAAGGTAAGGCCCTCCCTGGGGAGCGCAGGCCAGCCCGTGAGTCGGGAGCTGTCAGAGTCACCTCTTCTCCCACGTGGGCGCCCAGGGCAGGCGGTGACAGCGATGGGGAGTCCCGGTGTGGCCACGTGCTGGCCCCACTCGGGGCTTTGGGTGCACTGACGAGTTCAGTCCTCTTGACAAGCCCGTGAGGTGGGGGCTTTGAATACTCCCGGTTTATGGACGGACACATGAGGCTGAGAGACTTGCTCACAGTCGCACGGGATCCCACAAGCCCACACAAAAACCGAAGGCCCTAAAGCGAGCAAAAGGACAAGTCCTCCTGTTTGCATACAAATCCTCAAGCTGGAGAAGTGCTCAGGGCCCGAAATGCGAAACACCCAAACAATTGACCTTCAGCCAAGTGCAAGCGGCAGGTCCACAGACAGTCACTGTGTGGAGCTCAGAGCCACTGAAACTTTGACAAATCCTCAACTGTTTGGCCAACTGGCCATCCATGAATTGGCTTCCAGCATGCTGGGCTGCTGCCAGAAGGGGGCGGCTCAGGCCTCAGCTCCCAGGACAGGGTGGAAAGCTCTCCGGCCCCTGGGAGTGGTGGGGCAAGAGAGCAGAGCTGGGCGTCCTGCGCCATTGGCACTGCCACTCGCTCTCCCCCAGGTGAGCCTCCTCATCCCGGCCACGTACTTGGTCTTTTGGGCATTCCTGCTGGTCTTCAGCTTCATCTCGGAGCCTGTGGTGTGTGGGGTCGGCATCGCCATCATCCTCACGGGGGTGCCCATTTTCTTCCTGGGAGTGTTCTGGAGACGCAAACCAAAGTGTGTGCACAGACTCACAGGTGAGCCAGCAGCCTCCCCCAGGTGGCGGGGCCTGGAGATGGGACCCTCTTGGGGGCTCGCCCGAGAGCAGGGTCTCCCAGCAGCTGCAGTGGCAACACAGAACCCAGCCACCACCGAATGCCTCCCTACAATGTAGCGCAGGTGTCCAGGACGCCCTGCAGAGGGAGCAGCTCCCTGAGGGCCCTGCCCCCGGGGTCAGACCACAAGGTCCATCCGTCTGTCTATCTGTCTGTCCTCAGAGTCAATGACACGCTGGGGCCAGGAGCTGTGTTTCGTGGTCTACCCCCAGGACGCCCCCGAGGAGGAGGAAAATGGCCCCTGCCAGCCCTCTGCACTGCCCGCCACAGACAAACCCTTGAAGACACAATGAGACATTTGTGGAGCCTAAAGCAGCTGTTTCTGTTTACATGTTGTTTATTGAGGAGGTGTTTTTGCAAAAAAGTTTCTTTTTCTCCTGGAAAAAAAGAGATCCAACTCTGAGGGGCCTGTGGTAAGGAAGCCCTGAAGATGTGGACTGGGCCCCCTGTCAGCGCTGCCCTGCTAGCTTTTCCTGGAAAGGTCTGTGAATAAAACAGGGCTGGAGGTGCGCTTGTCTCAGGTGAGTCCTGGGCATCGCTCGCAGGGGCCCTGGCGGGGCTGGCTGGGGAAGGTGCCTGGCTGGCCCTGGAGGAGCTCTGCCGCTCGAGCCAGGCACTCCCTCCCTCATGGGGTCCAGAGCCACTCTGGTCCCAAAAGGACATCAGGATTGGGATGCAGCTGAGTGTGCCCCTCCCCAGGCCCTGAGGCCAGCTCGAGGCTCAGCCACTTGGGAGAGCCCAGGGATTCCCACTAGAAGTGCTTCTCTTCCCATAAATCCCCAGGTAGCAAGGGTTGGGACTTCAGAGCCCACGGTGGGGAGACTGATGCCCTGAGACAGGACAGGATGCATTTGGCCACTGTCAGTTGGTGCCTCGGCCTCTGCCCTGAGAAAGCATCGAGCAGCCTCTTCCAGGGGCCTTGGCCTGCAAGAGACCCATGGGCCTTCTCTACCCCATGCCCACATTCCCAGGCCTGCCCTTGTGCCCAGGAGATGGGCCTCTCAGCGAAAAGGCAAGGGGCAAAGGGCATCAGCCTGGCCACGTCCATGCTGATACTGCAGGCACGAGGATGGGGCCAGAGCCTCCTGGCGCAGCTCCTCAGGGGCCTGCTGGACCAGGTCCACATGCCCATGGCCCTGCTCAGTCCGGACACGGCCCTGGGGTCCCACCTGATGATGAAGCGACAAGCCACAGAACACACTGCAGGGAGCCCTGCCCCGGCCTGCCGCCTCTCTGGAAATGGATTCCCAGAATGGAGTGGGAGGACATAGAACTGGGACCCCATAAAGGCGCTGGAGCCAGGCCCCCCTCCCCACTTCAAGCCCCCACAGACCCTGCCAGCCATGCCCACCGGGGGAGAGGGGGTGCTGACGCAGCAAGCTGGCCAGGCTCTGGGCAGCCTCAGTGAGAAAGAAGGACGCGGAGGCGGGGTAGAAACGACTGTGTATTCCCTGGTTACAAAGCGGGGCTGTGGCGGTCGCCAGCGTGTGTGCCAAGTCAGCAGACCAACAGGGCCTCGTCGTCACTGGCCTCCAATGCTGGGGAGCAGGGTGGCGGGGGGCTCCTGCAGACACCCAGTGGCTCTGGTGGGTGGGGGCCTAGGGTGCTGCTGGCAGTGGGGGCTGGGGGCTGAGGGTCCTGGGCCAAGCAGAGCTCCCGAGGCGTGTCCATAGGAGCCGGGCTGTCCACCAGAGGGTCCCTGCAGGCCTTTCTGTCCTTGTCCACTGGCCCGCACTCGGGCTCCCGCAGGCCCAAGGGGGCCGGCACAGAAGGTCCCACCTCTGGAGCGTGGCAGTGGGCACTGGGGAGCCCGTCCCCAGCTGCTCCGGGGCTGCCTGTGTCCGTCCGGGGTGCCGGCGGGTCCGGGGCAGCTCCCGGTGCCGGCTGGAGGAGCCCGTCACCCAGCACCGTCTGGGAGGTGCGCGCGGCGGTCAGCAGCGGGATCTGTCCACGCGGCGCCCGCGGCCGGTGGAAGAGCCGGTTCCACAGGCGGCCGAGGCGGCGGCGGGACGGCCCGCGGCGGGAGGCGTGCCGGCGCATCTGCCGCCGCATGGCCGTGCGAAGGTTCTGTAGCACCGAGGCCTGGAGGGCGGGGCGGCAGCTGAGGGGGCAGAGGTCAGCACGACCCCCAAGGGACCCGAGACTCCGAGACCAACTCGTCCCCCCACCTTGCCGTGTCACTCGTGTCACCCTGCCCAGACCTCACCTCCCGCCTCCCTCGACCCCTGGCCCAGCTTGGCCGCAGGCTGTCCGCCCCGGGCGTGGCCTCCCTGTCTGGGGAGTCCTCTGAGGTCCCGCCCTCTGGTGCTCACCTGGGAAGCGCTGTAGACCGGGAAGTCCTCCACGGGCGGGATGAGGCCCTGCGCGATGAGCTGCCCGTAGGACGGGGGCGCCTCCCGCCGCACAAACTCGGCCTCTAGGCGCGTCATCTGCGTCTCGAAGGCCCTGGAAGCAATGGGCAGAAGGGCAGCATGGCGGGGCCCGCCGGCACCCACACCTCCCGCCCCTCAGGGGCCCTCCGCCGGGGCTCAGCTGGCAGCAGAACGTGGCCCCGCCCCTCCATCGGACATCCCGAGATGCCAGGCCCCTGCTGCGCGCAAGAGAAGTCTGCTTGTGGGTGGCCGAGTCCCAGTATATAAACCCACAGCCGTGGGAACAGCGAGCCCAGGGCCTCTCTCCCGGGAAACGCAGAACCCACGGCTGGGGGGCAGTGCGGCCGCAGCCCACCTGTACTCCTGCGTGCGCAAGGAGTAGAGCTTGAAGGCGCAGCCCAGGGCGATGACGAGCAGCAGGCCGCAGACGAGGCTGCCGATGAGCGCGGCCGTGATGACCTTGCGGGGCACGGCCGCCAGGCAGCCGTGCTCGTCGCTGCCGTCCTGGCAGTCCTCCTGGCCGTCGCAGCGCCACGTCTCGAAGATGCACAGGTTGGTGCCACAGTGGAAGGTGCCGGGCTGGCAGGAGAAGCAGTTCTTTTCGTCGGCGCCGTCCGGGCAGCTCTTCTGGTTGTTGCAGCGGTCGGCAGGCGCGTAGCACAGGCCGCTGCCGCCCTCACAGGGGTACTGGTCAGGCGGGCAGGCGGGGCAGCCCTGCTCGTCGCGGCCGCTGGCACAGTGCCACCAGCCGTCACAGCGCTGGGGCTCCGAGAAGCAGCCCTGCTCGCCGGGGTCGCCCGCGTCGCCGTCACCGCTGCTCCCGCACGGCTGCTCCCACGGGAGGCAGTAGCCCTTCACCTGGTAGGTGGCATTGAAGCCGTGGCCGGCGCTGCGGGCGCGCGCGTGGTAGGCCACAGTGAGGCGGCCCTGGGCGGCCTCGAGGCTCACGGGCCGGTGGTTGCTGCGGTAGGACAGCGTCTGCAGCAGGCGGTCCCCGCGCTCGCCCAGGCCCTCGTACACCTGCACGTAGTCGTCGTACCCCAGCCGCAGCTCCAGCTGCAGCAGCACGCGCCGCGGGTCCTGCGTGTCCACCAGCCACGTGCAGTGAAGGTCCGAGGGCCCACGGGCCGCCCCGAACAGGTCGGGGGAGGCGAAGGAGCCATAGAAGCTGCCGAGCCTCCGGCCGCATGCCAGGTCGGGGCAGCCGGCCTCATCGGAGCCGTCGCCGCAGTCCTGGGTGCCGTCGCAGCGCCGCTCTGCGGGCAGGCAGCGCGTGGAGCGCAGCCCGCTGCAGGGGAAGGTGCCCCCGGGGCACAGGCTGCCCGGCGGCTCCGAGGCTGGCGCAGAGCAGTTGCCCTCGTCCGAGCCGTCGCCACACTCATCCACGGTGTTGCACTGCCACGGGCCCGGCAGGCACTTGCCGTTGTCACAGCGGAACTCGTCTGCCTGACACGATGCCTGGCCCAGCTTCCCTGTGGGTGAAGGGCACGGGAGACGGTCAGGGGAGGGCAGAGCGTCCCTCCAGCTCAGGGCCTGGGACCAGGAGAGGGCAGGTGGTTCCTCCATCCCAGCAGGGCCCCTGCAGGGCCTGGGAAGGGGCAGGACCCTAGAACGGCCCCTGGTCTCTCCACAGCCACCTGAGGGCAGAGTCCCCTCAAATGCCAGGGTGGGCTCTGTCCCTGACCTGAGCCGAGGCAAGGGACAACCCCTCCACTCTAGCCAAGTCTGCAAAGTGGGGTCAGTGCCCTCAAGGGCCTCTGGGGCAGCAACAGGACCAGTCCCAGTGCCATCACTATGCTCCCACTGACGGGGCTGCCGAGGGAGAGCCTACAGGGAGCTGCCAGCGGAGGTGCTGCCCCAGCCTGGGAGCCTACGCGCAAGCACTGAGTGCTCCGTGGTGGCCCACCCCGCCCTGCTGCCGGGTCACCTCGGATGTATGAGAGACGGAAGCCCTGGGCCTGGCCGGAGCTGGACGCGTCAGAGTGGAAGAAGATCCAGACGTGGTCCCGGGCAGAGATGAAGGCGGGCGGGATGGCGGAGCCGCAGAGCCGGAAGGCCTCCTGGCGGGGCGGGGCCGCTGGGCCCAGCATGAGCCAGTCCAGGGAGCACTGGTGAGACTCCTCCACGTCAAAGTTGCGGAAGCTGCAGGGCCAAGAGGACTGCAGGCGTGGGTGGGCAGGCAGCGCCCACGTGGCCGAGGACCAGCAGGGAAGGGTCAGCCCTGAGCTCATGGCAACGCCCGCCAGCGCCACCCAGCCCTTGTCTTCAAAACTTCCCGACGCCTCCACTCCAGCCATTCAGTGGGACCCCCTGCTGCCACCCAGGGCAGCCCCGTTGTAGGTCTGTGAAGGCCTCATCCTGCCCCTTTCCACACTCCATCAGCACACACAGCACCTCCACCCCAGAGCCAAGTGGAGGGGAGTCAGGAGCCCCATCGTGGGCAATTCCCTCCCCTGACACTCTTCCCTGAAGGAGCGGGGCTGAAGGGTCCAGGTCCCTCCCACACTGGGTCTGCTGGGACAGACCCGGCACAAACTCACAGGCCTGTGCACTAAGGGGGGCCCTGCCCACGGGGCTGGCCTGGTCTGGGACGGGGTGACAATTTGACACCCGGTGAGAAACACTGACCCTGGACCCCCAGGCCCAGGCTGTCAGATGAGCAGCCCACAGAGCCATGGAGTACTCTAGAAGCCACCAGGGAGGATGGAATCTTTGAAGAGAGAGTGCCTGAGGGCTATGGCCCTGTGGCCACGAGGAAACACAGACACCAGGACAGACCCTGACAGTGCCCGTCACATCCTGGGCTTTGGAGCTACCGAGGGGCTACAGGCCTTCTGGGCTTTGGCATTTAGGAGAGTGACTCCCAGCCAAATCTCCCCATGGCCACCTCTGACCAGGGGGCCAGCCTCAGTTCCACCATCTAGTCACCTCACCCCACTGCCCTCTGCCCATCCCCAGAGCTTGAGCACCTGGGCTCCTGCTAGTTCTCACCTGCCGAGACTGCCCTGAGGGCCCAGGGGAAACCCCTGCTCTGGGCTCAGTGCTAGCCTGGCCTCAAGCCACCCCTGCAGGACAGACAGGACACCTCTGGCACCTCAGAGACAGCTGGACCATGCCTGCCAGTCCCCAGGGTCCCCCTCCCCAGCAGTCCCCATGGCCCGTGAGAGAGGATCACGGCAAGACGAGGCCCAGCTCCGGGCAGCCAGTCACAGAGACTCAGGAGCTGGGCATACTCAGGCTCACACGCACTCACATGCTTACAAATCATATATGTTCACATGTAGACTCACACACATGCTCCACACATGTACTTGCACTCACATACACATCTGCGGACAAATGTGCCCTCCACACCTACTCAGACCTGTGCTCACACATACATACACTTGCACATGTCCTTTATACCTGCTCAGATGTGGCCCCATGCACATACACAAGCACACATGTGTGCACACACATCTTTCATGTGTGTGCTTGCCACAGGTGTTCACACAGGTGCTCCTGCACATGCACCATCTCATACACACACACACACACACACACACTCAGCACATGTAGACCCAACTAGATTCCATCTGCCACCCATGGGGCCCTGTACCTGATGGTGATCATGTCCCCACGGTCGCCCTGGATGTACCAGCTGCAGTTCGTGCCAGGCGGGTAGTTGAGGGGCCAGGCGGGGCTGTAGATGACGCCACGCCGCTCAGTGTGCTGCTCCAGTTTCCCACTGCAGGCAGCTGTCGGGAGACAAAGCTGAGAAGTGCTGGCCTCACCTTTGGGTGGGAAGTGGCGTGAGGGAGGGGGCATTTGAGCCTCCCACGGCTTGAGCACGTGCCTTCCCAAGGGTGGGATCAAGACCAGCCGAGGGTGGCCACGGCCAAGGGCAAGGCCTCACTCGAGACTTCTTAGAGGTGGCATGCATGGGGGGGCCAAGGAGAACACACAGGGCCTTGGGGCAGCCCACCCTGTGCACCAGAGCCTGGGTCCTATCCCCTATCCCTGCAGGGCTGGCAGCGAGCCCACCAACAACTCCCCTTGGCACCTCCAAGATGCAGCCCCTCTGGGTCTCAGCTCAGTGGAGAATTCCATAGTCCTGGGCCCGCCGGCCCTCACAGGCAATCCCACTGTGGTTCCCTGCCTGCCCTCCCTAGGACTTGCCAAATATAGACCTCAGCCCCAGCAGGGGAGGGGCTTTGCCCACCCAGCACATATTTACTGAGGACCTACTACGTGCCAGTGCAAGTGCTAGGCACGCCGACTAAGACAGGCAAAAGGCCTGCTCTATGGACCCTACAGGCTGCAGGGGGAGCAGACAGACAATGCTGATCCCCTGGGTGGAGAGGAGATTGTAAAACAGGCCTGATGGGAGGGCCGAGGTCAGACCGGCTGGAAACGCAGGCTGGGTCTGATCACACTGCGGAATTTGGGTTTTATCCAGAACATAAGTGGGAAGCCACTGGAGGTAGATGTCGCAACCAAATGAGGAACTGAGGCTCAGAGAGGATAAGTGACCTGCCCACGGCCACACAGCCAGTAAGCGGCAGAGTGAGGATCCACCCTGGTCCTCTGGAGGGCTCAGACTCTCACTGTGGGCCCTGAGCCACTGCATTTACGAAGTGTCAGCTGTGTGTTGTGTCAAGGTCAAGTGCAGAGCACCACGCCAGCCAGCGTGAGTGAGGAGTGCCACTAGACCCGGTCCCACAGCCTCTTTGTTATATGTGCCTCTGCTTCCCAGCTGATCCACCCAGCCCGAGGGTTCTGAGGCTGCCCCAGTGGGCTCTGGCCTTCTCAGGACCAGGCAGGGCCCCTGCACTGGCTGCGCCCACCCCTCCCACTCCCTCAAACCCTCACCCCACTGCTTCCTCTGATCTTCACAAGAGCCCGTGGTGCAGGCAGGGCCCATTACACAGATGGAGAAACTGAGACTCAGGGAAAGAAATGATGGCTCTTTTTCCAAGCCCAATGACACTGCCTCCTCACTCTCCCACTGCCTGGCACCTTCCTCTGTTGCCCCAGAAGCAGGGTTCTCTCTGCTCACTCTCAACAAGACTCTCCAGGACCCCACATGGCACAGCTGCAGAAAGGAGAGCAGAACCCTCATGCCCGAGGAGGTCCAGGTAACCCAACAGTGTGACTAACAGGGAGTCAGTAACCCCCAGCGGCAGCTCACAGGAGTGTCAGAGGACTACAGCACCCACCCTCTACCCTGAAGCAAGGCGGCCACCCTCAGGTTGCCACCAGGGCCCCAACAGTCACGAGGTCGTCGAGGTACCAGGCCGGTCTCTCCACTCAGCACACACGCGGCCTGGAGGCCGGCCTCCCGGAGCCTCGCATTGCCCATGCATAGTGATGTGCTGAGCAGCACGTTCCCCCTGGCGGGTGAGGCCCCCGGGCTTTGTGGACCTCACAGGGGCCCTGGGCGCTGACCTGGGGGTGTCTGGGGAGGTGTGGGGTTACGAAACCCAGAAGAGGCTTCAGCTCCCGGCGGGTGCTGGGCGGGAGGCTCACAGGTGGGGAAGGCCCGGCATGGCCGGAGCACATCGGACCCCCACGTCGAGTCTAAGGCACATGTTACAGTCGGGGTCAGGAGGCTGCGTCAGTCAGGGTGGGACCCACCCCTGTTCCCTGGGACCCTCAGCCCGCAGGACCAGGCCTGGGGCAGCGCAATACCAGAGGCCTTCCCTAGGGAACGGAGCTCTCAGAGGCCAGGCTTCTCACCTACGCCAGCCACAGGAAGCCAGGCTGTGGGAAGCCAGGCCACAGGGACCTCGGTCTGGCCTTCTTTCCGGGATCCACAGGCCTGTCTCTCCAGACCACCAGCCAAGTCAGGAGCAGATGACTGGACAGCTGCCAGCCCAGCTCTGCCTCTCAACAAAGCCCCTGGCAACACGTCCCCCCAAACAGCCTCACCCCTGAGCATCCCCACGGCTGCCCCAGAAAGCCCCACATTGGGAGCAGCAGTGTCACTCAGCTACTGTTCGCTCTTCTCCGGGGCGGGCCGCTGAGACTGTGGGTTCTGCAGCCATCAGCCTGGCCCATGCAGTGAGCACGGAGCAGGAGGGAGGCAGGGGTCCACGCCAGGAGCTTGGACCCCCGGGTGGGGCCTCTTGACTGGTACGGCTTGGCCGTGGGCCTGGAGGGCGCCACCAGCTCAGACGACCAGCCGGCTCTCTGTGACAGCAGACCTTGGCCCACCCCAGCACCACCCGGCCCAGGCTCAGGCCGGGGAAAAGGCCTCGTGAATCCCACCTGGGGGCTCACACAGCCAGACACACGGTTCCACCCCAGGCCTCAGTTTGTCCCTCAGTAAAACGAAGTCACTGGGTGCCGCCTGTCTCGGAGGGTGGCTGGGAACTCTGTGGACAGCAGCAGTCTCTAGCAGACATCATGGGATGGGGATGGGGTCATGCCCTGGGGAAGATGAGGGTCATGTGCGGGGCCAGGGGGAGGGGGGCCGACAGGTGGCCAGTGAGGGGAGCTGGGAGGATTGTGTGTTTGCGGGATACTGACGCAGGAGCGGGGGTTTGGGGGGTGTTTGCGAGCAGTCAGAGAGCACCACCTGAACTTTAACTGGGGACAACCCGAAGGCTCCCTCGGCCCCCGGGCCACGGCGCCCCGCTCACGTGGGCAAGGGATGACTGAGCACTTTTAGACCAGTGTCCTTTTTTCCTGGTCCAAAGAGTCGTCAGAGACTCCTGAGAGGGCCCGAGCATGCCTGATGAAGCACAATTTGCAGATCCGGTTTCCAGAGGCGATCAATACTCCGGACAACCTGCCTGGTGTAACCGGCCAATGGAACCCCACTGGGGGGAAGCTGCCAGGTGAGTGGAGAGCAGCCTGAAGACCCTGTCCGGGCGCACCCCCAGGTTACAGCAGCTCCGTGGCGGGGCCGGAGCCAAGAGTCTGGGATGCGAGAGGTGGGGCATCTGACCCAGTCAGTGCCTGACAACCTGGGGCAGGACAGGGGCTGAGAGACAAGACCTGTGGGGTCCCTGGGCAGCCCGGCTGAGCCCCCAGGAGTGTCTGAGCCCAGTGAGGGCTGGGAGAGGGGCAGCAGGGACAGCTATGATCCAGGCTCCTCACAGTAGGCATTGCCAGGAAAACTCTGAAAATGCAGAGTCATGGAGTCTTGGGGGCGGGGTGGGGGGCACCCCAGGGAGCTAGAAGCTGGTCTCCACTTCTCTTAGCAATGCGACAGGGATCAGAGCTAGACTCCAAGAGAGCTAGGGCCCCAGACCACCACCTGTGGCCACACGGGCTGAGCATGCAGCTCAGGACACTGGGGGCACCACACACAGCCACCTTGATGTGATCGGAGGCTCCCTGATTTGGGCAACATGGACCCCACTGAGGCCTGAGGTGAGAACTAAGAAAACCACACATGTGGACCTACATGGCTGTCGTTCTCTCCCTGGCTCTATAAGTGGCCCTTGTCCCTGGAGCATCATTTCTCTAAACCTGGGACACATGCATGTGGCAGACACGTTTGGGGTAACATGCCCACCCACCACACCAGCAGAAACCCAGAAACTCACATTTATAAAACGTGACACCCCCGTGCCGTCCCCCCACCACTCTCCACCACAGCCACGGCCACCTGACCCAGGCGGGGCCAGTCAGTCTTCCGCTGGAAGTTGGGATGTGAAGACTGGTTAGTTAGCTGCGGGGGCCAGGACTCCAGGCAGGGCTGGGGTGGCTCAGTGCCGAGCAAGGCAGGGCCCTGGGCCAGCCGAGTCAGCAGAGGAGGCCAGGCTGCGGGGAGCAGGAGCTGGTGCACAGGGAGAATCGGGAGGGAGACTGAGGCCACGTCTGCAAGACCGGCCCGAGAAAGCAGCTTCTGTGGACCAGGGGCCTCCCCATCCTGGACCGCAGCCAACAGAGGTCCCTCTCCCAGAGGCAGCTGCAGTGGGTTTCCGCCGTAAGCCAGACCCTGAACAGCACTAGATACCCCAGTCCCTCCTGCCCCTCCATGCAGCACTGCAGACAGCAAACACGTCAAAGCCCCCCAGACTAGGGACCGCACCTCCTCCCCAGCTCCCTGACACCCCTCTCAGATGTCTCCTGGTGGCACCAATAGCCACGGGGCCCCAAGCTTATGGATTCGCCAACCCCTGGCAGCCCCCTGAGCAAAGAGCAGTCTGACGGCCTCCGGTGCCCTAGCTGCCCCTGACAGTCTTTGCTGTGCTCGGCACTGGGCCTGAGCACAAAGATGGGCAGAGGATGGACGGACCCACTCGGACAGGCAGGAGGCAGGGGTGGAGTTCCCACTGTGTCTTAGATTCTGTGCGTCTGCTTGGCATCCACTAATCACAGGGCGAAACTCTCAGCCACTTGTTGATCTCTCTCCGGCACACCCGCTTGCCTTCAACTGCTCTTTCCCGGGCAGCCCGCCTGAGCCCCCACCGCCTTCTTACCTAAGTCACACACAAGCCAGCATTGCCCCTGCCCTGGGTCATCCCAGGCCAGGCCCCAGGCAACCAGAGACCACCCCTGAAGCCCACAGCCCGCCGAAATCATTCACACGAGCCAAGCCAGAGCTGCTCCCCCGTCCTGCCTTGCCTTTCCCGCAGAAACCCCAATACAGGCTCTGCCTAGGCCCCCCCTCGTGCCTGCGTCTGCCTGACCAAACCTGCAGTCCCCCTGTGGCCCCCTGTGCGGTGGCATGTCTCCTCTGAAGACACACGAGGAACGAATTCTTCCGTCAATGGCAGTGGCCTCTCAATGTCGCCACTCAGTCACACCTTTAGAAATTAAATCCCTGGTGTCATTTTAAAACAGGCAGGCATCCTGTGGCTCCTCACGGCCCTCGGGGACCCCACAGCCTACTGGAAGCACAATCTGCTAATCCTACTGGGCCTCTGACAGCTTGCTCAAGGTATTAAGCCACAGGTGCCAACGCTGCACTGAGGACCTTGCCTCATTCGCCCATTCAACCCTAATACCCAGGCTTTGAGATGGTTCCTGTTACTGCACCCATTTTACAGAAGAGGAAACTGAGACTCGGGGGGTGGAAGTTTGCCCGTGGCCAAACAGCAACTTTGTGAAGAAGAAAAGATGCACAAGGACTGAGATTGAAACAGGCCAGGTGACATCAGGCGCGGACAGGCCTTCAGGTGGTTCAGAGGTCACCGAGCCAGAGGGACAGGGAGGAAGGAGAGAAGCAGCTCACTCACCTAAGGCAGGAACCGCGCTGCTGAGCCGCCCCGTGAGGACGATGTTCACTGTGGGAGACACAAAGGGGCTCAGTGGGGCAGCAGCCCTCACAGGGGCACAGGACGACACAGCCCAAACGGCAGGCCGGGTCTCCTCATCTCACAGGCGAGGTCGGGAGCACTGCCTCAGAGACCTCACTGCCACCCCAGTCCTGCGGGGAGGGGCGGAAGGCAGGACCACCCCGGGCCTCAGGCTTCCTGCCCCCAGGCGAAGAGAACAGGGTGCAAGTCCGCAGCAGACCACTCCTGCAGCTCCCCACGCCTGAGAACCCTAATTCACTTGGGGGGGGTCTGGGAACCCTAACTCACTTGGGGGGGTTCTGTTTCCTGTCAAGCTTGGGAACCTCAGGCCTGGATCACTCATCAGAGAGAGGCCCTGGGTCAGCCAGGCAGGGGCCCTGCCTGTCAAGGGGGCTCCTACCACCTTAAAGGGCTTCCTCGCAGGGGGCTTGCCAGCCACCTGGTCCACGGCAGCCAGGAAGGCAGGGAAGCCGTTCTGATCACCCCATGTGACAGGCATGCACAGTGAGCAGGGTTCAGGGTCCTTCCTCCTCACTGCGCCAGCCATGCTGACCTTGAGAAGGGAGGCAATGAACTCACCTGCCACCCACCCCCTCAAGTCCCTATGGCTACAGGGTCTGTCCTTTGGCTTCCCCTACTGCTTTCCTACAGGGGTTATGGGACCAGGAGGCGGGTATGGGCGAACCCAACTGCCCAGAGTGCAGGGGCCCCCCTTCCTCCAATATCAGGAGGCCAAGGGAGGCAGAGAGCATCTTTGAAGGGTCAGCCCGGACCTGGGGAGGAAGCAGGGGCAGCTGCGCTCTCTCAGGACACCCAGGCTCTACTAGGCATAGCCCATGCCACATCTGGGCAGGGAGGACCTCGGGGTTACAGAGCCTTCACTGGTGACACCATAGGGTGTCCCCTAATGACCCCCGGCTCAGATAATGGCCTCCCTCCTTTATTATGGTAAATAAAGGAGCCATGTGAGTTGACGACTTAACTCCTTCCTTCCCCTCTCCCTGACACAGGGCCCTGGAAAGATGGACGAAAACTCCTGGGTGGGGCAGGAGCCCCTGCTGCCCAGGTGCGAGGCCTGGCCAGGTCCCCGGGCCTCCCCAGACACAGCGCCCTGGGCTGAAGAGGCCTGCCCCTCCGGGCCTGGGGAGACACAAAGGGAAGACACGAGTCCTTCTCCTCGCAGCCGCCTCCGGCCCGGCATCCTGCGTGCCGCTCGCCCCGGCAGGCGCCCGCCCCCACCCCGACTCGGGGCAGGAAACAGTTCCTCCCTGTTCAGGGGCAGCCGGCCGTGGCTTTGTGCGCAGCTCCGGAGGCCCGAGCGCCGCCGGAAAGCCGCTGCCCGCCAGCCCCGCCGCCCGCCCGAGCGGGCCCCCGCGCACGGCTCGCCCGGGCTCCAGCCGCCATCCCGAGCCGCCGGGAGCCGGGCTCCGCTGCCGAGCAGCCTCCCAGGCCCGCGAGCCCAGCAGGCCGGGGACCGGGCAGCCCTCTCGCAGCGCCCGCCCCTGGAAGCCGGGCCGCGGAGGAGGAGCGCGGCGCGGAGCTGCGAGCGGGACCCAGAGCCCGCCGGGCTGCGCGGCCACTCACCCAGGCAGACGACGGCGAGCTGCGCCCGGGCGCCCGGCGCCCCCTCCGGCCCCGCGGCCGCCCGCTTCTCCATGCCGGGGCCCCGCGGGCGCCGCCTCCCGCCCCCCGGCTCGGGCTCGGGCGCGGGCGCGGGCGCGGGCTCCCGCGGCGGCTGCGGGCCGGATGCGGGCGGCGGCTCCGGCGGCGTCTGTGCGAGGCGGCGGTGCAGGCGGGCAGCGCGCGCGGGGCCACATCGGCCGCGGCGTCACGGGCCCCGCGGGGGCTCCGCGGCGGCCGCCAGGGAGGACCCCCGCCCGCCGCTGCCCCCGCGCCCCGGGCGCCGCGCCGCCGGCCTGTGCGCGGGGGCCCCCGGCGCGCCCATGTCCCGCGCCGCGCAGCCCGCCCGGCCCCGGCGCCCCAGGCCACCCGCGCCGCGCCCAGCCCGCCGGGCCGGGTGCCGCCGGTGGTGCGTCCGCGGGTCTGTGGGTCCGCCCGCCCGGAGCCTGGAGGCCGCGTCGCGCCAGCCACGTGACGCACCCGCCGAGCCGCAGTGGCGCTGGCAGGGCGGGCGGAGGCGGCGGGGGCCGGCCGGGGGCGCGCGCCCCGCCTCGGCTGCTGGACAGCTCCGCGCCCGCGGCCCTTGCGCCTGGCCTCGAGGCCGGCTGTGCTCCGGAGACCCCGTCAGCGCTGGTCTGGCCTCCTCCCGGGCCCACGAACTGGTCCCTCTCGGGGACCGGCTGTGCCGGAGGGGAGGGAGGAAGACGGGTGAAAGGTGGCAGAGAAAGGGGCTACGCAGAGCTGCCTAGGGGACCTGAGGGCAGGACAGCCCGTGGTGGCCCTGGGCTAAGTCCTGCCTTCCTCCCGAGGTGTTCCTGCCCCTCCGCCCTGGCCCTTTCGTTTGCCACAGCCCTCTGGCCCTGTCACATCCCTAAGACGAATCCCTCTGTGCAGGGCAAGGCCTTCGAGGGGATATCGGTGAACGCTCTGAGGCCTCTGGAAACCCACCCCTCCCCGGGAGCCCTGAGCCCACCCAGTCACCCCGACAGGCCTGGGGCAGCCATCTGGGAGAGCAGAACCCGGAGGAGACACGGAGAAGGGTTGAGGAGGCCATTTAGGTCAAGCAGGGTCAACTCTCCTTCCTTGAGACTGATGGGAAATCAGAAGTCCCCAAAGGTCCCCTGACATGGGGCTTTGGTATGGCCTGCCCACCCATCCTGAGCTCAAAAGCCCTTTTCCATCCCTCCCCCGCTTTGAAATTCTCCTTTTAGGGGAGAAGGTAGAGAGAAACTGATGTTGTATTAGTGAAGGTTGTGGACTATTCACCTTCACTGTGCAAGCTAACTGGATTTTAATTTAAAAACCAGAAAAAACATCTTTTAGTTTTTCGGGTTTTTCTCCTTCTTTCCCTTCTAATTCTTTTGGTGATTTTTCCAAAGCAAACTTCTTCTTGGGAGATGTATTAAAAGATTTAAAAATCAAGGGCCGGCCCCGTGGCCAAGTGGTTAAGTTCGCATGCTCTGCTTCAGTGGCCCAGGGTTTCGCTGGTTCGAATCCTGGGCGTGGACGTGGCACCACTCATCAAGCCATGCTGAGGCAGCATCCCACATGCCACAACTAGAAGGACCCACAACTAAAAATACACAACTACGTATGCCGGGGGGCTTTGGGAGAAAAAGGAAAAATAAAATCTTTAAAAAAAAAGATTTAAAAGTCAAATAGCAAGACAAATGACTCATTTACGGTAAAGAACACTAACCTGTTGTAATTTGACCTCAGAATTTCCTCAGACTGCTGACTGCCCATGTGATGGGCATTTATCCGTGACAAAACTGTCCCACAGAAGAAGGGACACTGGGAGGGAGGGTCTGGAGTTCTGTTGCCACTTGAGGCTGTTTTCCACTTCGGTGTAAATTTTGCAAGCTGTATAAGGAATCCAGGGTTGAGGCCAATGTCATGGGCCGTCCTGTTGGAACCTGAGGCAGGAGGAAAACTGCGAGCTCTTTTATACACTTCAAGATATCCTCCCGTATTTTGAACCAAGTGGAAAAGGTTCATAAAAGCTCCGCAGTCACAGAACATGACCATATATTAAGCTCCAAGTTGCCCAATACGGTCACACCCCATTGCCAACACTCACTGACCTACACAGCAGGGGACAGCTGACCTACCCCAGAACCTCAGCCGACTGGAAACTACTGACCCCATCACACCATAGTGCAGGGCCATAAAACTAACCACCACCACCACCTGTCTTTATTTAAACTTTTGATGTTTATTTCATCACGGATTTTCTTGCATTTATTTTGATTTTTTAAAATATGGTTTATCTTGATTACTGAGTTTTTTGGCACAAACCTAGTATGGGCCATATTGAGACCTTGCCTATCTGACAACCCATCTCCAGTTTAGTCCCACCGTGGTCTAGCGCCCTCTGGAGGCTGTTGCCCCAGGCAGGAACCTCACTGGGGGCCCCCCAGTGTAGCCTTGGCCCAGTCCTCTCCCCCAACCGCCCTCAGCATGTCTGGAGCAGCTCCTGGCAGCCCAGTCTGTGCTGCAGGACTCAAGGCTCTGGCTGCAGTCACCTGGTCCCCTCAGCCCCCTCACCTTTTTAGCAAACATCCTATGTCAGCTCCAGCTGTATCCAGGAGGTGTCTGTCCATCAAAACCCCAAATCTTCCAACTAGTGGAGGATTTAGTACTGGAAAGAGGATGATGCAAATAATAGACACCAAGAATCTGCAGACTGGCGGGGACAGACAAGGAAGCAGCAGGGCGGAGGGGCACAGGCAGGGGATTAAAGTTCTCCTGGTGGGAAGCTGGGCATCCTGGTTAGGAGGCAGCGAAGCTGCTGTCACTCATGCGTGTCTCATGAGATTCGAACCATGGGCCACTGAGGCCTTCAGCAATCCCTTCCAGGAGTGAACAGAAGGCAAGAAGAGAGAGAGGCAAGAGGCACGGAGGCATCCCACATAAATCCCTGTCCGGGACAACAGGGTCACTGCCATTGCCCTCTCGCAGGCCGCACGGCCGAAAGCCCCGCAGGACACCGAGGAAGCCACTGCCAGTGGAGAGTTCCCCACATGCCCCCTCCATCATTTGCCCACATGCAGATGCAAATGCAAGCCCACTCTTATTCAACTGGCTGTTGGACACCACACAGAGGATGCCAAATTGAAAGGTAATTGTCTTTTTTGATTTCAAATAGTTAGAATTTATTTGAGGATCAAAAGCCAAAAGTGACTTTGGCAAGTAAAACCGAAACAAGGTCTTCTGAGCACCTGGGCCAGGTTTCTCGCAGGTGCCTTCCAGGAGGGCAAACCCTCCATTGTGCAAACTGAAGTCTAGACCAGATACCTCCTACTCCGCAGTCTGTGCCTTGCCTGCCATGCACAGCTCCGCTCACGGCCCCCTCATTTATTGAGTCAAGAGTCTCCACTCCAATTCCCCCACATCCGCTCCATCAGAAGACCTGATACCTAGTCCCCACAATGCATCTCAAATCTGCCGCTTCTCTCTGTCACCACAGCCACCTCCCTGGTCCCAGCCACCGCCTCCTCTCTCCTGGACTTCCCCAGAAGCCTCCTATCTGCTCCTCCGCTTCCCATCAACAGCTCACATGTTCAACATTCAAAGTGATTCATGTCCCCCCAGAAGATGCTCCAGAACAGACTTCAAAGTTTTAGCCCAAGTTTTGTGATTCTGCGGGACTAGCCATGTCTGCCACCCTCTCCACGCCCCCATTTCCACCCAACTCCTGGCCTCAGAATGTTTCCACTCTTCCCCCAGCGAATTTCTACTCCTCCTCTGTTCTGCCAGGAGAACAGCCAAGAGGCAGATCCAGAGAGCATTTGGAGGGACCCTCTCAGCCCTGTGAGCAGCCCCTCCAGCATGTGGACCTACCGACGATACCCCCACCTCCAAGGCCCCTTTGGAGAAAAGCGCTCCAAGCACCGAAGGCCAGCGACTCACTCAAGCCAGTGGTGAGAGGACCATTCTGTCTGCATCTGTAACCCAGTCTCTCCTGGGGCAGAAACCATCCTGGGATGCTTTATAAGATTGCCCCCTGGGACCCCAGCCGAGGAAACTCACCGTACGTGTCTTCTAAATGGCTATTTTGGTTTCATATACATTAAAACCCATGTTTCTCTAATGACATTTTAAAATCTTAGCCATTTAAGTAGAAACTAACATGAGAACCTGTGACTGTGGGATTTCTGAATGGTAGCTGATGTCATACAACTTTGAAATAAGATGGTGGAAGGGCAGGAAAGGAGGTAAGAAGAGAAAAGAGCTTTAAAGAACAGGAGTTAAGGTTGATTTGAATTAAAAATACTAAATACCACAATGAGATCAAAACCACGTTACATCCATTAGGATGGCCATTATTAAAAAAAATACAATAGAAAATACAAGCGTCGGTGAGAACGTGGAGAAGTTGGAGCCCTCGCGCATCGCCGATGGGAGCGTAAAATGGTGCAGCTGCTGCGGAAAACAGTTTGGCAGCTTCTCACAAGGTTAAACATAGAATGACCTTATGACCCACCAACTGCACTTCTGGCATCTACTCAAAAGAACTGAAAGCAGAATCTGGAATAGATACTTGTGCACCCACATTCATAGCAGCGTTAGGCACGATACTAACCAAAAAGTGGAAGCAACCCAAGAGTCCATCAGCAGATGAATGGATAAAATGTGGTCCGTCCGTACAGTGGAATATTCTTCAGCCTTCAAAAGGAGGGGGACTCTGACACGTGCTTCAACATGGACGAACCGGGAGGACATCACGTAAGTGTAGTAAGTCAGTCACAAAAGGACAACTACTGTGTGATTCCACTTATATGAGGTCCCTAGAGTAGTCAGATTCACAGAGACAGAAAGTAGAAGTGTGGGTGCCAGGAGCGGGAGGGAGGGGCTGATGGGACGTTATTGCTTAACACGGGCAGAGTTTCCGTTTGGAAAAATGAAAGGGTTCTGGAGATGGATGGTGGTGATGGTTACACAACTATGTGAATGCACTTAATGCCAGTGAACCACACCCTTAAAAATGGTTAAAATAATAAATTTTGTCTTAGGTGTATTTTACCGCAATAAAAATAAACTGGCAAAATTCAGGGTTGTCACAACATTTCCGCCTGAACCCTGTGGACTGAGGCAGCCAGTCTGGGTTGCTGCTTCCGATTTAGTGGGGTTTCATAGTGTCTCCGCCCCACAGAGCCTCCATCTGTGTCTGCCGGGGAAGTGAGGGAGAGCAAGACAGGAGGGAGCTGAGCCCAGGCACCGCCCGCCACGCCCACTGCCACATCTGCAGGCGTGTCTGCGGTGACCGGCTCTGTGTGGCCAAGCGCATCCAGCCATAGACACTCTCCAAGCCTGTGCTGGTTCTTACAACTTTAATAGAGCAGTGGCAGTAAAATCATTTCACCTTCAGTGTGGAGCAGTAATTTTAAAATTACAGGCCTGGAACAGTGATAGCAAGTGTGTCATAAAAGCCCCATTCAAAAAAAAAAAAAAGCTTTTATTGCAATAAAAATGTTAGCGCCAGGTCATCCCCTTGGTTTATATAACCTCTCCGCAGTAATGCTGAGTGATGAGCGCAGCTCCAATTCTCAGTCAAAAAGCTCCCCTCGGCCTTGCTGAAGCACTCGGAAGTGCCCTGAACAATAAGCATTCGGTATTGATTTGGGGCAGAATCAATCCAGATCAGTCCACCTCACTAAATTATTAATGGAGCAAAGCGAATCAGAACCCCGAGATGGGTTAACAGGGTTTTTAACCCTGTTTCTGCCACAGGAATAAAGGGGACAGGCTGCGAGAACCTGAGCCAGAGCCGCACGTGCAGCTGGGAAACCCAAGGCTGGAGGGACGGGTCAGGAAAGCCACTGGGACAAGCCCTCACGGCCCCAAGGAGTGTCTCCTTCATGATCAAGGTGGCTCAGAGAGGGGAGGCTAAGCTCACCTCCAGCTCTTGCGGGAGACGGAAGCAGCTGCCGCGGGGCTCCGGGCGGCTCCCAGGGGACACAGGGGCTGGTGCAGAGCTACCCACCCAAGGGCCCCCTCCTCCACCACGGTGGACAGGGAACCTTTACTATGGACTTAATGGTTGTGTTTAAATCAACTTTTTGAATTTTACTTAAGTATTTCTACTTGAAAAAGAAATTTTATATATAATTTTGAATGTAAAGCCAGATTTCTAGCCATAAATAGATGACCATAAGTAGAAGCATGACCGAAAGAAAACCTCAGACGTTTTGTTGCCTGCGTCCCTGTCTCTCTGTCTCTCCGTTCCTCCGTCTCTGTCTGTCTGTCTGTCTCCTTCTGTTGATCTCCACCGGGGAGATTTAGGAAGTAGACTAGAGCATTGAGGCACCCTGGTGTCAAAACGGAGACTTTCTCTTCAATCGAATGAGAAACACTGGGGGAGAACTGAAGAGAGAATAACGCCCTTGCGTTGTGGTTCAGTGGGGTTTACTCCAGATCCTCCGGGTCCCACAGGAAGTCACTCAAACATACCGGAAGCAGGAAA
Source organism: Equus caballus (assembly GCF_041296265.1). Lineage (NCBI taxonomy): Eukaryota > Metazoa > Chordata > Mammalia > Perissodactyla > Equidae > Equus > Equus caballus. The sequence goes on along the minus strand of NC_091693.1, from coordinate 4,355,625 downwards.
CTGGCATGATTAAGCAGAGACTCTGGAGTCAACCTGCGGAGGATTGAACCCGGCTCCCCAGCCCGCTCCCCATGTGATCAGCTTCCATCACTCTTAAGAGCTTCGGCTTCCTCATCTGTAAAGAGGGGCCCCACAGTACTTGCTTCACGAGGTCATGGTAAGAAGTAGAAGTGTTAATACGTGTGCGGTCCTTACAGCCATGCCTGGCACAGAGTCAGCACTCAGTAATTACTAACCATTATCCAACTGGCCCCCTCCCTGAAAACTCCTATTCAGGCTTCAGAATCGAGGCTAGCGATCTTCTCTCTGCCCTCCCAGAGAGAGATAAAACTCCCTCCCACCTCTCTTCTCCTTCTGTACCTTGGACGGGCTTCTGGGGCTGCACACATCATCCTCTTGTAATTTACAGGCTCATCTTTGTGGCTGTCCCGTCCTTAGGCCATCAGCTCCTTCCTAGGCATGTTAACACACCTTTTACGTCCTCGTCATCCGGGGCAGCTCTGCTCACACCCACGTGTGGGTGATCAGCAGGTGTTTACTGACTTGAGTTGACACAGAAGACAGCATGGCCCAGGCCACTTACAGAAACGCTGTTCTTTCCTCGTGTCTCCAATATCCCATTCTGTAAGTTCCAACCTGTAGGAAAGGAGTCCCCCTCAGCATGGCTTGGAATCAGGCATCACCCCCAGGGAATCCTGCCCTACCCCGCTCTCCCTCCCTAACCCAGCCTGAGTTCAGTGCCAACACTTCCTCTTCTTCACTTTTATACTCTGCCTACACGCTATGTGCCCACGGCCAATGTATCATATTATTTTGTGTGCTTTAAACTTTTACGTAAGTGGTAACATATTGCTTGTATCCTCTGACAACTTTTTTCACCCGGCGTTATGTCTTCAAATTTTATCCACATTGATATGCCTAGATCTAGTTCATTCATCTAGAAGCCACGAAAATGCATGGCTCCTGGGCCACGACCCCCGAATGCGCTCCCACCCAGGGCTGAGCACGGCAGGGTTGCTCAGGTCAGCCCACTGCTGTGAGATGTGAGACGCCTCTACTGGACAACCTTGGCTCAAGGACTCCCCGTCAGCCTGGCCAAAACATTCTTGAAATCGTGCTGCCCCAGGAGCCTCTCCCTACCCACTCCTCCTTTACAGGGGTCGTGTCTGCCTCAGGCCGGGAGGTGTCCCCATTTCCGGGCTTCCTCTCCTTTGTTATTCAGGCATTTCCCCCATAAATATCTCACAGATCTAATCCTATCTTAGCGTCTGCTTCTCAAAGGACCCAAACTAACACAATTCCTTTTAACTTACTATTATTCTATTGTACACAGAGTGCCACCACACTGAGGGGCATTCAGACTGTTTTAGTGTTTTGCTGTTGCCAGTAATGCTGACACATGTGATGGTTTCTGAGTCATCGGGATGTACAGCTGGGCTTTTCCCCTTAGCTTGGCATCAGGGTGTTTGCGGTCCACAATGACCCCCGGTGATCCCAGACTCCTAGCAGACGTGCGTCGGTGTTCTCCCCTCCCGCTGAGCGTGGGCTGGACCGAGTGATTCTCTTCTATGAATAGCAAAAGCAATGGATGTCACTTCCAAGTTTAGGTTACAAAAGATCATGACCTCCATCTTGGGCGGCCCTCCCCTGCCCTCTCCCACCCCTGCTCTTGCTCATTCTGAGGGAACTGAACCCCACCAATAGTCCCTGCATGATCCTGGAAGAGGTGGGGACAGTGCCATCACCAAGCTGGGCACACCTGTCAGAGCTGGACTCCACAGTGCCCCCTCTTCCTTCCTTTCTTTCTTTCTCCAAATATATTTGAACCCTCGCCATGCGTCAAGCAACATTAGGCTGACTAATAGAGCAATGGAGGAGAGGACCAAGACTCTGCTTGAGGACTGTTATGGGGTGAATTGGGGCCTCCCAAATTTCTATGTTGAAGCCCTAACGTCCAGTGCCTCTGAATGTGACTGTAGCTGGAGAGAGGGTCTTTACAGAGGTGATTAGGTTAGACTGAGACCATTGGGATGGACCCTAATCCAATTGACTCGTGTCCTTATGAGAAGAAGGAAGCTGTACAGACATGCATGAGGACACAGTGAGAAGATGGCCATCTGAAAGCTGAGGAGAGAGGCCTCAGGAGGAACCAACCCTGCCGACACCTTGACCTTGGACTTCTACCCGTGGAACTGTGAGAGAATAAATTTCCATTGTTTAGGCCCCCGTCTGCGGTATTTTGTGACAGCAGCTCTAGCTGAGTAATACAAGGACTAACAGAGAGACAACTCTAAACACGCAGGTAAGTGGGTGAGCACAACAGCCTCAGGCAAAGGGAAGTGCAGGAGAGAAAAGCAAACTGGAGAGCAGGACAGCAGGATCTCAGGTGGCCTGGCAGAGGAATGCACCAGCACAGCCAAGGCTTGCACAGGTGACCTTCAAGCTGCGAAGTGAATAACAGGAAGCTGGTCAGGCAAAGGTTTGGAGACAGGTGGTTACAGGCAGAGGGAACAGCTCGTGCAAAGGTCCTGAGCTCTGGAAGATAACAGCTGAGTGGACAGGTGCAGGGTTTAGGTGGTTCTCCCTTCCTTAAAAGTTTCCTTTTAAGGATGCTCTGCCTCATGCCACTGCAGGAAGTGCAGAGGTCCCTTAGCCGACACTCTCTCTTCTGCTCCGTGCAAGCAGGGACACACACATGACCAAGATCAGCCAGTCACCCTCTCTCAGGCCCTGGTTCCAGAGCGGGGAGGGTACAGGTGGGAAAGTGGGGGCAGGAAGTTGGGGGTGGGGAGGATGGGGAGTTTGGTGGCTGGTCCTTGGGACCATTCCTTGTTCTGCCAGTGCCACGCTCGTGCCCGGCTTTGCTGCTGCCACCCCCAAACGTCCTCCTCTCTCTCCCTCCCTGACACATTCCCCTGGTGGCTACAACAGGTGGTGGTGCCCACCATGGGTACGAGCAGTCCACAGGGGCGAGGACTGATGTTCTACCCGGCGTGTGGCAGGACCCGCGCCCAGAGTCTGGTGTGGGGAAGTCGGCGTGGGGGTGGAAGGCGTAAGGGGAACAAAAATTACACATTTGTTTCCAAGGGAAAATCTGACAGACCGAAACACCTGAGGGAGGGTGTGGGGGCGGGCTCCAAGCCTATAGAATAACGTTTGAAATTTTAAATGGAAATGGAGGTGTTCAATGACTCCACAGCTCACTGGCTGCCCAAGATGGGCTCACAGAATATAAAAATAACGTATGCTTGTTGTAAAAAACACGAACAAACAAAAACTGGCCACACAGAGAATAACACCGTTATTTTGGCAAATATCCTTCCAGCTGCTTTTTAAAAAAATTGTATGGTGGTGAAATATACATAACAGACGAGTGACATTTTAACCATTTTTAACCTTCACACTGTTGTGCAAGTGTCACCACCATCCATCTCCAGAACTTTTTCATCTTCCCAAACCGAAACTCCGTGCCCATTAAACAACAACTCCCTGTTCTCCGCTCCCCACGGCCCCTGGCAGCCGCCGGTCTACCTTCCATCTCTGTGCGTTTGACTCTAGGTACCTCATATAAGTGGAATCACGCAGTATCTGTCCTGTTGTGACTGGCCAGACTACTTTTTTTAACACACATACAGATTTTTCACAGAAATGGAATCACAATAAGCACCGTTTTATAACATTTTTCACCTGGCAGTACACCAAAGATACGTCTCCGCATTGCATGTAAGGTTCTGTGCCCTCATTCTTAGCGCCTGCCCCGCGGCCACGGAGAGCTGCATCCGTCATTGTCTAAGGCATAGCTGCTGGAGGATATCAGGTTGTTTCCAGTCTCTCTCCTGAGCGACCTTCCATAAACAAACTCAGTCTTCATCCTCACAAAGGGATCCAGTCGGGTCTTTAAGACGAGTGCCTGGAGGTACAGTTTCCGAGCCAGAGGGAACAGTTCAAACACCGCTGCACACCGCCAGATCGCGCCTATAAGGTGGGATATGAAAAGGACTCGCTTTCTCCACGACTCTGGGGACGCTCATCGGCCCTTATATAATATTTTCTTAAGTGGCTGGAGGAAAAAAAATCTCACTGCTTCAATTTGCATTTATGCGATTGAACATCTTTTCATATGTTTATTGGCCATTTGCCTTTCTTCCTTCAAGAATTGCCTATGCCTGTCTTTTACGATTTTTTAAGGAAAACAAGCATTCAGAAGTATAGAAGTATGTGTACTACCCTCAGGAACAAGACCAAACAAAACTGCGCCTCCTTCAGCCCCTCGGAGGGCACATTTGCCAACAGAATGGCCGCGCTTTGAATTCCTCCTGCAGCAGGTTTCCAGGAGATTCGGCTTTTCAATATGTGAATCGTCAGTGTTGCAGCAGCTGAAGCGACCAGGGCCAAGAAGCTTAGGGGTCTCCTTCTATCTCCCAAATCTCAGAAAACAAAGGAAAAAAAGCAAGCTATTTAGCACTGGAAATACAAATTTACATTCTCTCTGGTAGCTGGAGCCAAGTTCAACATAACATCATCCCTGACACCCAGTGAACTGTGTGCAGACAGGAAGTCACCAAGATCCCTGGGGCGGGCTTTCTTCCACTTGAATCCCTATATTGTAGAAAGGAAACTGTGCAAAAAACAAGAGAGGCATTTTTTTCCCCTGGAGAAAAAGCATGAGAAACGTCTATCCCAAAAGATAATGCAACTGTTTATTTAAATAACGTTCTGTGCCACTTGGAAAACTAAGAGATAATTTGTTATCATATTTCTGTTTTTTATTTCTGTAAATAAAGAGGAGAAAATAATCGCAGTTTCCTTAATTTTGTCAGCCTAAGCCAAAGTCTAATTTGATTGGATCTGAAGTGCGGCCACTGGTGGCCGTGAGTAGTCAAGTTCCGGAGGCAGGCAGAACACAGGCACACCCAGAACCTCTCCTAACTCAGGGTGTTCAGTCCAGTCTCGTGACAATAATGATGATGACAACAATAGTAATAATAATAACGGCTCAAGAGAATTGTAACACCTTCAAGGCAACAAGTTTGTTTGCTGCTCCTGGAGAGGCAAAAATCCCAAATCATTATCCCCATTATCATTGTCACCCCTGGCTATATCTCAGCCCCAAATTCAGATGACCTCTGATCTTTAAGGAGGGACAACAGGCAAGTCTTGGTGCCCCTCCTTACAGCAGCTTTGTCCTGGCTGTCCTTTGAGCGCTCTCTCCACGTAAGACCCCCGAATGCAACAAGTCAGAGAGGATTTCCTCCTCACTTTATGAAACACAGAAGTGAGGAGCAGCGTGGCATGGCTCAGCCACAGTGACCCACCACTTAGACTAAGGAGGAGGAGGCCAATTGAGAGGAACGGACACATGATGTGGAAAAACTCTCCTCTTCTAGAAGAAAACATAAGTTGTCCAAGGAGAGACATTTAAGCATCAGAACACTTCCAGCTGCAAGGAATGAAAACCTGACTTGACTTTTCCTAAGAGACTCTGGCCTGGGATGTGCCCCAGAACTCAGGACAGGAATGCAGAGAGAAACTTGGGAGCAAACTGTGTGGCTTGGGTCTCTTATCCCAGCCTCTCTCCCTGTGCCTATTCTGTTCTCTTCTCCAGCATCTTCTGTTTCCTGCAACAACATGGCGCCCTACCAGCACCACCATCACCCACAGCACCTGGATCTGCGCATTACGGAAGAGCCACTCAAGTTCCATATTCTACGGAAGGGCTCTCATTGGCCCAGCCTGGCCAGGTGCTCTCCTGTGTAGGCGTTCCTGGGTCAGGTATCCAGCTTTGGTCAAAGGCTGGGTTTTCTGGTCTCGAAGCCCCCGAGAACTGGCATCAAGCAAGAGCTATTCCTGGATATTCCTGTAGTGTGTCCTACAACTTGCCATGGACTTCTGAATTGAAAGGTTTTGATGTGAACACAAGTTTTCAATTCGCTTGGGTAAATATGTAGGAGCAGGATTGCTGGATTCTCTGGTAAATGAATGTTTAACTTTATAAGAAGCTACCAAAGCTCACTCAAGGAGAAACAGATCAAGCGAATAGTGCCGTGTCTATTAAAGAAACTGAATTTGTAGCGAAAACCTTCCAACAAAGAAAGCTTCATGCCCAGATGGTTTCATTGTTGAATTCTACCAAACAGTTAAGGAAGAAATCATATCAATGCTACACAACATTTTCACGAAAATAAAACAGAGGGAAATTTTCCAACTTGCTATATGAGGTCAGATTTATCCGAATATCAGAAACCAGAGAAAGGCTTTACAGGAAAAGAAAACTACAGATCAATATGGTAAGTGACCATAGATACAAAATTCCTCAACAAAATATTAGCAAACTTAATCCAGCAATATATTAAAAGAATAATACAGTCATGCTCTGCGTAACAATGTTTCGGTCAACAGCAAACTGCACGTACGATGGTGGTCCCAAAAGATTAGTACCATACAGCCCAGGTGTGCAGTAGGCTAGACCTTCTAGGTTTGTGTAAGTACACACTATCGTGTTTGCACAACAGCAGAATCACCTAACGACACATTTCTCAGAATGCATCCCTATCGTTAAGCAACACGTGACTGTATATGACAACTAAATCAAGTTTATCCCAGGAATGCAAGGCTGGCTCGACATTCGAAAATCAGTCCACGTCATTTGTCAAAAATTCATAGATCTGTACACTGCAGATGTGTAGTGAATTTGAATTTAGTGAAAGTGAATTTCACTGTATGCAAATTTTTAGAAATGACCCAGAATGTCAAGGGAATCCAAGATGGAATGTACACTGTGACAAACGAATCTGTGAACAAATCGATAGCCAGCTTCACCACACTGAAACTGGTGAGGAAGAAAGGAGCTAAGACAGTGTCTTGACCAGATCCTGTAAGACTAAAGGAAAAAAGAACCGTACATAAACTGCTTTAATTGACAAATTTGTTTCTCAAACACATGCAGGCTATGAATTCTGAAACTGTTTAACATGTATAGTAGAGTTGAACACATAAGTAAATGTATTGAAGATAAGGAGAGAGACAGGTTTTTCATTGAGAAAAATGTGTAAAAAAAGCGAGGGGAAACGCTAGAATGACACTGTGTGCTGGATTGGAGTCAGAAACATCAGCATGAACTTGCTTGTTAGAGTAGGCATCCACGCAGATGGAGATGCAGACGTGTGTATGCGTGTTTGGAATACACACATAACATTCCCAGCTCTGTCTGCTGAGAGGGCCTAGAAGCAGAACCAGGGATCCTTGGGGAAGAGATTTGTTCTAGTGCTGGGCAGAGAATACACCGATGAGCTAGCAGAGCCAGAAAATAATAAAATGCTAAAAAAACCCAAAACTTGTACAGTATTCTCCCCCAAACCCATAATCTCAGTCTAATTATAAGAAAACATCAGACAAATCTAAATTGAGGGACATCCCACAAAATGCCCGAGCAGTACTCTTCAAAAGTGTCGAAGTCATGAACGATAAAGTCATGAAGACTGAGGAGCTGTCACCTAGTGCGGGAGACTAGGGAGCCGTGAAGACTGCAGGCGATGGGATCCTAGCCTGGAGCCTGGAACCAAAAATGGACATGAGTGAAAACTGGGGAGGTCTGAATAAAGTCTGTAGTTAACTTACTAGTATTGCAGCAATGTTAATTTCTTCTTTCTTTCTTTTCTTTTTTTTTTTTTTGAGGTAGATTAGCCCTGAGCTAACATCTGCTGCCAATCCTCCTCTTTTTGCTGAGGAAGATTGGCCCTGAGCTAACACCCATGCCCATCTTCTTCTACTTTACATGTAGGACGCCGCCTCAGTGTGGCCTGATGAGCAATGCCATCTCTGCTCCCAGGATCCGAACCAGCGAAACCCCGGGCCACCAAAGCAGAGCATGCGAACTTAACTGCTGCACCACCAGGCCGGCCCCAATTTCTTTGTTTTCATAAACATACCATGATTATGTAATATGTTCATATTAGGGGAGCCGACTAAAGAGTACATGGGAACTCTCTATGCTATTTTTGCAACTCTTCTGTAAGTCTAAAATTATTTCAAAATAAAAAGTGGTGGCGGTTGTTTGCAGAGGAAGATTGGCCCTATGCTAACATCTATTGCCAATCTTCCTCCTTTTTTTTTCTTCTTCCTTTCCTCCCCAAAGCCCCAGTACATAATTGTGTACGGTTGTAAGTTCTTCAGGTTCTTCCATGTGAGCCGCCACAGCAGGGCTGCTGACAGACGGGTGGTGTCGTTCTGTGCTTGGGGACCGAACCCAGGCCGCCGAAGCAGAGTGCGCCGAACTTTAACCACCAGGCCGTCAGGGCTGGCTCTAAAAACTATTTTTAAAACCACAAATAGAAACCACGACATACTTATTAGATGGCTAAAATAAAAACACTGGCAATACCAAGCGCTGGTGAAGCTGCAGAGCGGCTGGAATTCGCATACATTGCTGGTGGGAATGCAAAATGGTGTAGGCATTACGAAAACTGTGTACAGTTTCTTATAAAGATTAACCCACACTACGCTATGGCCAGCAATCCCACAAGTATTTCCTCTGGAAAAATGAAAACTTCTGTTCACACAAAAATCTGTCTGTGAATATTTATAGCAATTTTATTCACAGTAGCCAAAAACTGGAAAAAAAACAAATCCCCTTTAAGAAGATAAACAAACTACGGTACATCCAAACAATGGAATACTACTCAGCAGAGAACAAAGAACAAAATCCTGATACACATAGACAACATGGATGAAAGAAACAGCCTTAAAGTCTCCACACTGCGTGAGTCCGTTTACACGGTGCTCTCTTGACAGGCAAACTCTGGGGCTGGAGGGGAGACCAGGGGTCTCCAGAAGCCGGGATCTGCGGAGGCGTTAACTACAGGGAGGTTTTTGGGGTGATGAAACTGTTCTGTATGGTGATTGCAGTGATGGTTACGTGACTTTCTGCATTTGTCAAAACTCCAAACCACACACCAAAAAGAGTGAATTTTATTTTATGTAAATTATTTTTTAGTTAACTTTTAGTCCAGTATGTATAAAGCCGAAGCCCTCTTGAAGCCTGATCCCAGCTTCCTCTCCACTACTCCAGAGGTAACCACTGAAATGAATCTAATATCTGTTTTTCTGACCCTAAAAATTTTTTTGGACGTATCTATATGTGTACCCATAGAAATACACCATTTGAGTTTGGTTTTGTTTTTGTTTTAAGCATAATAAACCCTATCACATTGCATGTATCTTCCTTCCTCTGTTTTTTCCTTTTTTTTTGAGAGAGAGAGATTAGCCCTGAGCCAACATCTGCCACCAATCCTCCTCTTTTTGCTGAGGAAGACTGGCCCTGAGCTAACATCCATACCCATCTTCCTCTACTTTATATGTGGGATGCCCACCACAGCACGGCTTGCCAAGGGTGCCATGTCCACACCCAGGATCTGAACTGGTGAACCCCAGGCCACCAAAGTGGAACGTGCGCACTGAACCGCTGCGCCACGGGGCTGGCCCCCTTCCTCTATTTTTTTGCACTCAGCAGTCAAGGAGATTTTCAAGGGGCCCTTCAGAAGGTCTCTCGAGTCATTCAGGAGCAGATGCTAATGTGTGGGCAGGACCACGAAAGGCCACTGTGGGCTTCACCCTCCCAGCCCTCCCTCCCCTCCTCCAGGTAACAGCGTCTCTAATAGCATCTTGGGCCCCCACTGTCCATGTGCTCAGCCCAGGGATGAGTGAAGCTGATCAGCCCTCCCCACCACCCAGTCTCAAGGACTGGCCTGTGATCCAGACCTGAGCCAATCATTGCACATTTTATATTTTTTCCGCTGGTCTCAGAGATCACATCCAGGAAAGGCCTGAGGCCCCAACTCTGGCTCACACGGCTCAGCCCAAGATTTCAGAGCAGCAAGAAGCTCCCTCTACCGTGAGCTGGGGCAACGGTATGTCAGTCCGGAGCCACCAGCAACCAGCTCCCCTTCTGCCTGAAACAGAAGCAACCCCAAAGGATGGAGTCAAAGGATGGAGAACGAGTGGGTCCTGAAAGCATTGCTGGAGACTGGAGCCACCCCAACCAGAAGCCAGTGCCCCCCGGGGACATCTCAGTGTCAGAAGCTAATGAAGGTCTCTTTTTCTTCAGTCGAAGGAGTCCTACGGAGCACAGGAGCCCACGCGTCAGCCGCAGAGCTCAGGCCCGGGTGTCTGTTGCAGGGCACCCGTTCCCACCCGAGAGGTCACCTCCCTTCCCGTCAGAGCTTTGGTCCTGCGGCTGCTCTCGCGTCGTCCCTGTGCCTTGTCACCCTCTGCTTCGATTGGACCCGTCTCCAAAGGGTGCTGATGAAAATGCCAGAAACACAATCCAGCCAGTAGGACAGGCCTTGTTCACACCCACCTCACCTGTCGGAGGCGTCGTCCTCTTCATGGAGGACTGGGACCCGCATTTGCACATTCTGTTCCATGACGTGGCATGGTTAGTGTTTGGGTGGTGGAAGTAGTTTTAAAGAATTATACTGTTACTTAAAAAATGTTACAAAAATTATAGATTAGAAGATGCAACTATAAACGTGTATATGCCCTCCTGTTGTGGTTGGTTGTGAATGAAAAATGTAGCATAACCTCAAAATTATAGGGAGAAATTGTACCCGTTAGTGTAACGAATAGATTACCACACGCTAATTACAAATTTGTTCATTTCAGAATGTCAGGAATAAAGACTATAATAATCATAATTGCAAGTCTCTTCATTTGTTTACCTCCAATCTCATTTTGAAATGCCGTGATCTAGAATAAATTCTTAGCTCAATAACAGGGATATTTTATAAACTTAGAAAATGTGGTCTAGAAATATTGGTTTGATGAAATGTGTTAATATAATTATATTTTTGTTCTATAAGTTATAGTGCTTAAAACAAAATTCTTTTACCATCGTGCATTAAAAAGAGTTTTGGGATTCAGTGAAAGAGGGAAATCAGGGGCGGACACCCCACCGTGAGTCTAATCAGCCCCACCACCCCCAGGGCTGGCTCCTCACGGGTGGGCATTTACTGAAAGTCTCTTGCTTGGCAGCCCTCCGAGGTGCCCGCCCCTGCGCCCAAGACCACCCTTAGCTGTGTGCCCGTGGGACTGACCCACGGAAGCCCTGCTGAGGCATTCAACAGCAGACTCGCTCCCTGGAGCATCAACGGCCTCCAGACTCCTCCTTAGAGCGAGGTCCCCAAGTTCCTTTACACAACTCAGTCCCAGATACACACAGGCGCACCACGTAACCCGCCTCACAGAGCAGAGGAGGCACAGCTGGGGGCTGACGGGGTACCATTTTAGTTTTTAAAATAACTGACCGCAACAGCCTGCTAAGGAGCCACTCTCGGTTTCCAGGGACGTGAGCGACTATCTCAGGGGCACAGGCTGTGAGGAACCGAAAGGTGAAGGCTGGCACCCAGTCCACACTAACTCCTACACCCGCCCTTCGCTCCCCGTCTGAACGCCCCACCAGCCTGAATTTGCGCCCCCAGACCTTCTAACCCCACAGTCACAGCCCCAGAGCACGTAGCAAATCGTTCTACACCTACTAGATGCTCCATGTTTGCTGAATTCAAGTTACATTTTGGTGAGTTTTTTGTATTAAAATATAATCTCACTAATTATAAGAAACAAAATGTGGTGTGAAATGTTTTCTGTTTCTACGTTATTTAACCTATTAAATTAAATAATAAAATCTTAAAAATACCATTTGTACAAATACATTCAATATTGCAGTTTGATTTATAAAAATAACCACACGATCGAGCAGGGGTGGGGGAGGGGAATCGATGCCCGATTGTGTCTCCCCCAGCTGAGAAACCAGCATGTTGGGGGCTTCTTCCCAAGGCTGAGGCCACTTCTCCAGACAAGCATTAAATGTGAAGCCCTTCCCAGGAAGCAGCTAACGGGATGTGCACATCTCTGCCCTCCTAGCCGAACCTCCATCCAGAACCACTTAGGCTGGAATTGCACAGGAGGCAGAAATAGGGGGCGACGGGACAGCCCCCAGACAGAGGCCAGGCCCTGCTGTGAGGGCACAGGCAACGGGCAAGAAGAGTCAAATCTGCACGGAGCTGGGGGGCAGACTCGGGGGGCAGATGCAGGCTGCTGTCAACAGGACTTTGATTGTTTCAACATTTTCACTGAGGTGAAATGCATAGATCTTAAGTGTGCAATTAATGAGCTTTTCTTCCCCTTCTCAATCTCTCTACCACAAAGGCAACCATTGATCTGCTGTCACTATGGATTAATTGACATTTTCTCGAGTTTCATATAAATGGAGTCATACACTCTGTACTGTTTTACTCTGCACAACGTGAGATTTCATCCACGTCAGTGTGAGTATGTGGAGTCCCTTCCTTTCCATTACTGTGTGGAAGTCCATTGCCTGGATACACCACAGCTTATTCTGCTGTGATGGACACCTGGGCTGCTCCGTTTTTGCTATTGCATTGAGAGCATCTGTGACTATCTGGGTACAAGTCTTCTTGTGGATACGGTTTTCATTTCTCTTGGGTAAACATGAAAGAGTGGGATTGTTGATAACCTGGCTTTTCAAATACTGATAAAGTGACGTAATTTCTACTGCTCTGCTAAACCCATTGGGCCCTTCCTCTGCCAAAATTATTTTTTTACTTCCATATATTGCAGACATATTTTCCAGTTTGTAACTTACCTTTTTTTCCCTTAAGATTAAATTTATCATTCAAAATCTCAATTTGCACAACCTAGAATCTGCCCAAAAAAATCTAAAAAACTATTGGCAGTAACAAGAGAGGCAGGCAAGAAGGCTGCTTTAAAGGGTCACATCCAAACATCGAGGGCATTCCTACACAGCAGGAGTGCAGGAATTAAAAAAAATAGGAAAATTATCCCATTCACCATACCTAGAAATAAACCCAGCAAGAAATATACAAGACCCAGATTGAGAATACTGTAAACTAACCAAAGGACTTGAAAGATAATGGAAATGAATGAAAAGATAAAAGACTCTGAAACAAAGTTAAAAGGCAACTGACAGACTGAGACGTGATATTGATTACATATATAAAAATATACAAAAAGCAAAGAATTCTTATCTAACACAAATTCTACCTACAAATCAGTAAGGAAAACAAGCAACACACCTGAAATACTGAGCAAAGAATATGAACAGGGAATTCACAGAAGGAATACAAACGGCCAATAAACATATAGAAGAATGCCCAACTACACTTGTAGGCAAGGGATATGTGGATTAAAACAATGAGATGGCATTTTGCAAAACTGTCCCTGATGTTGGCAGAGTCCAGTGCTGGCAGGGTGTGGAGGAGGGGGAAATCAGTGTGGCTTGTACATGCTACACTCAGTAGTCCTCTGTCAACTTTGTCTTAGAAAAACTCATGTGCACAAAGAAATCTGTGTGTGAGGGAGCGCCATCCCAGCTTTGCCCATTGTGATGAAATTCAGAGACAACCCGACATCACCACAATTTTCACCAACAAGGGAGTGGTCCTCTGATTCATGTAACAGCCACAGCAAAGTCAGGAATGCTGGAGAGTGGTAAATAAGATAAGGAATCTAGGGGCACCCACCTGGAAAGACTTCCAAGGTGAAGATTTAGGTTACAAACCAATCATTTATGTTACAAACACGTGTACATGAGATGTATCCCAGGAATGCAAGGTTGGTTTAACATCTGAAAATGAATTAATGTAATATACCATATCAGTAGAATAAAAAACAGAAACCACATAATTATCTCAACAGATGCAGAAAAACCATTTGACAAAATCTAACCCCCTTTCATGATAAACACACTCGACAAACTAGGCATAGACGGGGAACTTCAGCCTGAGAAAAGGCATCTATGAAAAGTCCACAGCCAACATCATACTTAATAGTGAAAGACTGGATGCTTTGCCCCTAACCTCAGGAAAAAGTGCTCTCACCACTTCTATTTAATATTGTACTAAAGGTTCTAGCCAAGGCAATTAGGTAAGAAAATGAAATAAAAGACATCCAGGATGGAAAAAAAGAAGTAAAACTATTCACTGAACACATGATTTGTATATACAAAATCGGAAGGAATTCTCTAAAAAACTATTAGAACTAACAAGTGAGTTTAGCAAGGTTGCAGGATATAAGATTAAGATACAAAATCAATCGTATTTCTATACGTTTGCAATGAACAATCTGAAAATGCAATTAAGGAAACAATTCCATTTACAATAACATCAAAAGAAGAAAATACTTAGGAACAAATTTAACAAAAGGGTAAAACTTATACTCTGAAAACTAAAAAAAAACAGGGTTGAACAAAATTAGAGAAGGTCTGAATAAAGGGAAAGGCATTCACGTTCACAGATTAGAAGATTCACTGTTGTTAAGATGACAAAACTCCCCAAAACGACCTACAGAGGCAATGCAACCCCTTTCAAAATCCCAGCTGGCTTCTTTGCAGAAATTGACAAACATTCTAAAATTCATATGGAAATTCAAGGGACCCAGAATAGCCAAAACAATCTCGATGAAGAATTAAGTTGGAAGACTCCCACTTGCCAACTTCAAAACTTACCACAAAGCTGCAGTATCAAGACAGCGTGCTACCAGCATAAGGACACACATATAGACCAACGGAACAGAACTGAGACTCCAGAAATAAAGCTCTCATATTTATGGTCAATTAATTTTCAACTAGAGTGCCAAGACCCTCGGGGAAAGAATATTTATGGTCAATTGAATTTCAGCAAACGGTGCCGAGACAACTGGATATCCACATGCAAAGGAACGAAGTTGGACCCTTACTTCACATTATATACAAAGTTAACTCAAAAGGGATCAGAGACCTAAATGTAGAAGTAACAAGTTAAAAACCCTTAGAAGAAAACATAAGTGTAAATCTTTGTGACCTTGGATTTAGAGATGGAATCTTAGATATGACACCAAAAGCATAAGCAACAAGAGAAAAAATAGGTAAATTGGATTTGATCAAAATTACAATTCTTTTCTACTGCAAATGACAGCATGAAGAAAGTGAAGAGAAAACTCACAGAATGGGAGAAAATATTTGCAAATCGTGTATCTGATAAGGGACTTGCCTCTAGAATATATAAAGAATTATTATAGCGAAATAGTAAAAAGACAAATAACTCAATTTTTAAAAGGGGCAAAGGATCTGAATACACATTTCTCCAAGGAAGATCTACAAATGCCCAGTAAGCCCATGAAAGATGCTCCATGTCATTAGTCACTAGGAAAATGCAAATCAAAACCACTTCATACCTCCTAGGATGGCTCTAATAAAAAAAACAGACAACAAGTCTAGGATGTAGAGAAATTAGAACCCACATAGTTAAAGGGTATGGGGTGTTTTTTGGGGGTGGTGGTGATGGTTAATTCTATGTGTCAACTTGACTGGGCCACTCGGGTGCGTAGACACTTGATCAAACATTATGCTGCGTGCATCTGTGAGGGTGTTTCTGGATGAAGTTAACGTTTGAACAGGCAGACTGTGTAAAGCAGATGGCCGGCCCTAATGGGGGTGGGCCTCGTCCAATGAATTAAAGAACTAAATAGAACAGTAAACCCTGTGTAGCACTTTCTCTAGGTGACCTAAGGGTGAACATAACTCATTTAGTCCTTAGGACAACCAAATGAGGTATTTCTTATTTTATCTCCATTGTACGTGTGTGGAAACTGAGTCACCAAGAGGTTGAGAAATGCGCTCAATAGGGATCATTGGCAACAAATACTGTTTCTGGCAACAAATACACAGCTAGTACCTGGCAAAGCAGCCGGGTTCCAGGGTCTGTGTTCTTACCCATTACACTATACTTCTTCTCATATATTCTGGTTTACATATTTCTTACGTGAATTTTCATCATGAGGATTTATTGGTAGGATTGTATAATTTTAAAACTTTATTTAAATAATTCTGTGATCTAATCAAGATAATTCACTCAACATTATCAAAGGAGTCATCAATCGACGAAAACGGAGATGTCATTTTATTCCAATCCACCGTCACCGTAACTCAAAGTTGTTCCATTGAGAGGAATCCATGCAACTCTCAGACACCCCCAACACTCGCCCTTCTCCTACCTCTTTTAAGACTCTTGAGGCCCCAAAACAGTAGTTTGAGTGGTTTTTGATCTTTAGGTCTCTTTGTACTCTTAAAACTTATTGAGGGGGCCAGCTCCGTGGCCAAGTGGTTAAGTTCGTGAGCTCTGCTGCAGCGGCCCAGGGTTCGGATCCTGGGCACGGACACGGCACCACTCGTGAGGCCACGTTGAGGCGGCGTCCCACATCCCACAACTAGAAGGACGTGCAACTAAGATATACAACTGTGTACAGGTGAGGTTTGGGGAGATAAAGCAGAAAAAAAAAAAAGACTGGCAACAGTTGTTAGCCCAGGTGCCAATCCTTAAAAAAAAAAAAAGGAAGATTGGCGACAGTTGTTAGCCCAGGTGCCAATCTTTAAAAAAAAAAAACTTATTGAGGATTTCAAAGAAGCTTTAGTTTATCCGAAATATACTATCAATATTGAGATATCAGAAATTAAAACTGAGAAAAACATGAATATTTATTAATTAGTTTTAAAATAATAATAAACCCATTACATGTTAACATAAATAACATTTTTATGAAACTAGTTACAAAATAAAACAAAATTGATTGAGGAGGATGGCATTGTCGTATGTTTTGCAAATCCCTTTCATGTTGGGTTCAATAGACGGCACCAGGATTGTCACATCTACTCGAGCAGTCAGTCTGTTGTGATGTGTTGTTCTGGTTTGAAGTAGAAGAGAAAATCTGTTCACAAACAGATATGTTGTTGGAAAAGTGTGGATACCTTTCTTCCACACTACACCAAAACTAAATAAATGGTAGGGTGGAATCTGAAACCATACCAACGAGCTGTTCATAGTCTGTTCCACTAAAATACACTGGCATACTTTGCTCTTTAAGTGGATCATGCATTGGCCATTTGGAAAATACTGGTTCACCAAATTATGCATATCTTCAAATATTGACGTATTTCATTATACAATATCAAAAAAAAATTCATTAACACAACTGCCGACCTCACTGGAAACTTTTTAAATATTGGAAAGCCGTCAAGCTCATAGTGGTAGACACAACTTTTCCAAAATCATAGCTTTCAGTTGGAAATTCAGATGTTGTCATTGATGACAAATACTGCAGCTGTTTTCCTTGAACTGACAGACTCGCTTTATTCGTTTTCAATTTGCCTGTTAAGCACCCAGGCCTGAGGCAGCACAGTTTGCCCGCTGGTTATTTTCTCAATGGTGCTCCATGAAGAACGCAGCCGTTTCAGCTGATGACTCAGTCGCTTGAGCTCTTCTCAGAACTGTCACGGCACCCCAGTACTCGGCATTTCTGCCCGCCTCCCGTCTCCTCGCATACAATATTAACAACTAGGTACTGGCATCAAGATTTAATAAAAATGACACTGTTTACTGCTTCATAAGGACATTCTTAAATGAAACTGCCTTTTTATTTTTCTGCCAAAGTGTGATGGTGAGGAATAAACACAATGACAGGTAGGGTCCTCTGGTGCCACGGCCTTGATTCCTGCGAAGGTGTCCGCAGTTTGGCCCACCAGTGCTTTTGCACATCAATCAAGTGTCAACACAGTGCAAAAACCACGTAACATCTTAGTCCAATTATGAAGCTAGATTTGACCCCCTGAAAGAGTCTCTGGGACCCCCAGGGATGGGTGAACCACATTTTGAGAACTGCTGCCTTACAGCATTTGAAAAAAAGGACTAGCTGTCCCAAATCTCAAACAGCACCACAATCCAATCAAGATAATATGATCAAAAATAAAAAAGTCCTGTGTCCACCAATGCCTAGTTTGTTCTAAGCACTGTTAGATGCTGGGGACACAGAGGTAAACAGACATATGTGGGTCCCCACTCCTTGGGGCTTCATTCTATTTGAGGAAACAGACAATAGACAAGACAGTTTTAGACTGTGAAAAGGCTGTAAAGGAAGTAAGCAGGACGATGTACTGGAAGCTGGCCCAGGGGAGGCAGGGACTCCGCGGCAGAGCACAGTGAGGGGAGGAGGCCCCCAAAGAGGTGATACACTTAATGAAGACCAGAAACTGAAAAAGACCCTTTCCTGCAAAGGGCCTAGGACACAGCATTCCAAGCACAGGGCACAGCAAGTGCAAAGGCCTTGAGGCAGGAACAGCGTGGCATTTTTAAAGAACAGAAGTAGGGGTGGACTTGACCCTGGGCCTATTTCTCTTCTCTGGCTTCGCCCCCTGCCCAGGGGTGCTCACCCCATCGGGTGGCTTCAGTCACCTGCTGCAGGCTTTGCCACAAATGCTTTTCTCCAGCTAACCATCCCTAAGACCCAGGCTCACACCGCCAACCAACATCTCCCCTGGGCCACCTAACAGGCAAATGCTCACAACTGACCCCATAGACCTCAGGCTAGCAGTAAAGATGTGCCGGGGGTGGGGGCAACCCCCCAAGCCCTGTTACCAGTAACCTCATCTCTGTGGACAGGGGAGAAGACTCCTCTCAGAACTGCAAAGGCTCAAAGTACGCCCACAAGTTTTCCTCTGCAAAAACAAGCAAGCTGCAAAGGGCAAGGACTGACCCAAAAGAAGAGGAAAAATAAGCAATAAACAATAGACAATAAACCCAGACCCACGCAGAGGCAGAAGGAAGAGCTACTTCTGGGGCGGGTGAATTTGATTATTCTGATGCCATCACTGCAATTTCTGCAGCTTGTTGGGACTGTCCCGTTGCATCTGACATGAATTTTGTTGAGTTTGATATGCGAATTTCTGGATCATTCTTTCTTTTAATTCCAACGCTTCGCCGCAACCCCAGAGACTCGGATGCAATTGCTCTGGCTCGGGCCCCACCGCCGTCTGTTTGCACAGTCCCGGAGATCGGCCGCCGCAGCCCCGGCCTTCGGGTTAAGCCTCAGCCAGGCCCTGCGGAGAAGCCGGCTCTAACCCCGGCCGCGGGAGTCCCACCTCACCGCCCCCCCTGGAGTTTTCATCCTTTCTCCAGCCGGACGCCCACGCCGGCCGGATGCATCCTCCGCTCCCCTGCGCGGCGCCCGGGACTTTGGCCTCACTTGACCTCGCCAAGCCCCAGTCTCCAGTCGGAAATGGTGACACCGAACGCAGGTGGCGCTGCGCGCACAGGGCCCGGTCGGCCGCTTCCCGGGGAACCCAGGGAGGAGCGCCCTGCTCGCCCTCCCGCCGCGGCCGCGGGCAGACAGTCGCCCCTCGCTCGCCTCGCAGGCCGTCCCCACCCCGCCGCCCCCGACCCCCAGCGCACCGCAGTCGCGGAGCCCCGAGGGGCGGGCTCCAAGGTGCGCACGCCTCCTCCCGCCGGGCAGGGCGCCGGCTGAAACGGCCTCTCGAGTGCACCCACACCCCTAAAGCGAGGGGGAGCCCGGAAGAGCGCAGAGCAAAAAGTAGCCGCAGCAAGAAAAGAAATAGAGCCGGGACGCTCGGTTGAGGCACCGCTGGGATTCGAACCCAGGATCTCCTGTTTACTAGACAGGCGCTTTAACCAACTAAGCCACGGCGCCGCCCGCACAACCACCGCGAGAATCTTCGTCCCATCACTAGGTTTTCCATCCGCCCAGTGCATGCGCACAAGTTTTGTCCGCGGCAGGCGCATGCGTAGTGCAGAGCCCGGCTAGCAAGCGTGTTAACAGGACCGGTCGGACCCAAGGCTGGAGGCGCGGGCGGTGCACAGAGGCCGAGCCGGGCTTGACTTTTCGGTCTCTTTAGTGGTCGCACCTTAGCCGGGGTGGCCCCGTCTTTGGGAGATGGTCGCACAAGGTGCGCGCCTTCTGCCGTGCAGAACTGGCGCAGGAGGCCCCCCCAGGCTGTCCCGCGAGGCCGCCTGCGGGCTCCTCCGCGGTCCGCTCAGGGCGCACACCGGCCGAGGCCCCGCGGGGACCGCTCATCCGACCCGTCGCGCTGGCCCCCTCGGCTGGGAGGCCGGCGGCCGCCTCGGTCGCGCTTGGACCATCAGGGTCACCGGCCCTGCCTGCCCCGGGGCGAACCCGCCCGCCTGTGGGACCAGACCCCTGGCTTCTCCCGCGGAGCCTGAGCCCGGGCAGAGTCCGGGGCGCTGGGGTACCCCGAGCAGGCGCCGACGGATGGAGAGCCTCAAGGGCCCTGGCCGCTGGCCTTGGAGCGCCGCCGCGTCAGTGGGGAGGTCTCGGCTGCCGGAGCACGGCCAGGCCCTCCCCACACAGGCGTCTCACTCGCCTGCTCTGGGTCTCCTCGCTCAGACACATCAGCCACTTCGCCCCAACACTTTTTAGAGGGCCTTTGAGCAACGGCAAGACCAAACACTGCTAATCCAGTCTCCCAGCAATTCCTCCGGCGGGAGAGTCTCACCCACAGAAACGAAACTCTGCAAAATAGATGCACAGGAAAGTGCGCTCCAGTATTATCTGTAACAGGAGAAAACGACGAACCACCCAAGGGCCCCACAGTCCCGCCAGCCTCCGCGGCGGCGGGGAGAACACTTCTGCGCGTCTTCCTGCGGGGGCGGACGGAGACCACCAGCAGGAGGACTCCTCTGCGAGAGAGCCCCCTTGCTGGGAGGGCGTGAAGTGGCGTGTTGACGCGTTCGTACATCATTCATGTAAATAAATGGGTAAACACTGAGCAGCCAGCTCGAGTCTGGGCAATCACCCAGGCTGTGACTGAGGAGCGCAAGACGCGCCCAAATAATGACGACCAGGTTACGGTGCTCAGGGGCGCCATTAGTGGATGTCAGTCAATTGACGCTCTATAAGTCAGTTCTGTAGTTAAGCTTTAAAAACGGACCAAGGGAGATCTGATGGAAACCATGTGAGTCATACCAAACGGAAGAGGGAGCCCTTTACGTGTAACTGAAACCTTCGCTGCTTCTGAAGTAATTGATTTATGTTGTACCATCCGCTGTGGAAGCAGGAAGAAGGCTGTGCATGGGCATTCTGGAAACTGAAAAGTCTGGGGTGGAGAGCACGAAACATTCCGTGATGGAAATGCCCACCACCTGCCTGCCTAACCAGATCTTCTTCAGCTCTGGGCAGGTGGACATCTGGGAGCGTTGGCCAGGGAGGCACCCACAGTGCCTTACCACTCTATGGTGTCCTCCACAGAGGGGACCCACACATCTTCCTACTCATTCCACAAGCCCTTCCTCAGGGCTGCTGGTGCCAACCCCCAAAATATGCGTTACAGGGCAACTCTAGAGTCCAGAATATGTTCCAAAAATGAGATAGCATGAACACCAAGACGTAAGGCTTAGAAACAGCAAAAATGTTCTAGAATTCACACGCACACTTGTTTCCCAAACAAATCTAGATTTATTCTGCATGAAAACTGAAAACAAGGCAGTCAGTCTCTAAGGGTGCTGTGGAGCTGAGCAGGTGGCATGGTGTTGGGAGCCCAGCCAGGGCTGGGCCCCTGCCTCAGTCCAACAGGCCCACCTGGCCAGGGAGGGGTGAGAGAAAGGTCCCTGCAGAGCCCCAAAACCTCCATGACAGGTGGCCTGTGCTCAAGTCACTCGAAGGGCTCAGTGGCCATGGTCCTCCTTGTCCAGGCTGCACTCACTTGCCAGTGAGCCCACCCTTTCCGATGACAATGAGGCCTCTGCCAAGTCTTTTGCCTCCATGCGGCAGAACACGCATTGGGTGACTGTTTCAGAAAAGATGTCACTTTCGTAGATGGAGAAAGGCCTGTCACATGCTTCGCACTGACATGAAATATTTTTAAAAAGCAGAAAGGAGGTGCTGGTCAGGAGGTATCAAGGCATGCAATGCAAATTCTCCCACCAGATCCAGTGACCTTGGGCTGGGCCGAGCCCAGAGCTGCCTCTCGTCTCGGGGTCTGACCCCACAAGGGTGGAAAGTGCAGGCCGCTGAGCGAGAATGAGCACAGGCTTCTCCCTCTCTTCCCCCACTAAAAGCTGTGCAGGTACTGCCAGCTCGTGTCCCCTGCCATGGAGGCCCTGGGGGCAGGAGTGGCAAGCCACTTGGCGTGGAAAGTACAGGGGGTGGGTGTCTGACCTAGTCCTCTGCTCTGCAGGGCGAACTGTGGGGCCGAGGGGATGTCCTAAGTCCCTGACATCCCTAACTTACAGAACCGTGAGAGGCGAGTAGGCAAGACTTCTAAACAAGGCAGGGACTTTAACAAAATGAGGGAGTTGCTGAGCATCCTCCTCCATCTCAGCCTGTTTCTGGCTCAAGTGCATGAGAACAGCGGATACAGCGGCAGCTGCTCTCACCACATCTGCTTCCACAAAGAATTCGGCAACACCACCAGGTGGGCTCTCCCGCCATGGGCAGAGGTCTCTCAGAGCTTCCTACCACAGCACGGTGCCCCTGAGACAAGCCTGCAAGGTGGCATGCCCCAGCCTTGGCACTCCAAGGCCCTGTGCTTTGCCACCTGGCCCACTCTTGGGCACTGGGCCTGCAGCAGACAGGGGCTAACCCCACCAGGGCAGGCCCTCCGGAAAATCTGGCCTCCGAGAGGTCTCATATTAATTCAGGGCAAGTCAAATGCAGAGGGCTAATCTTTGCTACAGCTTCAGGTCAGTCTCTTTCTTTTCCTTCTTTTGCAAGAAAGAAATTAAATCGTTTACCTACCTTTTCCTGTGGCATAATTTCCCATTGCCCAACCCCAGAACAACGGGGCTCAGAGGGGGCAGATCTTGTTGGCAGGTGGAGGACATGGGCAAGCGCTGCTCTGTAGCCAGTCAGTTTCCAGGGCCTAAGGGCCAACATGGCCACAAAGACCCTGAGGACCAGCTGGCCACAAAGATGAGGTCCATGTGGGCACCCCCCCCCCACCTCCCTGCCCCTCAGTCCTGTTCCAAAATTAGCCGTTCTCAGGAGCAGTGGCTCCCCTCCAGACCTTCCGAGGGGAGACAAGCCTCGGTGGCTCCAGGATTCTGAGGGGCAAAGGATTCAAGAGGGCCCAGCATAGAGTCCTTGGCCTCTCCAGGTGGCAGCCCGGTGTCTGCAGCACAGCCCCGGCAGGGGCAGACCTCCACTGCCTGGGGAGAGCTCTGTGGCCAGCATGGCTCACCTGGTGAAGCAGGAGATGTGCCCACTCTACCCCAATCTTCCACTAGAGAAACAGGCACCTGAGCCCCTCCCATGAGAGACGGGGTCCTGGGGGTGCTACTTGGCGATGGGGTCTGCTGCGGGGTGTAGGAGGCTCAGCTGATGTCCAGCCATGTGCCCAGCCGTTCGTCCCCTGCTCCCTCGGGCCTCATCTCCCACTTCTGCTCACTCACTCCACTCCTCGAACACGCCCAGCTGGCTCCTGCCTCAGGGTCTGCCCACTGGCTGTTCCCTCTGCCGGGAAGTTCTTCCCCTCCACATCTGCACAGCCCACTCCCTCACCACCTTCCAGTTGTGAACAAATGTCACCTTCTCAGTGAGACGCATCCTGACCACCCTTTAAAATGCGGCAGCCTCCAGCACTCCTATTCCCCATGTTAGTTTTCTCCAAATTTCCTATCACCGTGCAACTCACTATGCATAATTCTTATTTATTCGTTATTTGTCTCCCCTTTTAGAATTTAAGCTCCCTGAGGGCAAGAATTTCAATCTTTTTCTTCATGGTGTTTCTCCCCAGTTGTCCAGTAAATGTGTATTCAAATAATAAATTAATTTGTAGAGGGAACTAATGAAAGCCTTCACTGGGCTTAATTTTACCCAATACCGACCTGTTTCACCTTTATGCCCAAGGTCTTTTTGCACTCCATTACCAAAGGAATTTCGTCAATGTCTTCGATGTTCCATAGTCTCATGGTCCTGTCCTAAAAACAAGTCAAACGGCAAACCCACAGTCACAAAGTGGGCTCGCTGTGCTGGGAGGACCCAAGAGGTGCCCCACATCCAGATTCCGCGTGGAGGACCTCGACCTGCAGAGAAGCAGAGAGAGGGTGACCATCTGCCCTGGTTCCTCCAGCACCATCCCACTTTAGTGCTGTAAGTCTCATGTCCCAGCAAACCCTTTGCAGGGTAAAACAATCTCATTTTTCAGTGATGAATGTGGAAGTTCTGGAGGAAAAGTACAAAACTCAACAGAAATCCCAAAAATAGCAGCTGAAAGCCAAACTATTTTTAACCTGGAGGATATGCACAGATGACCCACCTTCTGTAGTTGCTGTCACTGTTTTCTGCAGTTTGGATAAATCATTATTGTGAATCCCTCTGAGCAACGTGGTGAAGTATTCAACCTAACTGCGTCGTAATTGGCAGTGTTAACAGTCTGCCTTTGATTTGGCCTGTGGATTAACTGTTGTGCTTTGTTTCAAGATCATGCTAGTAGAAGTTTTAACATTGTGAATATTGTGATCATGTTTTCTAAGACTTCAGATAATGAAAATGAGAACAATTACAAGGCCGATGCCAGCCTGCCCCAGACATCACCAACAAAGGAGGTTAAACAGCTGTGTTTAATGAGAGAGGGACAGGTACGTAAAACTAGATTGGGGGGAAATAACCAGAACAAAGCATACCGCACAACCGACAGAAAAGACTGGGCTCAGGTGTGGTGGAGAAGGGGCTGTGGGAGCACGCATGGAACCTGAGCCTCACACACGTGTGAGCCTCACACGCTTCACACAGGCAAGTTCTTCCAAATCAATCAAACGCTTTCTCACCTTCCAGAAAGACACTGATGCGAGAGAAAATGAAATACAAGGCATCCAGATTGGAAAAGAAGTGAAACCGTCTCTATCTGAAGATTACATGACCTTGTGTATAGAAAATCCTCAGGAATCAACTAAAAAGCTATTAGAACTGTTAAACAAGTTCAGCGAGGTGGCAAGATAGAAAATCAATTGTATTTTTATATACTTGCAATGAACAATCTGAAAATGCAATTAAATAAACAGTTCTATTTAGAATAGCATCAAAAAGAATTAAATGCTTACAAATAAATTTAACAAAAGACGTGCAAAACTTATAGACTGAAAAATAAGAAATATTGTTGAAAGAAACTAAGGAAGATGGAAATAAATAGAAAGACATCCAATGTTCAATGGATCACAAAATTCAATATTGCTAGGATGACACACTCCCCCAAATGATCGACAGTTTCAGCTTAACGCTTGTGCAAATCTTAGCTGATTTCTTTGCAGAAATTGACAAACTGATCCTAAAGGTCGTAGAGAAATTAAACGGACCCAGAATAGACAAAACAATCTTGAACAAGAAGAACAACGTTAGAGAACTCACACTTCCCTATTTCAAAACTTATGACAAAGCTACAGTTATCAAGACAGTGCAGTACAGACATGAGGATAGGCATATAGGTCAATGGAATAGAATTGAGAGTTCAGAAATAAACTCTCACATTTATGGTCAATTGATTTCTGATGGGGCTCCAAGAACTAAAACTGTAAAACTCTTAGAAGAAAACATAGGGGTCAATCTTTGCGACCCCGAATTAAGTGGTTGTTTCTTAGATCTGACACCAAAAACGCCAGCAACAAGAGAAAAAATAGATAAACTGGACTTCATCAAAATTAAAAATTTTGTGCTTCAAAGGACATGCATCAAAAAGGTGAAAAGTTATATAAATGACCAATAAGCACGTGAAAAGAGGCTCCGCATCATTAACATCAGGCAATGCAAAGCAAAGGTACAAGATACCACTTCACAACCGTTAGGATGACTACGATCAAAAAGGTGATAACAAGATGGGTGAGAACGTGGAGAAATCGGAGCCCTCCTACACGGCTGGTGGGAAAGTAAAAGGGTTCAGCACTTCGGAAAATAGGCTGGCAGTTCCTCAAATGGTTAAACAGGTAGTGTTACCATGTGACCCAGCAGTTCCACTCCTGGGTATACACCCAAAAGAATAAAAAACAGGTTTTCAAACAAAAACTTATTCATGAATATTTGTAGCAGTATTATTCACAATAGCCAAAAGGTAGAAACAATCCCATTTCCATCAACTGATGAATGGATTTAAAAAATGTGGTATATCCATACAATGGAATATTATTCAACAGTAAAAAGAAATGAAGAAACCTTGAAAACGTTATGCCAAGTGAAATAAGCCAGTCACAAAGGACCACATATTGTATGATTACATTTATATGAAATGTCCAGAGGAGGTAAGTTTATAGAAACAAAAAGTAAATTAGCACTCCTAGGTCATGCAATAAGACAAAAAAACAAAACAAAACAAAACAAAAGAAAGCATGTATAGATTGGGAAAGAAAAAGCAAAAGTCTGTGTTCACAGGTGATATTATGGTCTATGTAGAAAATCTGAAAGGATCAGCAAAAAAACTGTTGGAATTAATAAGTGATCATAGCAGAGTTGCAGCTTAATATGCAAAAATCACTTACTTTCCTATATACCAGAAATGAACAAGTGGAATTTTAATTAAAAACACAGTAACATTTACATTAGAACCCCAAAAAAGGAAATACTTAGGTATAAATCTAACAAAATATTTACAAGATCTATATGAGGAAAACTACAAACTCTGATGAACAAAATTAAGGATAACCAAATGAATGGAAAGATATTCCATGCTCATGGATAGGAAGACTCAGCATTATCAAGATGTCAGTTCTTCCCAACTTGATCTATAGGTTTAATGCAGTCCTAATCAAAATCCCAGTGAGTTATTTTGTGGATATTGACAAACTGATTCTAAAGTTTATATGGAGAGGCAAAAGACCCAGAATAGCCAAAACAATAATGACGGAGAGGAAC
Source organism: Equus caballus (assembly GCF_041296265.1). Taxonomy (NCBI): domain Eukaryota; kingdom Metazoa; phylum Chordata; class Mammalia; order Perissodactyla; family Equidae; genus Equus; species Equus caballus. The sequence goes on along the minus strand of NC_091693.1, from coordinate 4,328,913 downwards.
GCAGTTGGAGGACTGACACTACCTCAGTTCAAGACTCACTGTAAAGCTACAGTAATCGGGACAGTGTGGTGTTGGTGAAAGAACAGACAAATCCATCAATGGAACAGAAGGGAGAGCCCAGAAATAGACCCACTTCAGTATAGTCAACTGATCTTGACAAAGGAGCAAATGGAGAAATGATAGTCTTTTCAACAAATGATGCTGCAACAACTAGATATCCACATGCAAAAAACTGAATCGAGACACAGACCTTACACCCTTCACAAAAATTAACCCAAAATGGATCACAGACCTAAATGTAAAACGCAAAACTAGAAAACTCCTAGAATTAACCGAGGAAAAAGTGTAGATGACCTTGGGTTTGGCAATGACTTTTAGATGCAACACCAAAGGCAAGATCCATGAAAGAAAGAAGTGATAAGCTAAACTTTGTAAAAAATAAATTTTTCTTCTGTGAGAAAGACAGAAGAGAATAAAAAGAGAAGCCACAGACTGGGAGATAATATTTGCAAAAGACGCATCTATCTGGACTGTTATCCAAAATATATAAAGAACTCTTAAAACTCAGCAGTAAGGGGCTGGCTCTGTGGCTGAGTGGTTAAGTTCGTGTGCTCCACTGCAGGTAGCCCAGTGTTTCGTTGGTTCGAATCCTGGGCACGGACATGGCACTGCTCATCAAACCACGCTGAGGCAGCGTCCCACATGCCACAACTAGAAGGACCCACAACGAAGAATATACAACTATGTACTGGGGGCTTTGGGGAGAAAAAGGAAAAAAATAAAATCTTTTTTAAAAAAAAAAAAGAAAACTCAGCAGTAAGAAAACAAACAATTAAAAAATGAACCAAAGACCTTAATGGACACCTCATCAAAGAAGATATGGAGATGGAAATAAGCATATGAAAAGATTTCCCACATCATATGCCATCAGGGATTTGCAAATTAAAAGAACGAGATACCACCACACACCTATTAGAATGGCAAAAATCCAGAACACTGACAACACCTACTGCTGGTGAGGATGTGGAGCAACAGGAACTCTCACTCATTGCTGGTGGGGATGCAAAATGGCACGGCTATTCTGGTCATGGCGAATAGTCCTTTTAATGTTCTTTTGAATTCTGTTTGATAATATTTTGTTGAGGGTATTTGCATCCATATTCATGAGGGATACTGGCCTGTAATTTTCTCTTTTTGTGATGTCTTTATCTGGCTTTGGCATCAGAATAATGCTGGCTTGATTAAATGAGGTTATTATTGTTTTATATTAAATATAAGTAATACTAAAAGGACCATACATCACGATCAAGTGGGATTTATCCCTAGGATGCAAGGATGGTTCAACATATGCAAATCAATAAATGTGATACACCATATTAACAGAGTGAAACATAAAAATCATATGATCATCCCAATAAACACAGAAAAAGCATTTGACAAAATACAACATCCACTCATGATAAAAACCCTCAAAAAACCGGGTATAGAAGGAACAAACCTCAACATAATAAAGGCCATATGTGACCAACCCACAGCCAACATCATACTCAACAGTGAAAGGTTGAAAGCTTTTCCTCTGAGAATGGGAACATGAAGACGGTACCCATGCCCACCACTCCCATTCAACAGAGTTCTGGAAGCCCTGGCCAGAGCAATCGGGCAAGGAAAAAATAATAAAAGGCATTCAGATCAGAAAGGAGGAAGTAAAACTGTCTTTGTTTGTAGATGACATGATCTTATATGTAGAAAATCCTAAAGGCGCCACAAAAAACTGTCAAAACTAATCAACAAATTCAGTAAGGTTGCAGGATGCAAAATCAACATGTAAAAATCAGTTGCATCTCTATATACTAACAACTAACTATCTGAAAAAGAAAGAAAGAAAACCATCTCATTCACAATAGCACCAAAAACAATAAAATACTTAGGAATACATGTAACCAAGGAGGTGAAAGATCTGTACGCTGAAAACTACAAGACTCTGATGAAAGAAATTGAGGAAGACACAAACAAGTGGAAATGTGTCCCATGTTCCTGGGTCAGAAGAATTAACATCGTTAAAATGTCCCTACTACCCAAAGCCGTCTATAGATTCAATGCAATCCTTATCAAAATTCCAAGGGCATTTTTCGCAGAAATAAAAAAAAAATTCTAAAATTTCTATGGAACCACAAAAGACCCTGAATAGCTAAAGCAATCATGAGAAAGTAGAACAAAGCTGGAGGCATCACACTTCCTGATTTCAAACTATACTACAAAGCTCTAGTAAGCAAAACAGTATAGTACTGGCATAAACAGAGAGAGTCCAGAAATAAACCCTCACATATACGATCAACTAATATTTGACAAGGGAGTCAAGAATACTCAATGGGGAAAGGTTAGTGTCTTCAATAAATAGTATTGGGAAAACTGAATAACCAAATGCAGAAGAATGCAATTGGACCCCTATCTTACACCACTCACAAAAGTTGACTTGAAATGGATTAAAGACTTAAACATAAGACCTGAAACCATAAGACTCCTAGAAGAAGACAAAGGGAAAAAGCTCCTTTACGTTGGTCTTGGCAACAATGTCTTGAATACGACACTCAAAGCACAGGCGACAAAAACAAAAATAAGTAGGACTACATCAAACAAAAAAGCTTCTGCACAGCAAAAGAAACAACCAACAAAATGAAAAAACAATCTACAGAATAAAAAAATAGTTGCAAATCATATATCTGATAAGGGGCTAATATCCAAAATACATAAAGAACTCACACAACTCAAGAAAAAAAAAATCCAATTAAAAAGTGGGCAGAGGGGGCCGGCCCAGTGGCACAGCGGCTAAGTGTATACATTCTGCTTTGGCAGCCCGGGGTTCGCCAGTTTGGATCCCGGGTGCGGACATGGCACTGCTTGGCAAGCCATGCTGTGGTATGTGTCCCACATATAAAGTAGAGGAAGATGGGCACAGATGTTAGCTCAGGGCCAGTCTTCCTCAGCAAAAAAGAGGAGGATTGGCAGCAGATGTTAGCTCAGGGCTATCTTCCTCAAAAAAAAAAAAAAAAGTGGGCAAAGGAAATGAATAGACATTTTTCCAAAGAAGACATACAGATGGCTAACAAGCACATGAAATTGTATTCACCATCATTAATCATCAGGGAAATGCAAATCAAAACTACAATGAGATATCACGTCACACCTGTCAGAGTGGCTATCATCAAAAAGAAAAGACATAAGTGTTGCTGAGGGTGTGGAGAAAAGGGAACCCTTGTACACTGTTGGTGAGACTATAACTTGGTACAGCCACTATGGAAACAGGTACTGGAAGTGCCTCAAAAAATTAAAAATAGAACTGCCATATGATACAGCCATGCTGCTTCTGAGTATATATCCAAAGGAAATTAAAATGGGATCTTGAAGAGATTTCTGCACCCGCATGTTCATTGCAGCATCATTCACAACAGCCAAGGTAGGGAAACACCCTAATAGATGAGCGGATGAAGCAGATGTAGTATATATACAGTGGAATATTATTCAGCCACGAGAAAGAAGGAAATCCTGCCAATTTCAACAAAGTGGATGAAACTTGAGGGCATTAGCCAAGTGAAATGAGTCAGACAGAGAAAGACAAATACTGTATGGTTTCCCTCAGATGTAGACTCTAAAAAAGCCGGGCTCAGAGAAAGAGAGTAGAGTGGTGGTTCCCAGGGGCTGGGGGCGGGGGAAATGGGGAGATGTTGGCCAAAGGGTACAGACTTCCAGTCATAAGATGAATAAGTTCAGGGGATGTAGGTACAGCATGGTGGTTATAGTTAATAACACTTTCTTATATACTTGAAAGTTGCTAAGAGAGTAAATCTTAAATGTTCTCACCACAAAAAAGAAGTGGTAATTATGTGACATGATGGGGGTGTTAGCTAACACCATGGTGGTAGCAATTGTGCAATATATAAACGTATCAAATGAACACGTGTACACCTTAAAGTTACACAATGTTATATGTCAATTGAATCTCAATAAAGCTGGAAAAAAGAAATACATAAATAAATATAAGTAATATCTGTTTAATTGATCCTATTGTATTTCTATTCTCTTTTTCAAAAAGCCCTACATTTATATATCTTAAGAATATACAGGGGCCATCCCCGTGGCGGAGTGGTTGGGTTCACACACTCTGCTTCGGCAGCCCAGGGTTTCGCCGGTTCGAGTCCTCTGCATGGACACGGCACTGCTCGTCAGGCCATGCTGAGGAGGCACCCCACATGCCACAACTAGAAGGACCCACAAGTAGAAGTATACAACTATGTACCAGGGGGCTTTGGGGAGAAGGAAAAAGAAAATCTTAAAAAAATAAAAATTAAAAAAAATAAGAATATACAACAATACAGCCTACAAAACTTAAATAGCCAATAAATCCTTTTTTTAAGTCAAAATAATTTGCTGTATCAGAAGACAGAAAGGAACATTACAAAATATTTTTATAATTTTCCTAAACATATTTGTTTAATTAGTCCTATTAATTATTGCTGTTAACTAGTCCTGTTGTTTTGTTTAAATTATAGCGTTCATGTAAGAGAAAAGTAAAAAACACAGAATAAACGCTCAAATTTCAAATAAACGCTCATTTTTACACTTTGTACTGTACTTTCACTTTTTTCCAGCTTTATGGAGATAAAATTGACATAATCATTTTTCATATTTTTATGTTAAAGTAATAACACATAGGCATGGAATTTTCATAATGTATGATATGATTATGGGTTCTTGTTGGGCGTGCGGTATCCTGGGTTGGTTCTCTCACGAGCTGGTCGTGGTAGGCAGAGCCTTGCACACAGTCTCACAAACCTGGAAATCCCCAGCCTAGAGAGTGGCTCTCATAAAGGTGGGGGGAAGGTGGAACCCCACTTCTCTGGTGCTCACCCTGAGAGGACGGCCCTCAGGATATCCTGGGGTGGCCATTATGCACCATTGGGACGGGAATCCTAGGGTGTAGTGGAGCGGGGCGGGAAAGACCCACTGGGGACCTCGGGGGGTCTCTGCTGCTTGTCCATGAGCTGATGCGTCCCCTCCAAGGGCCCCTTTTGATTCCATCACTCAGCAGTCCAGACAGGCTCTTCCTCCAACAAAGTTCAAGTGTCAGTGGTGCAGACACAGAAATACCTGGAACTCCCCACAAGAGCAGATGGAAGGCCCTGCCTTCCACCTTCCCAGGCAGCTCCCTGGAGGCGGGTGGCCTGGCCCGGTGTGGCCCTCAGACAGAGGCTGCTCAGGAATTTTACTTTACAGTAACTCTTCCGCTAACACCAATTCTCACAATGTGAGAGAGATTTTAAGTCACTTAAAGGTTGGCCACTTTTACCTTTGAAGCAGACAGGATCCATTTCTTGTTGCTGCTGATGGCGACATCCACCACCCAGTCATTATGGCCCTGAAGAAAAATAGAATGTTAGGGACGACATAGAAAAAAAGCTTTACTAAGAACAACAAAAATACAAAGCCAGGAACCAATGTTGCTTATGTTTAAGAGCAACTAATCGTGCTTCCCTGGTTTCACCAATGACATTTAAGGTGGGATACAAAGTGTAAAGGCTTATGATGTGTGTACACTGTGTCGCATGTGTTTTTAAAAACAGTTCTCTGGTGGTTAGTAGGACAGGAAAAAAAAGATATCCCAGCTGGGCCCGGAGCACCTCTTGCAGGATTTTGTTCACACTCTGTGTTCTAGAAAATGCCACTCAGAGTTGCTATTGGTGAGGGGGCTTTGGCTTCCAGGAACTGCGGACCCAGCCACTGAGGCTTACGCAAATGCGAGATGCTTTCCTCGGGGACAAGGAGTCGGAGGAGACAGAGACCAGTGCTGGTTCAGACACTTGAGGACGTGAGGGCCCTGCATCGTTATCACTGTTTGGCCTTCCCTTATGGAAAGAGGTGGAAGGTGAGGCAGAGCGGTATGATGGGAAGACAGCGTAGGGAGCACAGAGAAGGTTAAACTGCTGTGTGTAACAAAGGGACAGGAATTTGGGGGTAGAATAGACACAGAGGAGAGAGGAGAAGGGAAGACAGGTCAACCTGCTAGAGGACAAAGGGACTTTTAAACACAGGGCGGTTGAACAGTCAGTTTTAAGCTGCTCATTTGCTGTGTGAACTCCGTTTGCCTCTCCAAACCCTCGGAGCAGAAGGGTGGAGACCAGCGCTGGGAGCCAGTAGCTTGTGGTGATCAAGGGGACGTAGTCTACATTTGGGTCACAGGGCACAGAGAGACCGAGATTCATGCATGCAAGCATTCGCCGCCAAAGGCAGCCATGAGCTCACAGGATCAGGGGGTATGCAGAAATCTCAGGGTGGGGGCACCCGGAACACAGGCACCACAGTGGCCAGTCCTGGGACCGCCTAACCTCTGGATTCTTGCTGTGCTGGATAATCCATCCCCATGTTATAGAGCTACTTTGAGTTGAGTCTCTTCTAACTTGCAGCCAAAAGCACTCAGTTGACACCCGCCACTTTGGAGCCCCACCGCTCTCTGTGCCAGCTCATGGCATTCGTGCTTCTGCACAGTGATTTCTGCTGTTCCTAGACACTTTCCCATCTCCAAGTTTTTGCATTTGCTGTTCCATCTGCCTGGAATGCCCTTCCCCAAGATCCTCATTCATCCAGTCCCCCTTTGCCATCCGTTTCTCAGCACAAATGCCACCTTGTCCAAGAGGCCGTCCCTGCCCACCCAATGTGGATTAGTCCCCAGAGTCTCTTTCTGCCATTCCACTCTGTGTGGTTTCTCCATTTCACTCACCACCGTTGATGATTCATTTGTTAGTTTCTTATCAGTCCTTCCCCACAGAGATGTCAGTTCCACCGGGGACGTCTAGGTCTGCCTCACCCACTGACGTACCCCCAGCAGCCGGCACCCGGCACCCAGCTTGGAATGACTAAGGAATGAAGCTGAGCGCCTCTATCTGATGCTGGCACTTGTACCTTCAAGGAGAGCTTCCGGTAGCCTTCTCCTACATCCCAAATAGCCACAGTCCTGTCGAACCCTCCAGACACGAGAATAGAGGCTGCAACATAAAACGAAAGAGTCTCAGAGGGTCACATTCCCAGCAACTGCTTCCTGCTCCGGGGAGGCCAAAACGGGCTGAGGATGCATTTGTGATGCCACCGTGGCTCGCTCTGAGGACACTCACACCCCTTCCTGGTGCGGCTCAATGACCTCCAACCAGCTACAGTCAGCTCTCGCTATTCACGGTAGTCACGTTCTATAAAGCTACTGCGAGCGCTGACTGAGCGCATGCTGGACCGTTGCTCCTACGGAAAATACAGGGCCTGGCTCCTGTGAGCCTCTGGTCGCAACATTTCATTATCCAATCAACACGTAACCTTGGTGATGTCCGTTTCTGTTTAAAGACACCTTATTTGATATATATTGTTACTCACGAACGTTGCATTCGTGGCCGTCTGTGCTGTAACTCGTGTCCGAGTGAAGTCTATCTAACACAAGCGTCTGCCCCGTGAGGCACACCGCGGCCTTCTTGCCCTTGGGAACACTGGACAGCACTTCGGCACTATGCCAGGGAACCAGTTTAAACAGCAAAATCACCAATAAAAAGCTCAAAATACAGAGAACATGGCACTCAACAGACCACAAAAAAGGCACTTGATGGTAAGAGAGTTGAAACAAGAAGGCCGAGGGTCGCTTTGTTCAGCCTCGGCTGGGAGCGAGTACACAGGCTGACTCAGACTTTCACTGCTCTGCGCGTAGCCATGAGGGACCACAAAAGCGACATGAGTATTGAATGGGTTAGGGTTACAGACAAATTTTAGCCAGTAGGCGAAGTGACAAATATGGAATCCGCGAATAGTGATAACTGACTCTGAACCTGGTGAAGCCAAGGACAGAAGCTGGTGGGGTGCCTTGGAGTGGGGTCCAGCTCACACAGAGCTGCTTCTGAAGAGGGAAAGTTGTTCAGAGACGCCCTAGCTCTTGTCCAGCCAGGCCCCGATTGTGTGTGTACCTGCTGGGTCCCCCCAACGCACACACAGAACCAGCCGCATTCCCCACGAGGATGGAGGAGCATAACATTTGGCTCCTGGGTGTCAGGAGCAGTCACTTCCCTCATGGGGCTAACTGCCCTGGCAGCTTCCTGTCACTGCCCCTGCTCGCATCCATGCCCCTTCATCTGGAAATAGCTTTCCAATTCCCCATGGGAAGCACCCCTCACCCCCTCTCAATTCTTCTGGTTCAGAGGGTGCTGAGCCCAACCTCTGGCTCTGAGGGTGGGCAAGTCACTCAGACCTGGCTGGTCAGAGCCTTTCATCCCCTCCGAACGTGATGGGTTCAGAGATGGGCATGTGTCCCAAGCAGAGCCAGTGGGAGACTTTCCCGGGACTTGTGTTGGCACCATCAGAGAGAGGGTCTCTTCTTCTCAAGGACTGGACCCTCTGTCAGCCTGGACCACGGGAGGCCATCTTGAGCTGAGGGGCAGAGCAGGAAAGCGGGCTTCCTGACAGTATTTCTGAGCGTCGGGACCCAACCACAGCAGACGTGAGATCCGCTCCCTCCCGGGCTTCTCCATTACAGGAGTTAAGAAATTTCTTTTGTTGATTAAGCCATGTTGAACTGAGTTTCTGTCACCTGTAAACTCATGCCTGTGAATCTCCCCCTTGGTTTTTTGTTCTCATGGAAAGTAAATCCACCCTCACTGTCGGCGTCACTGGATATCGCTCCTCTGTACCGAGGAGAGCCCACGCGAGCGGAACACGAGGAGCTCCGCCTGGCACGCCCACGGGCACAGAGTCCTCCTGCACGCGGATTACTCACTGTCTCTCGCAAAGTGGCAGGAGCTCACGCAGCCTTCGTGGCCCCGCATCAGAGTCACACAGGCTCCCTGGTTTCGAAACTCCCCTGTATGGACGTTCCATATTTTTAAGGTTTTATCCCAAGAGCTTGTGCACAGGAAATGGCCACTGAAGGTGAAACAGCAGTTTGAGATGGCGTTGGCGTGCGCCCTGAAACACAGATGGAAAGGGCACACGTGAGCACTTCACGCCCGGAGGAGCTGAGGACACGCCTAAGGGGGCGAGCTGAGGGGGCATTGCAGCCGATCCCCTGAGACCTAATGGACATCATCCCTTTGCTCCCTGCTTACCATGGTCCAGATATTAACTGCTCTGTGTCACACTGTGTCACCCTCTTCCAGGATTTCTCAATCAGGCAATATTGACATTCTGTGCTGGATTATTCTTTGTGGTAGGAGGCTGTCCTGTGCATTCTGGGATGTTTAGCAGCATCTTTGGAGTCCACCCACTAGAGCCAGTAGCCCCACATCCGGTTGTGACAGCCAAGAATGTCTCCAGACACTACCAAACGTCTACGGGGGACGAACTTGCCCCAGCTTGTGAACCTCTGCACTATTCACGGCTGCTTGAGGCCCAAAAGCAGCTGGAGAAGCTGTCAGGGATGGTCAAGGGGCTAAGAGCCTTCAGGTTTGGTGCTGGATCACGTGGACAGAGTGGGTCTCCTGCTCGTGCTCCGCCTGCATCCTCTCCGAGACGGGGCGGCTCAGCACCCACCACCCCTCCCGCTTACCCCTACTTCTCTGCACTCCAGCTGCTCTCTCCTTTCCCCTCCCTCTCTCCTCAGCTGTCTTCAGTGTCATGAAAGCGGATTTTAATGTTGGGCATTTAATTAACAAAATTTTCAATTATCCATTCTCAAATTTAAATGTCTGTTTGAAAAGAAAAAAAATCTGTTAGAATTGGGATGTTTTTCATTTTGTTTGTGATCCTCAAAGTATTTTCCCCGTTTGAGTGAAGAAAGGGTTTTAGAAATAGCTAGCAGTGATGGTTGCACAGCATTGCAAATGTCATTAATGCCAGCGAAGTGATTTAAAAATACTTAAAATGGCAAATTTTGTTATATATATATTTTACTACAATTAAAAAAATAATAATGTAATATCCCAAAACCACTGAATTGAACACTTTGAGTGAATTGTATGATGTGTGACTTTTATCTCAATAAAGCGGTTAAAAAAGAAAGAAAGGCAGGCAGGGAGGCAGGAAGGGGAAAAAGTGATGCCATCTGGGGAAACTGAACAGTCACAAGACAGGCAAGAGAGAGATTTTTTCAATGTATATCATTTTGTACCTTTTTAGTTTTGAACTGTGTTGCATGTTTTACATTCTCAAAAAGTAAATTACATATTTTTAAAATAAAAGCAGGCAAGGTCCCTTGTTCAAAAATTATTAAGAATTTCAAGATGTGGACAGCAGAGCCTTAAATCAGCTGTGGGGCCCTTCTGAGTGTGGGCCCCTGTGTAACCTCGGAGGTGGCATGTCATGGAGCCAGCCCTGTCCTGTAGCACCGAGAATCCTTGCTTCTAAATTTTCTTGCTAAAAGCTACATTTCCAGAAAATCATAAATTCAAGTCAATCAAAAATACCAGTAGACATTCTGCTTATTTCCTTTTCCACCCTGGGGCAACAGAATGGAGCAGGTTGCGATCCTTGCCCACAGCTGGAGCTGTGGCCGCCTCTGCTGCCCTGGCCCTTCACTGCCCCCACCGAGCAGCTCGAAGGAGCAGTGTGGGCGTCCCACAGCCCCTCCCGAACTGGGTTTCCGAGGGAGTCACTCTCATTAACGCCGTGTGGCCTGTACAAGGACCTTCGTGTATTATCTCATTCAGACCTTACCTCTGCTCAGTTTGCAGGTGGGGACACTGAGCTCCAAGGTCACACAGGGATGGGAATCTGCACACTCTTAACCCCTGGCCAGACCCCATGGGAAAGCCTGGCCCAGGCCAGCAGGGCTCATAACCAAGGGGAGCAGGAGGGGTGACAGAGTACACGTGTGCTGGGATCCTGACTCCAGGGCCTGCTGGAGAGGACTGGCCGTCCACCTAGTGGTGGCCAGCTGTAGGGGACCCTCGCAGGCCCTGGATTATCAGATCTCCCATCTTAGAGGAGATGCTGGAAAGTCACATGTGAGGGGGGGTCTGCAGTGTTTTCCAGGGCTGGCCCACCATGTAACAAATGCACCTGAGGCCTGTCCCAGCCCACAGACCCCAGCGGGGGGCTTCCCCGGGCCTGGCGCCTCCTTTACTTTCCCCAGCTCCAGCCTCCTCATAGCACCCATGAGCAAGTTGGAGATGGCCCCACATGGACACTGGCTTGCCAGCTGAGGGCGTGCAGGCCAAATTCAGGAAGGCACGCATGAGAGCCGCCACCCGCCTCCGTGCTGCACGATGCTGCCCGACCTCCAGGCCCCCCTCACTTGGTGATGGTGAGCAGTGTGGCCTGGGACGTAACATCCCAGATCTTAATGCTCCTGTCCAGCGAGACCGAAGCCACCTTCTGGCTGTCGGGGTCGAAGCAGCAGGCCATGACCGACCTTTCATGATGATCTGAGGCAGAGGGAAAAAGACCATTTGCGCATGTTCCACATTCTGGGCCCCACGCTTCATGTGGCCCAGAGACTCCCCCACTCCTCCAGACAGCGACAATGTCACAGAAACACAATTCCAGCTTTCACAAGGGACTGTTCACTCGCACAAATATTTCCCAAGTCCCTACTATGTGCCAGGCTTTGAACAAGAGCACAGCCGAACTGCTGCCTGCCCCACAGAGCTCCCAGTCTGATGAGGAGACACCCCGCTGCAGGCAACGACCCACAGCACGCCGGGGGCCAGGAGAGGAGGGTACAGCACATCCCAGCTCCTGGCCAGCTGAAGCCTGGCCCAGCCCCAAGAGGTCAAGGAAGGGCCCTGAAGTTAGCAAGGGCCGCAGGAAAGGAAGAATGTTTCAGGCAGAAGGAACAGCATGTGCAAAGGCCCAGAGGTGGGACAGAGCATGGAGAAGCGTGGTGTGAGGATAGGTAGAGTATGAGGAGATGCATTAAGGGGAAAATGCAAGCTATGGGGCTGTACATATCATGGCTCAGTGTTGACAGCTATAAACAAAGCCCATATGGGAGCTAGCATTGTGTGTATGCAAACACACACACACACACTCACACACACACACACAGAGTTCAGGAAGGCCACCCAGCAACACATTGTTACTAATAGGCAGCTCTGGAGAGGAGACCAGACAGGAACAGCAGCCTTACACTTTTTACTTTACACACTTACCAACATTTTTACAGTGATTACACATTTTTCCAACTTTTTGTTTTGAGAGAACTGTCAAACCACAAGCGGTCATAAAGAATAATACGGAGGGATATGTGTGCCCGTCACCTGGCTTCCCCCAATGGTGACACCGTGCATAATGATCACACAGGATCACAGCCAGAAAGTTGACATAGGATGATTTTTTTCAATAGATGGCATTCTATTGTTTTTAATCATCTTACTTTGTTTCTTTCTACTTAACAATTAATAATGATAATATTGTTAATCATCAGTATGTGTAAAACACTAGAATAAACACTTTATGTGAATTAATAATCATGATTATTTTTGTACTTTAAAAATACAGGTAAAAACGTAGTGAAGGCTGAGCCTCCACTTAGTGAAAGATTGGGCGTTCAATATCCACGTGAGGCTGGAGCAGAGCATTGCTTTGTTTATTACAAGCGTGAGACTGGACAGGGCTTCACTGATGAGGAGCAGTCTTGGTTTTAACTGCTGGGGCTTCTATCAACCAGTGTCCCCTCAATGACGGGGTTCACACCACTAGAGTGTCACTAAATAAAGCAGTGGGAAGTGGCTGTCAGGGAAGTGACAAGCAGCTGTTAACAAGGCACACAAAACAGAGGAGGGAGTCCATGCAAACTCACCTTTGATGTGTGACACAGTGGTGGCATTTTTCGCATCTGTTATACAGATTCCGCAGTCCACATCCAAGCCTGAGACCACATATTTACCATCAGGAGAAAACTTACAGGAAGCTATGAAGGTTTCGTGACTGATCTCCCACTGAAACGGGGCAACAATCAAAAGGTTGTCTTCTCACCAGCCCAGCTGTCCCGCAGAACTTTCTGCCGTGATGGAAATGTTCCATGGATGCACTGTCCAATATGCTAGGCACTGGCCACATGTGGCCGTGGAGCACTTGTAATGGGTTAGTATAAATAAGGAGCTGAATTTTTGTTTAGTTTTAACTAATCAATTTAATTAACAAGTATAATTAACGCATCTGTGTGCAGGACAGATGACCAAGGATAGAGAGAGCACCCAGCAGAACTGGCAGCGAGGTTCTAGTAACGGCTAACTTTATTACTGTGCCATTTGACAAACAAGTGTTTATTGAGCGTCTGCCCTGTACCTGGCACCATGGACAAGACACTGCAGCCCCAGCCCCTTGGGCAGCTCACGGTTCCCTGGGGGAGGCTGGCACCAAACCACGAGAAGAGGACAATGCGCTGCTCAGTGTTCAGGGAAAGGATCTTCTCTCTGTCTGCTATAAATTATGGTATTGCCATTGTGAGAATTTTAAACTAGGCCCTCCAATTCTTTGACAGTCCTCTCTCCAAATAGTGGAGCCTAATTCCCTGCCCTGTGAGTGTGGGCTGGGCTTAGTGACTCCCTCCCAGTGAATAGAACATGGCAGAAGTGACAGTGTATGACAGAAACCACAGCTTCCTCCTTGCCCTCTCCTGGATCGCTTGTTCTGGGGGAGTGAACTGCCACGTCCTGAGGACGTGCAAGCAGCCCTATGGAGAAACCCACTTGGAGGGAAACTGAGGCTCCGGCCAATGGCCGTGTGAGTGTGCCATCTTGGAAGGGGATCCTCAGCCCCAACTGAGCCTTCAGATGACGGCAGCCCCAGACGACATCTCAACTGTGACCTCACAAGAGACCTGAGCCAGAACCACCCAGCCAAGCTGCTCCTAGATTTCTGACTGTCAGAAACTGTGAGATAAGTGCTTGTTGTTTGAAACTGCTACGTTTTTTAGTAATTTGTCCAGCAGCAGTGGATAATTAATTCGACCTATATCTGGCAAGTGGCTAGGGTGGCTTGTGCAACAAAAATAAACAAAAGTACGAAAAAAACGTTTAAAGAAGAAAAAGAGGGGCCGGCTCCGTGGCTGAGTGGTTAAGTTCGCACGCTCTGCTGCAGCGGCCCAGGGTTCCGATCCTGGGCGTGGACATGGCACCACTCGTCAGGCCACGTTGAGGCGGCGTCCCACATCCCACAACTAGAAAGACATGTAACTAAGATATACAACTGTGTACAGGCGGGGTTTGGGGAGATAAAGCAGAAAAAAAAAAGGAAGATTGGCAACAGTTGTTAGCCCAGGTGCCAATCTTTAATTTAAAAAAAAGAAAAAGAAAAAGAAAATCATTTCAAATAGAAAAACTGGCTAGAGACAAGAGCAGGAAATTTACAACTGACGAAATAAACATTTGGAAAAATGCTCAAAATCAGGAGTAATCAATGCTAATCTTATTTTTCACCTACCAAACTGGCTAAAAAAATTTTAAATCATGGTATCTGGCATGTAAGGGGAGGGGACGGTGAGCTCTCCTCCGGTGCTTAGGGTATGAGATGGCACAGGTTTCTGGAGGGTGATTTAAAAAGCTCCATGTTTCTATACTGAATTAGCAATAAAATCCAGCTATATACCCTAAAAGAGATCGGAGCATTAAAAAATGATACACAAACTTTCCTCATCGTAGCATTGTTTACGACAGAGAAAAGGCAAAGCATCCTTAACGTCCGCTAACAGGGATGGGGAAATACACACGACCTATCTACCTTGGGGAATCCACGTGTCCATTAAAAAGGATGATGTCAACGGATGCTTATTCACCATTCCTTAAGTGAGAAAAAAGTCAGGGTCCAGAAAGTGTGTATATCATGACACTATGTTGTGTACAGACCATACTTGCCTGTGTTCATATGCAAACACGTATAGGAAAAGAGACACCAAGATGTCCACTATAACTTCCGGGGGCTGTACAGTTTTTATTGCTGGGTTTTTTTTTTAAACTTGGCTTATCTTGTCTTTCTAAAAATTTTTTACAACGAATGTCAATTGATCTTTGCACTAAGAAGCAAGATTGTTTTTTAAGAAGAGAAAAGAGGAAGAGAGAGGAGAGGCAATGGAGCTGCTGGTCAGAGAGTGTCGGCCATGGGACAGGAGGCCCTGAGGAGGCCCCTGAGCAGGCCGGGGCTGCTTGGGTCTGGGGGTGGGAGAGACGCGGGATCTCAGGGTGGTTTGGGTGAGTGAGTGGTGGCTGCCTCCAAGATGGAGAACAGACTGGGAAGGGCCCAGCACCCTCCTGCTTGGGCCATGCGGCCTTTGTCCCATGGCCTCAGCACTGCTTCCTGCCTCATCAAGTGCAAACACCCCACAGGGGAGGGTCTCCTCTCCCTTCTCTCCAGTGCACTTCCCTCGGCCTGGCACGCCCCGCCTCCTGCCCCCACCTCCGCTTCTTCCCGTGTGTCCGTCCTTCCCACCCTCCAAACAGCCCTCCTCTGGCTGCCGCAGGAAGCTTTCCTTCCCCGACACCCGCCCTCCATCATCTGGGGTCTCTGAGAAAATTCTCTCCTGGAAGCCTGGGCTCTCTTCCCACCCCACGTCCAGCCCAAGCTGCCTACAGCCCAGCAAGGCCCGTGCTGTGACGCTTCCACGGGACAGGGCAGACTCACCAGCAGCTTGCCTGTTTCAAGGTCCCAAGCCTTCACGGTTTTGTCATAGGATGCTGCAACAATTCTGGAAATAAAATGAAAAACATCGGATCTTAATGATCCAGACAATTGTGCCTATGGTTTCTACAAAAAAGCCATAGAAAATTCTTCATTGAAAATGTCTCTACTATATTTAGGACCCAGATGGAAAATTGTAACTGAATCTTTCTAAAGATGCTCCATGAGCCCCCTGGAGAGCGGTGGGCTCTCCCTGCAAACAGAGAGAATCTCACTGCAGCGCAGGCTCTAATCCCTCGGCCACCCAGGTATGTTCTTTCACATCCAGGGTGTTAAAGGCGTCATTTCTCCTGTTCCATAACTGACTGTCCTCTGCTAAGGGCAGATCCGCGCCTCACAAGGACCAGCCATTTCCTTCTCTGCTCACAGGTCTTTCTTCTTACAGGAAGATATTTTGACAGCTACTTTCATTCTGAAATGTTTTCTTGTACATTTAGTAAAAATAATATAAATGTACCTTTCTTATATTGCATCCTGGAGCAATCTTTGTCCTCTATATAAGATAAATTCCCAGGAAGCTTAAATACCATACTAGCTTTTACTATCATACTAGGTTTGTAGTTGTTGCTCAAGGTAAGAGTAAATCCATTTTAAAGCAATTCCCTTGTCTTCGAAAGGCCCATCTCTCACCCATGTGAGGGGACTTAAGCAAATGCATCCCAGAGGCTTGTGTCAGTGTGTCACTGTCCCCCAGCCCCGACTCCTCCCAGGTGACAGCTTGGGCATGCCTCTGCTCTCTGGGCCTCAGCTTCCTCTGTGACATTATATTGCATCCCAGAGGGCCTGGATTAAATTGCTAAGGCCCCTAGCAGCTACCACAGTCCCCACGTGGGACTGTGGAAAAGACACTCTATGAAGAAAATTCAGGCTGGCTGTGTCTCAGCCACAATAAATTTTGTCTTTTTAGCATTTTTAATTTTCAAAGAGTTGTCACAAAATGGAAGCCATGAGACCAACACAGGGAAGCATGGTTGCGTTTGCTTAAAAAATGAAAAGCCGGGGCCGGCGGGTGGTGCAGCAGTTAAGTGTGCACACTCCACTTTGGTGGCCCTGGGTTTGCAGGTTCGGATCCTGGGTGCGGACATGGCACCACTTGGCATGCCATGCTGGGGTAGGCGTCCCACATATAAAGTAGAGGAAGATGAGTATGGATGTCAGCTCAGGGCCAGTCTTCCTCAGCAAAAAGAGGAGGATTGGCAGCAGTTAGCTCAGGGCTAATCTTCCTGAAAAAAACGAAAAGCCATCCCTGGTGTGCCTCACACTGGCCTGCCGCCCTGCCCGGCTCCTGAGCAGTGGAAAGCGAGGGAAAGCCACCTTCTGCTGTCAGCCGTGACGCTGCACTCTAACACAGGTCCTTCGGGACTGGGCTTGAAATCCTGCACGACAGATCCGTCCATAGCATCCTCAAACCAGCGGGAGAGAGAGCAAGAGAGAGCGAGAGGTCACCGAGGCACTGGCTGAGTTGTGATCTGAGTTGAACAGCAAAGTGTGAGAAGTGGTGGTGCTGTGACTTGTCCAGCTCAGGAGTGCAAAAGGACTTTCCCACCCTCTCCCCAGAGAAGGAAGGACACCCCCGCCATCCACAGCCTCCCCTCCATTCCACAGGCCCCTGCTGGACACAGGCCTCTCGGTGGGGGCTGCAACAGAAAATGTTCTCATTCTCTACTGGCTAAAGAGGTTTTGCAGAATGTAGCAGTATCTTTAAAGAAATTTTAAAAAGTTTACACCCTTTGACACAGCAATTCTACTCTGAAGGGTCTCTCGTAAGGAGGTAGTCAGAACTGTGGTCATGACATGTGAGAAAAGATTCATTACATGTGATAGGGGACAGCAAACACACTGGCCACGGTCTACGCGCCCACTGGGCGGGGACGGGGAAAAGGAATTCCAGCACCGCCCACAGTGAGGGCCAGCAGTGTCACCTCGCTGCAGGGTAATAACTAGAGAACAACACGGGACCAAACAGGGCGATAACCAGAGAGCATCACGGGACCAAACAGGGTGATAACCAGAGAGCATCACGGGACCAAGCAGGGCGAGAACTAGAGAGCATCACGGACCAAGCAGGGCAAGAACTAGAGAACATCACGGAAACCAAGCAGGGTAACAACTAGAAAACATCACGGGACCAAGCAGAGTAATAAGTAGACAATGTGATGAGATAAAGCAGTGTACCAATGTGAAGGGTGCCTGTTGTAGCAGAGATGAAATATTTTCAGTAAGAAATATGCCAACAGTTTTTGAGGATAAGCAGGTATGGAAAGTCCCCTTGAAATGATTGTTGTTGATAAAACTACAAATTCCTAGAAAGGTCTAGTTATATGAAATTATGGTGCACAGCTGGGCCAGCTTTTGGCCTGAACAGGGCAGGCCAGTGACAATACTCCCTGATATGCAGAGACCACTTTGCAAGAAGACCCCAAGGTCTGCTGGGAGGCAAAGGACTCTGTCTCGGTGTCCCAAAACCACCCCCAGGTTTGGTGATTCTCCAGGACCCACGGGAATCTGCATCTGGCCACACTCAGGGCTCTGATTTGTGGCCAAAGGACACACAGCAACATCAACAGAAGGAAAGGCACACGGGGCAAAGTTTGAGAAAACCAGACACGGGCTGCCAAGAGTCTCTCCCAGTGGGTCACACTGGACACGCTGAATTTCCCCAGCAACCAGTCGTAACAACACACATGAGGTGTTGTCCACCAGAGAGGTGCACCTGTGCCAAGGGGCCCAGGGTTTTTATCGGGGGCTGGTCACATGGGCACCCTCTTGCATGCACCAAGATTCAGACTCCAGAAGGAAAGTGGGTGTTCAGCACAATCAGCATGGTTTGCGCAAACAGTCCAGGCACAGTGAGCCCCTGCATCACTTAGGGGATGTTTCATATGATTGCAGGACACTGTTAAGCCACCAAGTTCCCAGAGGTCAGCCAAGGTCAGCTTGCTAGCAGGCCTCTCCAAGAACGGGGGTTGCAGGCTGCCATGTGAACTCCTTGCTGTACAAACCCAGCCCCCAGCCCCTGTTCCATAAGACTTGAAACAGTGGGGTTGTGTTTGGATGAACCCAGCAGGCCCTAGTCAAAGCCCGCTGGCAGGAAGAGACAACAGCAATCCAGAAGAAGAACTCACCGGCGCCAGAAGACTTCCCGGCAGGGGGCCCAGGCTCATGAGTCCAATGGCTTGGGAAGAAAGGGCTGGTTCGGACAGCCTGTGACCCCACCTCCCTGGCTGTGTGTTGCTCTAGGACTAACGTGTGATCAGGAACTAAGAAAATGATCATCCCAGTGCCTGGGACTGAGGCCCACTGCAGTCTGTGCAGGGCCCCAGGCAAGCTAAGGGCAGCCCTAGAGAAGACCAGCGTCTACAGGGCTGCAGGGGTCCAGCGTTCAACAGTGACTCCACACGGCCAAGAGAAGGAACAGCGGCCGGCACAGGTAACTCGGAAAATGTGCACGGATGCAAGTCCTTTGGCAGGAGATACATGGCCATAGAGCCAGATTTTGTTAGTGAATTCCAAAGACAGTAGAAATGTCTCTGTTTTGTATTGAATGTTTCTTGAAACAAATGCGCCGTTGGCCAGGGGTGTGGACAAAATTGATAAAAACATAAAAGACAGCTCCCTCTTCCCTTGGCGTTTGGAAGCAAGGGCCGCCCCTGCAGAGTCAGACAGGTTAAGGGGGAAACTGCTCGGACTTTGAATGGATGGGAAACAAGGGGCTCTAACAAATAGCTGGAAAAATAAAGATGTGACAGTATTTGTATCCCAGGTTTATTATGGTCATGTAAGCAGTATTTCTGTATGGTTTCAATTTCGTAAATGGGTGTATATGTGTGAGAACAAGAAAAAAAAGATACACCCCAATATTTTCACAAAGGTTAACTCGGGGGTCATGGAATGATGATTTTTTCCTTCTTCTTCTTTGTGTTTTATCTCAAATAAGCACAACTTCTATGTGTTTATTTGTAATAAAACCATATGACCTCTGTCATATGAGAAAACTACCAAAGTTATTTTTGAAATGACTAGAAAGAAATGTGCCAACATATTGGAGGGACATTGGGTGCGGGATTAAGAGTGATGTTTTCCCCAGCTTCGTCATACATTTATGGACTCTACAAATGAGTCACACTGATCTGCAATTAAGGGAAAGGGAGCTTTTAAAAGGTTAAATCAGATGTTTGGGTTTGGGATGGGGTTGAGAGGAAAGACCGGAGATGGGCAGCAATGAGAGAGGGGGAGAGATGGCAGAGGCAAGGGGACATTTTGGCCAAGGGAGAAGCTGGCTATGTGGGGCAACGGCTTAGTCATCTACTCGTGCCATGAGAGCTGCAGTTGGGGCAGGAGAGCCAAGGAAGAGCCAGCAGAAGGGATGAAGATGTGGGGAGAGAACCGGGGGGAGGAAAGAGGGCTTCTTGGAGGGGGCAGTCAATGGGGCCAGTCCAGGCAGGAAGCCCAGAGAACTGGCGATTCTGCAAGTAGAGGTGAAGGGGTGAAGGGGGGCAGAGGGAGGGAGCAGCCTGGAGAAAGAAGTGGAAGCGGGTAGGGCTGTGGGTGAGGCAGGTGTCAAGGACACCTGGACAGGCCCAAGCGAGACTGCCCAAGCGAGTCCTGGATGTGGGCACGGAATAGGCAGGGAGCAAGGGCCATGAGGACGCCACTGGGAACCGAGAACACCTCGATGGATGGTCCCTAATCTTGGGACAACAAGGGAAAACTGGTAGATTTCCCCTTATAAAGACAAGAGCCCTTTGGCCAAAACAGACAGAAACCCCCGTGAGTCCTTCCACTGACTCAAAAGATGAGAAGAGTGTGGGAAGGATTCAAAGATGGCAAAGTAAAGTTCACACTTGGAGAGTTCCCAACTCCCTTCCCCTGGGTGAGGACCACAGCAGAGACGCCCTGGCCCCTGGGGCTTCTCAGTCACCCCTGAGGGTTGGGAAAGGGATTAAGGCTCCCGCAGGACCCAGCAGTTTCCCCAACAAGGAGATCGTGGGGCTAAGGAGGGGGGTGTGGATTTATAGGGGCCACAGCAGAAGTGGGGAGTGGATGTCTGTGGGGACCTGGTGTGGGCCAGGCAGGCCCTGGGGCGGCCCCAGCAGGCAGCAGGTCCTGTGAGGCAGGGGAGGTTCAGGGAGGCCCCGGACGTCATGTAACCACCCAGGGTCACACAGCTGTTGGGTCCCAAATGTGAGGCCTGAACCACTTGGAGAATCCCCAAACACTCCTGCCTAATCCACCTGGCCTTGGTACCCACTGATGACCCAGCAGATGCTCTTCCAAGGCCATCTGGAAGGTGAGGAGCTGTCTTCCATCCAGGTACCGGATTCAGAACCCAGGAACCAGCCTTGACTCACTCCACCCTGCCCCCTCCTGCCCCTGCAGCCAGCGGAGAAGGTTAAACTCAGAACTGACTGTCCTCTGCCCTGGGCTCGGCCCAGCCACACGGTCATCTGTGACCTGGCACCCGGTGGCCATTGCCATCCTCCAGCCCTCCTCCCTCCTCACCCTCTCCTAAGTGACCAGCAATGCCGCCACACAGGCCTGCCAGGGTCTGCTGGCTATGCCCAGAAGCCTTCAGATGAGTTCTTGGTGGCCACTTCTCTGCAACCTCATCTGACCATCACATTCCTGTTCTGCTTCCTGCTTCCTGCCCCTTGGGGCACTGATCCGTGATTGGACCTACCTCTCCTAACCACCCCTCATGGACAGGTCCCAGGCTTGGCCACTTTTCTGTCTTCTGTCACCACCCAGGCATAGTCATACCATCTCTGTGGATGGAACTGAATTTCCCAAATGAGAAGGAGACCCAGAGAGATGACACGGCACAGAGACCCCAGGTAGGCCCTAGGCACAGCTGGGACCCTCCAATAAAAGGCGGGGAACTGCCAGTCCAGTGGTCTCCGTCCCCCGGTCCCGCTGTCTCCAAATCAACAGCCCGACAGCAGCTACACCAACCTCCTCTCTCTCCGGCGCCTGACAGCAGGGCGAACTCTCGCCTTGCTTCTCCTGCCTGTGCTTTGCTCAGAAAGGCCTCTCCAGGTCTTTGGGATCCTTGAGCGTCTGGGAACCCAGGACTGGGCCTCTCCAGGAGCGGTGACATAAGCTTACGAGATGTTTTGGTTCCACCCAACCCCAGGCCACCTACCCACAGCTTCACGGTGCAGTCATAGGAGCCGCTGAGGAGCTTTGTGTCATCCACGCAGAAGTGACAGGAGCTCACGACGTGCTTGTGTCCCCTCATAATCTTAAATGGGATCTGAAAAAAAGACAGAATGAGCTCAGCGGTTGCAGAATACAAGATCAGTATAGAAAAATCAACTGTTTTTCTATACACTTGCAATGAACGATCTGGAAAAAAGATTAAGAAAAAAATTTTTCATTTACAAAAGCATCAAAGCAGGAATAGGGGCCAGCGTCGTGGCAGAGTGGTTAAGTTTGTGCGCTCTGCTCCGGTGGCCCAGGGTTTCACCGGTTTGGATCCTGGGCGCGGACATGGCACCGCTCATCGGGCCGTGCTGAGCCGGCGTTCCACATGCCACAACTAGAAGGACCCACAGCTAAAAATATACAACTATGTACCGGGGGGCTTTGGGGAGAAGAAGGATAAGAAAAAAAAAAGATTGGCAGCAGATGTTAGCTCAGGTGCCAATCTAGAACAAGAACAACAACAAAACAGGAATAAATTTAACAAAAAAGTATAAAACTTATACTCTGAAAATTACAAAACATTGTTGAAAGAAATTTAAAAAGACCTAAATAAATGGGAAATCATCCCACATTCATGGATTAGCAGACTGACTATTGTGAAGATGAAAACATCCTCCAAAATGATCTACAGAGTCAACACCATCCCATCAAAATCCCAACTGATTTCTTTTTCAAAACTGACAAACTCATCCTAAAATTTATACGGAAACTCAAAGAAAGCAGAATAACCAAAAAAATCTAGAAAAAGAACAAAGGTGGAGGACTCACGATTCCCAATTTCAAAACTTACTACACACAAAGTGACAGTGATCAAGACAGTGCAGGGCTGGCATAAAGATAGACACACAAGTCAGTGCAAATTGAATTAAGAATCCAGAAATAAGCCCTCATAATTTTGGTCAAATGATTTTCAACAAGGGTGCCAAGTTAAGTGAAAAGAGAGAGAATAGTATTTTCAATAAATTATGCTGGGACAAGTGGACATCCACATGCAAAAGAATGAAATTGGACCCTTACCTTACACCATATACAAAAATTAACTTGAAATGGATCAAAGACCTAAATGTGAGAGTCAAAACTACAAGATCCTTACAAGAAAACATAGGTAGAAATCTTTATGAACTCGTTTAGGCAATGGTTTCTGAGATACGACACCAAAAGCAGAAGCAGCAGCGACAACAACAATAATAAATGGGACATTATCAATATTAAAAACTTTCGTTTTAATCAATAAATAAAAAGATAAACAAGCCAGTTTAAAAATAGGCAAAAGATCTGAACAGCCATTTCTCCAAAGAAGATATTCAAATGGTCTATAAGCACATGGAAATGTGTTCAACATCATTAGTCATTAGGGAAATGTCAATGAAAACCATCTTGGGATACCACTTCATACCGGGTAGGATGTCCATAATCACAAAGTCAGATAACAGCAAGCATTGGCGAGAATGCGGAGAACTCGAAACTCTCATACGTTGCCGGTGGGAAAATAGTTGAGCACTTCTACAAAAAGTGAAACATATGTGCTAATGTATGATCCAGCAACTTCACTCCCAGTTATATAACTCGGAGAAATGAAAATGTATTTCCACACAAAAACTTGAACATGAGTATTCATGGCAGTATTATTCATAACAATCAAACAATGGAAACAACCCAAATGTCCATCCATTGACGAATGAATAAATAAAATGAGGTATATCCATGCAATGGAATAGCACTAGGCACTCAAAAAAGAAATGAAGAACCTCCCATTTCCATTCGGGCATGTAAGAAGCTTGCAAGATACCACTCCATCCTCACAGCAAGTAAAAAGCTAAACAAACTGAAAAATCAACAACTCCTCTTAGATCTGTACGACAAGTGAGGTCACAGGGCAAACTGCTGCCCCCAAAATTGGAGAGACAGAAAGATGGATACAGAGAATCCCAAGTTATCAGAGCAGAAATCCAGGAGCAGCAACCTCCACAGAACCATGATCTATAAGCACATGGAAATGGAACCAGGGCCAGGACAGGGAACCCCGAACTGTAACTGACAAACGGCCAGGGGCTCAGTGAGGATAACTCTGAGAGTTAAGAACTCCAGGGTTCCCAGTCATGGGGGCCCACACACTTTTGTGAGTGTTGCCTCCAGGAACAGTCCTGGTCCTCAAAGTGAATGTCAGTGAAAAATGCCCTTGTGCTTCGGGCAGGGAGCCATTTTGTTCTTCTTAACAAGTTCTGCCCTCAGGAAACTATTTAACCAGAGCCCAACCTGCTGGGATTCTATCAGAGCCTAACTGACCCGGGGGAGGGCAATACCCAACGCCAGCCAGCTCTAGCCTTCCACATGGGAGAAGGAAAGCACCCAACTTCTGTCCACTCTGGACATCCTGCCCCACCTGAGGAGGGGCGGGGTGCAGACTGAGAGCACGTGTGACGTTCAGGATCCAGAGGCACAGCCCCACTAAGACTGAGACCCGCTCACAGGACCACAGAATGCTTCTGCTCCCCTACACCTCACCATCACACTACTAAGGCTTATTTACAGCAGTCCCTTTTACCCAGGACATCATGTCTGGCCGTCAAGAAAATATTACAAAAGATATTAAAAAGCAGAAAACCCAGTTTGAAGAGACAGCACAAACACAACATCAAAATCAGGCTCAGACATGGTAAGGATGTTTGAATTATTGGACCAGGAATTTAAAACAACTATAATTAATATGCTAAGTGCTCTAATGGAAAAAGTAAACAGTACGCAAGACCGCACGGGCAATGAAAGCAGAGAGATGGAAATTCTAAGATAGAACCAAAAAGAAATGCTTCGGATCAAAAGCACTGTAACAAAAATGAAGACTATCTTTGATGGGCTTATTATTAGACTAGACGTGGCTGAGGAAAGAATCTCTGAGCTTGAGGCTGTATCGATAGAAACCTCCAAAAATGAAAAGCAAACAGAAAAAAGACTGAATGAAACAGAACAGGATATCCAAGAACTGTGGGACAACTACAAAAAGTATAACATATACATAACGAAAATACCAAAAGGAGAAGAGAGAAAGGAAGAGAAGAAACATTTGAAACAATGATGACTGAGAATTTTCACCAAATTAATTTCAAACACCAAACCAAAAATCCAAGAATCTCAGAGAACACCAAACAGGACAAGTAGGGGGAAAATCTACACCTAGGTGTATCATTTCAAAGCTACTGAAAATCAAAGAGAAAGGAAAAATCCTGAAAGAATCCAGAGGAAAAAACACTTTACCAATAGAGGAGCAAAGACAAGAATTACATCCAATTTTGCCTCAGAAACCACGCAAGCATGAAGAGACTGAAGTGAAATATTTAAAGTATTGAGGAAAAAAGCTCCACCCACCTAGAAATTTATACCCTTCAAAAGCGAAGGAGAAAAAAAGACTTTCTCAGACAAACAAAATTTGAGGAAACTTGTTACCAGTAGATCTTCCTGGTAAGAAATGTTAAAAGTTCTTTAGAGAGAAGGAAAATGATATAGATCAGAAACTTGGATCTACATAAAGAAAGGAAGAGCACAAACAAGGAATAAGCAAAGATAAAATAAAAACTTTAAATGTTCTTATTCTTTTTTTAAAATTTTTTTTCCTTTTTCTCCCCAAAGCCCCCCGGTACATAGTTGTATATTCTTAGTTGTGGGTCCTTCTAGCTGTGGCATGTGGGATGCCGCCTCAGCATGGCTTGATGAGTGGTGCCATGTCCGCACCCAGGATTCGAACCGACGAAACACTGGGCCACCACAGCAGAGCGTATGAACTTAACCACTCAGCCACAGGGCCAGCCCCAAAATGTTCTTATTCTTAACTGATCTAACAGACAACAGTTTGTTCAAAACAATAATAGCAGCAATGTATTTGTGTATGTATATATGAAATGAATGACAGCAAAGATACAAGGAACAGGAGGAAGGAATTAGAAATATTATGTTATTTTAAGGTACTCACACTATCCATGAAGTGTATAGTGTTATTTCAAAGTGGACTTGGATTAACTGTAAATGTATATTGCAAACTTTGGGCAACCACTTCAAAAAGTAAGGAAAGAAGTAAATCTGATAAGCTAAGAAAGAAGAGAAAAAGGAATCACGTAGAACGCTCAATTAAAACCACAAAAGGCAGAAGAATGGAAGACAAAAATAGGAACAAAAAAACAGGAGCAACAAATAGAAAACAGTAACAAATATGGTAGGAATTAATTAAACTGTATCAATAATCACTTTGAATGGTCTAAACGCACCAACTAAAAGATAGAGATTGTCAGAGTAGATCAAAAAACAACACTCAACAATAATTTGTCTACAAGAAACCCACTTTAGATATAAAGGCACATATAGATTAAAAGTAAGTGGATGAAGGAAGATATACCATGCTAACACTAACCGAAAGAAAGCAGGAATAGCTATATTAATTTCAGACAGTGCAGGCTTACAGCAAGAAAAGTTATCAGGGATAAAGAGGGCCATTATATAATGATAAAGGGGTCAATACTCTAAGAAGATAT
Source organism: Equus caballus (assembly GCF_041296265.1). NCBI lineage: Eukaryota > Metazoa > Chordata > Mammalia > Perissodactyla > Equidae > Equus > Equus caballus. Next base: position 4,302,556 of record NC_091693.1, on the reverse strand, counting down.
AGTAATTCTTAATGTGTATGTGCCTAGCACCAGAGCATCAAACTATGTGAGGCAAAAACTAATTGCAAAGAGAAATAGATTAGTTCATTTTCATAGCTGGAGACTTCAGCACCCCTCTTTGAGAAGCGGACAGATCCAGCAGGCAGAAAATTAATAAGGACGTAGTGGAACTCAACAACACCATCAATCAACTGGATATAATGGACATCTATAGACTACATATTCTTTTCAAACTCATACAGAACATTCACCAAGATAGACCACATTCTCGGCTGTAAAACACACCTTAAGTTTAAAAGAACAGAAATCATACAATGTCTGCTCTCAGAACACAATGGAATTAAACTAGAAATCAATAACAGAAAGATGGTTGGAAAATATCAAAATACATGGAGATTAAACAACTCACTTATAAATAATACATGGGTCAAAAAAGAAATCTCAAGAAGGGCTGGCCCCGTGGCCGAGTGGTCAAGTTCACGAGCTCTGCTTCGGCAGCCCAGGGTTTCACCGGTTGGATCCTGGGCACAGACATGGCACTCCTCATTAGGCCACGTTGAGGCGGCGTCCCACATACCACAACGAGAAGGACCCACAACTATCTACTTGGGGGACTTGGGGAGAAAAAGTAGGAAAAAAAAAAAAAGATCGGCAACAGTTGTTAGCTCAGGTGCCAATTTTTAAACAACAAAAAAAAGCAAAAAGAGTAAATCTCAAGAGAAATGCTAAAATATTTTGAATTGAACAAAAATGAAAATACAACTTATCAAAATTTGTGAGATGCAGCAAAAGCAGTGCTTACAGGGAAACTTATAGCATTGAATGCATATATTAAAAAAGAAGAAATCTAAAAATCAATCATCTTAACTTCCACCTTAAGAGATTAGAAAAATAAGAAATCCAAAAGCAAGCAGAAGGGAAGAAATAATAAGAGTTAGAGCAAAAATCAAAGGAATTGAAAATAGGAAATCAATATAGAAAATCAATAAACCCAAAAGCTGGTTCTTTTAAAAGATCGATAAAATTGATAAGCCTCTATCTAGGCTAACTAAGAAAAAAAGAGACAGGACACAAATTAGTAAAAACAGAAATGAAAGAAGAGACATCACCACAGATCCCATAGAAATTAAAAAGATAATCAAGGAATACTATGAACAACTCTATTCCCAGAAATCTGATACCCTGATATGAAATGGACTAAATTCAAATTTGACATTAAATGGACTAATTCCTTTAAAGACACAATTTGCCAAAACTCACACGAGAAGAAATAGACAATTTGAGCAGGCCTTTATCTATTATATTGAATCAGTAATTAATAACCTTCCAAAACAGAAAGCACCAGGCCTGGAAAGGTTCACTGGTAGAATTCTACCAAACACTTAAGGAAAAATTATATCAATTCTTCACAATCTCTTTCAGAGGACAGAAGCAGAGGGACACTTCCTAACTCATTCTGCAAGGCTAGCATTGCTCTAATAACAAAACCAGATGATGACGTTACAAGAAAAGTAAACGACACGCCAATATCTCTCATGAACAAAAATCTTCAACAAATACTAGCAAATCAAATCTAACAATGTTTAGAAAGAATTATACATCATGACCAAGTGGGATTTATCCCAGGTATGCAAGTCTGGTTCAATTTTCAAAAATCAATTAATGTAATCCATCACATCAATAAGCTAAAGAAGAAAAATGATATGATCATATCAATAGGGGCAGAAAAAGCATTTGAGAAATCCAACACCCATTCATGATAAAAAATTCTCAACAAACTAGGAATAGAGCGGAATTTCTCAGCTTGACAAAGAATATCTACAAAAATCCTACAGCTAACATCATACGTAAGGGTGAGAAACTCAAAGCTTTCCCACTAAGATCAGGTACGAGACAAAGACACCTCCTCTCACCGTCCTTTTCAACATCATACCAGAAGTTCTAGCTCAGGCCATAAGACAAGAAAAGGAAATAAAAGGTATAAGATTGGGAAGGAAGAAATGAAACCGTCTTAGTTCACAGATAACATTATCCCCTATGTAGAAAATCAGGAAGAATCAACTAAAAAAAGTCCTGGAACAAACAGCGATTATAGTAAGGTTGAAGAATACAAGATTAATATACGAAAGTCAATTGCTTTCCTATATATCCGAAATGAGCAAGTGGAATTTTAGATTAAAAGCATAGTATCATTTACATTAGCACCCCCCAAATAAAATACTTGGGTATATATCTAACAAAATATGTACAAGACCTATGTGAGGAAAACTACAAAACTCTGATGAATGAATCAGAGAAGAACTAAATAAATGGAGAGAGATTCCATATTCATGGATAGGAAGACAATGTTGGCAACATGTCAGTTCTTCCCAACTTGATCTATAGGTCCAGCACAGTCTCAATCCAAATCCCAGCAAGTTATTTTGTGGATATTGACAACCTGGTTCTAAAGCTTACATGGAGAGGAGAAAGATCCAGAATAGCTAACATAATATTGAAGGAGCCCAGAAATAGACCCACATAAATAAAGCCAACTGCTCTTTGACAAAGGAGCGAAGTCAATACAAGGGAGAAATGATAGTTTTTTCAAAAAATGGTATTGGAACAACTGGGCATCCACATTCAAAGAAATAAATCTAGACACAGACCTTACATCCTTCACAAAAATTAACTCAAAATGCATCACAGACCTAAATGTAAAAGACAAATTTATAAAACTCTTAAAGAGTAACACAGGAGAAAATCTAGATGACCTTGGGTATGGCAATGACTTTTTAGATACAACACCAAAGCCACAATCCATGAAAGAAATAATTGGTAAACTGGACTTCATAAAAATTTAAAACTTCTGCTCTGTGGAAAACAATGTCAAGAGAATGAGAAAATAAGCCACAGCCTGGGAGAAAATGTTTGCAAAAGACACATCCGCTAAAGGGTCTGTTATCCAAATATGCAAAGAACCATCAAAGCTCAGCAACAAGAAAATAAAAACCACGAAACAGTTTAAAAATGGGCCAAAGACTTCAACAGGCACCTCACCAAACAAAGATATACAGATGGCAAATAAGCATGTGAAAAGATGTTCCACATCATATGTCATTAGGGATTTGCAAATTAAAACAACAATAAGATACCACTACACACCTATTTGAACGACCAAAGTCCAGAACACTGATGACATCCAATGTTGGTGAGGCTGTGGAGCAAGGGGAACTCTCATTCATTGCTGGTGGGAATGCAAAATAGTACAGCTACTTTGGAAGACAGTATGGCAGTTTCTTGCAAAACTAAATACATTCTTACCATACAACCCAGCAGTCATACTCTTTAGTATTTATCCAAAGGAGTTTAAAATTTACATCCACACAAAAACCTGCACACAGATGTTTACAATAGTTTAATCATAATTGCCAAAACTTGGAAGCAAACGTGAGGAACCTAAAGATGTCCTTCAGAAGGTGAACGGATTAAAAAAACTACGGCACATCCAGATAATGGAATATCATTCAGCACTAAAAAGAAATGGGCTATCAAGCCTTGAAAAGGCATGCAGGAAACTTAAACGCATATCGCTGAGTGAAAGAAGCCAGTCTGAAAAGACCACATGTGACATCCTGGAAAAGGCAAAACTAGGGCGACAGTAAAAAAGATCAGCGGTTGCCAGGGGTTGGGAGGATCGGACGGATGAGTAGGCAGAACACAGAGGATTTAGGGCAGTGCAACTGCTCTGTAGCACGCCATAATGACTGGTACATGTCCTTACACATTCGTCCAAACCCACAGACGTACACCACCAAGCATGAACTGTAAGGTAAACCGTGGACTTTGGGTTTATTGGAGGTTCATCAAGTGTTCCAAATATTTCATTTAGTGGGCCATGTTGATAATGGGGAGAACATGCATGTGTCGGGGTAGGGAATATATGGGAAATCTCTGTATCTTCTGGTCAGTTTTGCTGTGAACCTAAAACCGCTCTAAAGAATAAAGTCTATTTAAAATATATATATATTTAAAGGAATGAATTACTGATACATGCTACAACATGGAGGAAACTTGAAACCCTTATACTAAGGAAAAGAAGCCAGACACAAAAGACCAGGTATTGTTTGATTCTATTTCTATGAAAGGTCCAGAATAGACGAGTCTACAGAGACAGAAGGTAACGGAGTAACTGCGTAGAGGTAGGACGGTGACTTGAAGGGAAATGGGGAACACTGCTAATGCGGATGGGGTTTCTTTTGGGGATAATGAAATGTTTTTAAACGTTTGTGGTGCTGGTTGCACAACTCTGTGAATACACCAAAAATCGTTGAACTCTGCCCTTTATATAGGTGAACTGTATGACATGTGAATTATATCTCAATAAAGCCCTGTTTGAAAAAAAAAAAAAAAGGATGGAAGGAGCAAGTCTGAAACGTTCCACTCCTCCCCTCCTCAATGGCTTCGTATTATCCGGGGTCCGGGGGTTGTGTCGGGGATATGGGGGTACTGAGTTGTGGGGATGTGAAGGGAACGTGCGACACGGAAACGAGGGGTTTGGGGTTCTGCTGCCAGGCAGTGCGGGGATGCAGGGACCCTGGATATGGGGACCAGTTCGGGCGAGGTGGGCTCAGCCGGAGGCGCAGGGATGAGGGGTGGTGGGGGTCCGGGGTAGGGGTGGCTGCAGGGCTGTGAGGAACGCGGAAGTGCACCAGCACGCGCAGGGGTGTGGGGCGCGGGGAAGGGGAGGACGCTTCGCCCCAGGGAGCGCGCAGAGGTGGGACACGGACTCGGCCGCCAGGGGGCGCGGATGCTGGGCGCGGAGACCCGGCTCTGCCGCCGGGGGCCGGAGGCAAAGGGGGCCGGGGGCGGACGCGAGGCGAGCCCGGGGGCTCACGTGGGGCGCACCGGGGGCGGGGGCCTGTCGGGGGCGCGGGCGGCGAGCATCCCGCCGTGAACCGCCGCCGACCCCGCGGACGCCACCCCTCAGTCCTCCGCGACCCGCTCTGCGGCTCCGCCTCTAGGCAAAGCTCTCGGCAGTTCGTTATTTCTCCCGTTACAAAAACAGAGCTTCCTTATGGGAGACCAGATCAGCAAGAGGGGAGAATCTCTCTAACCCCATCCGGACCTTTCTGGGGACCTCCTTTCAGATTTTCTTCTGCGCTTAGTACTTTTGGAGTCCATTAGGGAAAGGAACCCCAGGAGCTGCGGAGAGACGTTCCAAATACATGGATCCATTTTCGGAGGCGCTAAAAAAAAAACAGCATTTAGAAGACACTCCAATTTTGGTAAAAACAAAAACAGTACTTTTATATATGTAGCGTTCCTTCGTTTGTTCAACAAATATGTCTTGAGCGTCTGCCCTGGTCAGGCTTGATTTAGATGCTGCGGCTGCGGCGGAGCCAGGGGCAAAGGGCCCGCCTGCAGGAGTGAGCTCCGGGTGGCGTGGGCGCCCCGCGGGGCATAAACGGGCTCCTGCCCTCTCCGGCCGGGGTGGGAGATGGGGCAGACGTCAAACAGCCGGGGTGCGAGGCCAGGTCACGGCGGGAGCGTGAAGGAGAGGCGAGTGAGCCGGCTGCTGTAGATGGGCCGGCAGGGAGCGTGTGAGCGCAGCCACCGTGGCGGGAGGGGACTACGAGGACACCAGAGGCCGGACCTGCCCAAGGTCAGCAAGTCAGAGGAGAACGGGGAGATGAGCCGGATTCGAAAAGCCTGGAGGTCACGGTCAGATCTCCGGACTTCACCTTAAACGTGCCAGGAAGCCAGGGGGAGGGCCTGAGCCACGTCTTTAAAAAAATTGAGACGTACCCGCGTGTGAGTGTGCGTCATTTAAAGACCAAGAATTAAACCTTATCTATTGAGGATGCCTTTAGCAACCATCTCAGAGATTTGATGAAATCGTCTGGAACATTATTCTTGCATTGTGCACCTTCATTTTAGAAGACACTTTCATAACCTCGCTGGATCAGCACCACCGGAGGGGAGTGTTTTCAGTCGCTGCTCCCCTCCGTTCATCTAAACCACTCTCTTACTCGAGTTCTTAATTCCGATTTTTTGTTTGCCAGAGTGTTCCCTTGGGTAATTTTTTCCTCGAAGAGAGGCATCCTTTCTGAGTCTTTGCAGCTCTGAAGAAAATGCCTTGGTTGCGTTCACTCCGGACCAGCAGTTTGGGCAGAGTTCTTAGGTTGAAAGCTTAGGGCACAAAAGCTTCCTCTCAGAGCCTTACAGAACTTACCAACTTCTGTCAACTTAACGGATCATAAAAACCTCGGGCCAGAAAAGTCATAGGCCACCTGAATGTTAGTTCATACACAGGAGACCACCGGGTGAATGCCCCGGGACAGCTGGCCGGTGGGACACTGTCGTAAAAGGAACAGGGGAGCTATTTCTTTACCGACATGGAAAGATCTCTAAAATACACCAAGAAAGAATTAATAACCAGGCGAAGAACGGGTCTCAGATATGCTTCCATCTATGTAAAACAGGGCGGTGATATACGCGTATGTGCTGGTATGGGCATCAAATCTCTCTGCAAGGATAAAGAAACTAGAAACATTCGTTGCTCTGTAGAGGGAAATGAGGGCTTTCAGTTGTAAAAAAAAAAAAAAAAGAAAAGAAAAGAAAAGAAAACCTTTCATATCTGTTGAATTTGGATCTTGGGGGTGTTCTATCAAGAATATAAATAAAAGTTTCTGTGCTTTCCTTTAATTTTACTTAAAAATCAGAATAAATATCACGACTAAAAGCATAACAAAGCACTAACGCACACTTTGCCTTTTCTTCAGACAGACTTCCCACGGAGACCTCAATGCAGCCCTGGGTGGGGGCGAGGGGACAGTCAGCCAGTGACAGTCCCTGCTGCGGACTCTGCTCCGCGGTCCTCAGACCGCTGGAGAAGCCTCGATCCCATTGGATCCCGGGCTTTTCCCTCGGTCTGCCCGCGGGGCAGCCGTGCGGCTATCCTTGCAATGCAGCCATCCGCCAGGTGGGGGTGGCATTTCCCTCCAGTCTTGCATTGAACTTGACCCTCTCTTTCCAGCGAGCACTCCAGTCTGTCTTCAGCCCAGAGAGATTTTTCTCGTTTCTTGTGTTTCTTTCCTCCTCCTGCTCCCTCTCTCTCTCCATCGCGTCTTATTGGCTCTTCTGGATCTCTCTTGCATGCCTATCATCTTTCTCTCGTAGTTATTGTTTCTTTCTACTTTTTCTATGAGTTCTAGGAGAATCCTATGAGCTCGTTTCCCAATTTTCTGTTTCGGTTCTCTGCTCCGATTTTAAGCGCCGCCCCGCCCCCCCCCCCCCCCCCCCAGGCCCGAGGATTTTGGTTTGGAAATCATCTTTTTCATCTCCAAGACAGGGCATTGATAAAACAAAGGCTGGCGGCTGGGAAGAGGAAACATCTCTGTTCACAACATCCTTCTCAAACATCACTGAGAATACAAAGTGGTGCCGTTAGGTTTTTATTAATTTTATTTTATTATTCTTCTAAGTTTTCTGGTGCTGTTTCATGGGAGCAGAGGGCTCCTCACTGACCCCGGGTTATGCATTGGGAGTGTCCCCATGGGGACATTTGGGGGGCTCCGCGAGAGACCACTGGGTCATGGTGGCCGCTCTGGAACATGTCCTCCTCCCCCAGGGCCGCAGCCACTTTTGAGCATTTGCCCACTAGTGAGCCTCAGGCCGGGGACCGGGCCCAGGGCTTCACTCGGGAGTCCTAGCAAAGCCAAGGGGCTCCCTCGTGGGTCCCCTTGGCCGGCCGGTCCTCTCCACGCGTGGAAATAGCCACCGCCCCCTCCCTCCGGGGGCGGTTCTAACCTTGGAGAGGGGCTCCTGGTCGCCCCAGAACGTCTTCTTGGGCATCAGGCGCTTCTTGGGCAGTGGCACGTCCAAGGTCACGGCCAAGGGGTTGAGGGAGTCCAGCCGCCGGGCTCGGCGCGTCTCCGAGATTGTCATCTTAAAGCGGCCACAGGCCTTGATCACGGTCAACCAAGGGAGACTGCCGGACCAATACGTGCCGCCGCCGCCGGGGAACAAGGGTGGCTGCATGCCCCCCCTCCGGGGCGCTGTCTTCCCGCGCTCCTCCGCGGCTTTTGCGAAGCTGCGGCCCCATGGCGGCTGGGAAGCCATCTCGGAGCCAGGCCTGGCCGCGAACGGTGGCGCCGCGCGCCCACCCCCGCGCCCAGCCCTTGAGACTAACGCCCCCGCCTGGCCCACCGATCGCGCTGCCCCCTCTCAACGCAGAACACGGTGACCCCCAGAAAAATGAGCACACAAGGCACGAGGCCAAGGGTGTGAAACCGGGCGCCCCATCCTCGCGGCCCCACTTTGGGTTTTCCCGGCTCCCTCTCCCAGGGCGAGTTCAACGTGCCCTCTGCCTGTGAAGGGGCTCCTGGCCAACCCGTGTCTGTCAACGACGGAGAAACGTTCACTAAGGTATAGAATAGGGCTGGGATGAATTAAGATGCAGCTATTAGGAGTGGGTACACACAAGATACAAGAGCAGGAGGGAAATACCTGCCACAAGGCCAATGAATGTCCTGGAGAACAAAGGTCGCCTCCAGCCGGTGGCGGCCCCATTGCTAGAAACTGCCTGGGTGGATATTCCAAAATATTCAGCACTAGCATCTCTAGGTGAGAGAAGTAGAAGCGATTTTCTTCTTTCTTCCTCCTTTTAAAATTGTTCTGATCTTTCTATGATGTTATTGTGAAAATGTAAAAAGACTCTGCACTCTTTTCCAAAGGTCTCATCAGTGCAGATGCTGATGCCTCAGAGCAGGGACCCAGGGCTGCAGAGCAAGGGGGGAGCCAGTGACCCAGTGTACCTGCACAGGCTCCTGCTCTTTGGTGACATCGACCCTGAGAGGCTGAGGCCACCAGCTGGGATCCTGGCCACCATTAACCAAGGGAAGGAGCAGCAGCACGGAGAGGACACGCAGGAGTGGGAAAGTGACCCCTCCCTCCCACACAGGCCCTTGGGGAAGTCCAACTGTCCTCATCTGGACTCGGCTTCCTTCCAACACTACCAGAGAAAAGCCCCGCTGTTCACTGCTTTCTTACAACTTCAGGAAATAAAAAATCAGAAGAAGACAGAAAAGTCCATTTTAATTAAACTGTACAGTCTGAATTTTTTCCTCTGACACTAACTGAAGTTAAAAATAGAAATCAATCTTTTCAACCTTCCAAGGCAGCTTTGAGATAAGGTTTAAAAACTATTTTACAGCTGATTTACATCTAAATACAATCTGTACAATGTTGACTGAGCGACCCACAAGCGGCCACCATGGAGGGGGTGTGGTGCTGGCGCAGGCCAGGGTGGGGGGCTTCGATCACTGCCTCCTTAGTGGAAGACGTTTCAGCCTGGAAAAGGAAATCAGACAGAGGGGGAAAGTTAGCTACGAACCGAACAAGCAGACAGCCCCAGGGGGGCGAGTGTGCCAGGCGCCCTCCCCCGAGTCACAGGGGCATGTCTGTACCCATAAAATACAGAGGATGACCATACACCATGGAAGCGTCGTCTAATCTGCATTCCTACAGTGCTGCTTCTGTTATACAGAGAGACTCACTCACCCCATCTCATGTTAGGACCCGCTTATCAAAAGAAGTTCTAACCCTGGTTTCACTCACCTATCTCACATATGATGATCAGGAAAGAACTAAAGAAAACATGTTTGCTCCAAGGCCAAACGCTGCCAGGCTGTCAGCCTTAAATCTCAGCTTCACGCACACGGGGACATTCACGGCAGCTCTACTTATCGAGCAGAGCTGGGTCACACTGGCTCTGGAATCCTTGCTCTACAGCCCCAAAGTGGAAAACCAAACATCCCAACCACAGACTAGATGAACACTCTGCAGTGTATCCACATAAAGGAGTGCTCCGCGGCCAGGACGCACCTCTTGCTGCTCTACGAGAAGACGGGGACTCTCATGAGCCAGATGCCAAGGAGTTCATACTCCGTGGCTCCTTCCAGTAAAGTTCAAACGCTGGCAAGAGGAATCCATGGTGACAGAAGCCAGAAGAGTGGCTGCCTTTGGGGATGGGAGCAGGGATGGTGAGTGAAGGAGAGACCCGGGGGCTTTTGGGGGGCTGGTTTATTCTTTCATCTGGATGTGTTCAGGTCGTGAGAATGCAAGGAGCTGTGAACTTAGGATCTGTGTACATATATGCATGTGTGAGCACTAAACGTTTACTTAACTGTATGACTCCATGCCCATGAAATTCTAGAATGGCAGAACTTACAGGGTCAGGAGGTAGTTGAGTGTCTCGTGAGGAGGGGCGGAGGGGGCAGACTGCAACTCCATCCAGAGGCAGGTTGTACTGTCACTGGACAAGAGTGAGGGGCCCTTACCAAGAGGGGGACCCACGCCAGGTGCTGGGCATGCAAATAAGATAACCTGGTCATGACCCTCAAAACGCCCCTTCCAGGAGACACAGGCAGACAGGCAATGCAGAGAGAGTGGGGCGAGGCACCAAAGACGAAGGGGCCCATCCAGGCTCCCTGGGAGAACCCAGGAGGCTTCGGGGTGAGGGGCTGTGGGAACAGTACCTTCAGCAACCACAGGAGTAATATTTAAGCACACGCCACTCCTCCGACCCTCCCTTCCCCCATCCCAGCCCTGCCTCCCAGAGAAGTGCTCCCAGGTGTGGTAACGCCTCCTGCCCTCTTCCCCGTGAGGGCAGACACATATGTGCACGCAGGGACATCCAAGGCCTGTGCACTGTTCTGCAGCTTCTGGTCCCTTCGTGGTAAGTCACAGATGCTGAGCCTCAGCTGGTAAGGTTCTGTGGGCCTGGACACATGATGCAACCTCCTAACCTCCCACATGCTCTCCCTCCACCCCGCAAGATGAGGCAACACGAGAGTCGACCTCACAGGCTGTGTGAGGATTCAATGAGCCGATGCCCTGGTGGGCTTCCACAGTGCCTGGACCATCGCTGTCAGCACTGGCGCACAGCAGGAAACGGAAACAGGAACAGCACAGCCACTTGGGGGCTTGGGGTTAAACTGAAAAGCTCATAGCCTTTGTATTTTTGAACCATGAAAGTGTATCGTCTAGTCTAAAGAAATAAATGAAAAAGAGTAAGGGGGCGGCAGTTGTCTTTCCAGACAGCCATATATACTGTAAGGCCAGACTAATCAAAACAGGACAGACAGAAAAATACAAAACGGGGGCCAGCCTGATGGCCCAGTGGTTAAGTTCTCATGCTCTGCTTTCGCAGCCCGGGGTTCGTGGGTTTGGATCCTAGATGCAGACCTACGCACCGCTCATCAAGCCATGCTGTGGCGGCATCCCACATATGAAGTACAAGAAGACTGGCACAGATGTTAGCTCAGGGCTAATCTTCCTTAAGCAAAGACAGAGGAGGACTGGCAACAGATGTTAGCTTGGGGCTAATCTTCCTCACCAAAAAAAAAAGAGAAAGAAAAAGAAAAAAAAGAAAAGTTCAAAATGGCTAAGAAACCAGAATAGGGGACCCAGGAACAGGCTCCATGGGCACAGGGATTTAGTACGTGATCAAGCTGCACTTCCCCGAGGAGCCAGAGCAGCAGATGAGGCTGAGGTGGCCAGGGCTCACCCTCGCCCTCTCCCCCTTCATCCTGGGCCCACTGCTGGACTTCCCCTTGCCTGCCCTGTGGTGGCCAGGCGGGGCCGTCCAGCTGGCTCTGGCCCGTGGGCCAGGGGATGGGGGGAAGACTACAGGACCACAAGAACCTCTGGCGCCATCCTCCCACCCATTCCCTTCCTGTGAGGGCCACATGTTGAAGAGGAACAAACTGGGATCCTGAGTCTCTTTCTCAGTTACTGATGCTTCACTGTGCTACGCCACTGGGATGTCAGGGTTCCTTTCAGTCGCAGCCGACTCACCCTGACTAACACGACTGGCTGTGCACTGGAGAAAGATAAGTTAGACGCCTCTGTTTGCAAAAACCCAACAATCCAAATAGATTAAACAAAAATGAAACTATAAAAGCATGAGAATAGTCTATATACATATATGAAATCTGGGTTAGGGAAGACCTTTAAAAGACAAAAATGAAAAACATACCAACAAAAAAACCTGGTAAAATTGAGAGCAACAAAAAATCAGAGCTTCTGACAACAAAGACAGTTAAAAGACATCTGACAGGTAACACACTAAAACACAAAGGATTTGTACCCAGAATTATTTTCTAATCCCTAAAAATCAGTAAAGGCGTGCCTAAAAACTAGTAGAACAAACAGTCTAACAGAAAACAGAACACTGTGCACAGACCACGTGTGAGCTATTCACAACAAAGCACATGGCAAAGGCTGAGGCGCACGAGAAAGGCCCCTCACCGCATCTGTGGCCCAGGAAATGCAAATTACAATGAGATGCCATTCTGCACCCGCCACGCTGGCAAACATTTGGTACTATTTGTAAGTGATGTCACAACAAGGAGCTTTCATAACTTATATGGACACAGCCACTCTGGAAACAATTTGGCAGTATTTATTCATTCTAAATGTTCATACCCTACAGATTTATGCTATATAAAATTACATTATTTATATTAAAAATGCAAAACAAAATGTGTGTGTACCAAAAATGTTTGTGCACGTGGCTGCACAAAAAAGTCTTGAAAGTTACATATGAAACTGATGGCAGAGGTCACTGTGGAGAGGGGAGGTTTGGGGAGTAGGTCAAGGGCCACTTCAGGCTTTATCTGTAAGGTCTGAATTTCCACAATGACAATATATTCACATATTACTTACATAATTAAAAAATAACTTTAAAAAAAGCCTAATTAATATACAAATTTATCATTTCTGACATTTGCCTCTATGCAAATACAGCAAGATCTCAACGAGCCTTTGAAAGGTTTCTGAAAACCACGTCTCCCACCGCCTACCGTCTCAGCAGTTCCTGAGGTGACAGGTCTGCAGTCCCTTCATCATCACTCTGGCTGTCGCTGCTGTCGGTACTCTCAGAACTGCTACTTTTCTCTGACTTTTTATTCTTTTGTTTGCCTTTGTGTTTGTGCTTCCGGTGTTTCTTTTTCTGGAAAAAAAAAGTGGGAGGAAGAAATGGGTGTCTCCCTCCCTAATTCAGTACAATGACAGGCTAATGAGGCATTCGGTTGCTGGAGTCATTCAAAAACAAAAACAAAAAACCTATGTGGAGCAAGCTTTACCCAGCATGGGACAGACCGGGACACACAGCTGTGCACACTCTCCACTGTGCACAAACTCACAGAGCCCACCCTACATGGGACAGACCAGGACACACAGCTGTGGACACTCTCCACTGTGCACACACTCACAGAGCCCACCCTACATGGGACAGACCAGGATACACAGCGGCGCACACTCTCCACCTTGCACAAACTCACAGAGCCCACCCGACATGGGACAGACCAGGACACACAGCTGTGGACACTCTCCACTGTGCACACACTCACAGAGCCCACCCTACATGGGACAGACAAGGATACACAGCTGTGCACACTCTCCACTGTGCACACACTCACAGAGCCCACCCCACATGGGACAGACCAGGATACACAGCTGTGGACACTCTCCACCGTGCACACACTCACAGAGAAGATCCTACATATACACATTCACAGAATTGATCCTCTAGTGACAGACACAGCAGAACCAAGCAGACATAGGCAGGACACCATCCTGACACTTAGCCCTCATCTTATCCAAGGTGACTCCTGCCACCTCCTATGAACCTCACTGGTCCATTTTGTTAGGCCTGTGCAATGAACTATGCATCAGGATGGCAAGCACCCTGGAAAAGCACAAAGAAGAAACTGGCAGAAGGTCAGAGAAAAGCAGATACACTGGTAAGAGACAAGTGAATTGATTTTCAAACCTGTCAGCACCAATTTTTTTCCTTTTACTACAAGAGAACTTTCAACATCTTCCATGCTCAGGAATCTTTTTGTCTGGTAACCAATGATGGAGCTATTTCTAATCAATTCTACTACTGCTCAGACCCCTTTGGTACCCAACACTAACATTGTTCTAATTAAAAGCCCATGCAATCACTGAAAAGAAGACATGGATGAGGGGAAAAGGGATGTCAAGGGCAAAAGCACACACTACTCCTTCTTCAAGATCCCTTTACTTCAAATAGCAAGCTATGGACCAGTCTCCATTTGTAATGAAGATAAAGTCATCGTGAAATGTTCAAAAGAATATCTTCATTTAATACTGAATGAATAATCAATTAATACTCTTTTCTTATTTAATATTCAACCATTACTCTAGGATATTTAAATGTTCTTTTTTCCTACTTTTTAATGTTCACAAATAAAAAATGTTTATTTAAACTATAACAATAAATTAAAATGTTCTGTCTGGAAAAAAACCAGTTTCTGAAAATCGAGGGTTTACACTGAATGTCAACATTTCTGTCAAGGAACAGGGAGACCTGTGCGCCCCAATCTTGGCCACCAAATGTTCCCTTCGACTGGCTTCTTGTGTCACGCCCGTCATGCTCGTCTGGACGGCAGAAGCAGGACCATCGGACCCACACACTGATCCGAGGACACCCAGAAGTTACCTTCTCTTTCCTCCGTCTGTGCTCTTTCTTGGTCTTGTGTTTTTCTTTGTTCTTTTTATGTTTCTCTTTTTGAGGTGTTTCAAGCTTCTGACGAGCATCTGAAGCACAAATGTAATAAGCACATGAACCACAGGGGAAAATAAAGGTGAAATTGTTGAGTTAGGAGCCTGACTTAGATGGAATGTTTGACATTAAGGCAGAACTCCTGCCCTGCCTCACTGATAAACAAATGGATTAAGATTAATTCATCCGTAGCTCTATATTTAGAAACTGCCAGAAACCTCAACGTAAGACCTGTGTGATCCAACCAGTCTCCTGCCATGGCCTTATCGCCAGATGACGTCAGATGAAGGTGAAGTCAGACCAGAAGGTCCACAAGCCTTTTGTAACTTAAGATCCCCAGGTGAACTCACAGACAGACCAGCGTCTGAACCTCGGCCTGTTGCCAGCTCTGACAGTCGCTGCTTACCCTCTTAAAGTCTCTGCTTCCCCATCCATAAACTGAAATAAAAGGAAGCCCATCCTCTTAGGGACAGAGAGAGGATTAGAGGGGGCCGTGCACATGAATCCCATAGGCCAGAATCTGGCACAGAAATGTCAGTTTCTCTCACATCATCCTCCCTTTACAAAAGCACATTTTCTATGAATTTGTCATATAAGTGGAAACACCAAAAAATTAGCATCAAAATAACATAATGTATGTAATCATTAAAAATGACCAAACAAGTTATATGCACCTAAACCCCTAAATTCTGACTGAAATGTTATTAATATCCAGGTACCCAAACTAGTAAAAATTCATAATAGTAGAAGCAGTGTAAATCGTTAATTCAACTTTTTCCACCTAAAGAAAAGTCCCAAGGTGTTTCAGAAGTGTGGATATTTTCCAAACCCAGTTAACAGGTGCCTGCAATTTTCTAGTCTTATAGTTTGTTCAGAAATTTCAAACTTTGACCTCCCGCGACTTCTTTTTTTAAATGCTGGATTTTGGACAACCATCTCCCCTCAGTAACCTATAAACCAGATTAAGCTATTAATTATAACAAGAATATCAAGGATGGTCTGGGAAACAGGCATAAGTAACACAGCTTTCAAGTGTTGACACACATTTTAAGCTAAAGATCTGAATAACTAAAGCCAGTAAGAAATATATTCACTGCTTTTTTTTTACCCCCCAAACTTCACACTTTTACTCCTCTCTGCTTTTTATCATCTCTTTGAAAGCTGGGTTAATTATCCAAACCAGTATTTATATGTGGGCACTATAGGAAACTATAAAGCAGATGACAGAATTATATGTAATTTATATACCTGGGCCATGTGATCAGAGGCTTCTCAACCCAGCCTTCAAAGATACGATAAACCAGCCTACACATTTTCACGAGAGATGTCACTTTCAGATGCCACTGAACAGAGGCGGTTAACAGATACGGGGAGGAGGATGGGCTGTATTCACTTCTGAAAGGATTAGTTTTATTTGGTTTGCAACATTAGCCAAAGCATGAACAAGTCTCAGAATATCCTTCTTCCTGCAATGTTTGTGTCCTCCCATCCTTGTGTCCTGGATTTTTACTTTTTTATTTCTGTAACTGGCAGCATTTGAGACACTTAGGACTCTAGTTTAAGTATCTGAAAGTTTAAAAAAAGGTTTAAAGGTCTCTGAAGCTGTAAAGCAACAACTATCATTTAGGCACTAGGTGGAAGTAACGAGTTTCAAAATGTGGCTGAGAACAGATAAACGAGAAATAAATGTGTCTATCTGGTGGGCCTGGTGTTGGATTAGACGGCCGGATATAAGGACATGGCTGGAGTTGTCATATCTAAGGGGAGACATTGGTGCCAATGCAAACAGGTGAACCAAGGAGTTCTCCACTCACTGGGGCAGAAGACAGGTGGCAGCCGCGGGCCGAACTCTTCTCTTTGATCTATCTGCATCTTTTGTATCGGGAAGGAAGGTGCAGGGTCCTGGGGTGGCAGCTTGCTATCTGAAAAACACCAAGGTATTAATTTCATAACTTGCCAATTATTAATGGGTTGAGTCTTTAACTAATGTCTGTTGCCACCAGATAACATGTGCTTTTCTTCACCACTTTGTTTAAACCAGCTCACGCCAGGTGCTGGGGACACACAGTGAACACGCAGACCTGACCTCCAACCCCACGGACATCTGAGCTGGGAAGCCAGTCACACAAGGGCACCTGCAGCCAAGTGCACCAGTGGCTGTAACACAGGGGTGTGTACAGCATACACTCTGGATCCCCTGAGACCTGAGGGTTGAAAGATGTCCTCAACGAAGGGCCATGTGAGAAGAATAAAAACTTACAAACAAACAGGGATATACGACTATGTCCCAGCTCAAAAAGCTGAATTTCAATCAAATTATCAAAGAGGAGAAAAACCGAAAATAAACAAGTTATCATGGTCACATTAATAATCTTGTTTAAAGAGATTACTACATTTTCAGACAGAAGAGATAAAAATGGGAAAAGTGTGGAAAAATACGTATCAAAGTGTTAATGGTGGTTATCTGCGGGAAGTAGGATTTCAAGGTATTTAAGCTTTTTACATTTCTATATTTTTAAACTTTAAAACTCAAGTATATATGACTTTATAATAAAAAATAAGTTGCTTTTTTTCCCACAGAAATAAGAAATAGGCTGACATTTGCAATCACCTAAGAACAAACAATATTTTATACCTCCATGTAACTTTTTGCTTAAAAGGCCCTCAAAAATTATACCCAAGTCCACCACAGACTGACAGGGGCAGGCGGAATACGCTAAGACTGAGATGGGAAATTTTGTCCACCCATCTAAGCATCTGAAAAGTCTCCCACTCTTGCAAGCGCCAGATGGCCTTCTTTCCTGCACCAAAACTCCTGGCTGCTGTAAACGGAACAAGCAGGACAGGCTACTAACCAAGCGTTAACCCACAGTAGATGGCTACTAACCATCTCCCAAGTGCTACTAGGCGCCAGGCAGCACTCATCTGATGGCCGAGCCGGAGCATCCACTCTGCCCAAGAGAGGCAGGCAGGGCGGGCCCAGGGTGTGTCATGACCTAACCTTCTCCGCAATCCTAGCATCTCAGTGACCAAGCTAAAACAAAAAGCTGTCTTTCAAATGAGGGCTTTACTATGCTTTAATTCTTCTCAACTAGAATAAGTAAGAAAATGAGAATTATCAAACACAGCTATCCAAAAAATATACTAGAGATTTATACCAGAAATGAAAAACAGAACTCAGCTCCACCTCAAATTAAAAATATAAGATGAAAAAACATCAATTGCTAATTACCCTGGTTTAAAATTGCACGGTAAACAAAGAAGCAGCTTCTCTAGAGACACCATCATTTTCTTCTTTGGATCCCAAAGTCTGAAATGTTGACATACCGTGTGCCCCAGATGATGTTTCCACCAAGTCAGTCTCTTGGGAACTTTTGAAGTCAGCCTCCCTGACACCCGCCTGATCGTCCTCGCTGTCACCCTGCTCATCCTCGGAGGACGAGGACTTTTCATCAGAGGAGCTGGCAAAGATGGCCTTGAATAAGTCCATGGATGGGCGGCTACCTTCTCCCTCAGGCTGTGAATCCACTTCTTTGTTTACCATCTGTATTAACAGTGAAATAAGAGTCAGGAATGAAGAAGCAAGGGTGAAAGGAGCCCAACACTCTAGAGCACACGCACACGCATGCACACACACATGCACACGCACATATTTGTGTTTCTGCTCATGTACATGGGTCTCCACACCCACCCACTGCCTAACTCAACAAGGATCTCTCACATGGCAGTAATTTTTGTGGTGGTTCTGAGTCAACAACGAGAGTGTGTTTCAGCGGAACATGCCAACTGGTAGAAGCAGCTGAAGCCTCTCACAGAGAGAGGTCACTAGTCAGAATTGCAAAGGACCCAGAAAACTGCAGGAGGGACGAGCAGTGCCTCTGTCCTATTTGCAAGAGTCTATCTGAGCCACCGAGGTCCAATGTTGAAGGTGAGGGAGACACCTTACTCGTATGAAAATGATGAGAAGAAAGCTGGGGGCCCTCGGCACAACGGGGAGGGAGCCAGCACACGCAGATAAAATGGTTACGGAACTTGCCTCTGCAATTACACATCACTCTTCCTAAAAGCAGCCCAGGTATGGACACTGAGATCAGTGAAACCAAGGCAGTAGGTTTGTGCACACTCAGCTCAGTAAACAAGGAGCAAAGGCAGTCAGTTTGTGCACACTCAGCTCAATAAACAAGGAGCAAAGGGATGAAGCAGACATGGCTCCCGCCCTCCAACAGCTCATCCCCAGACGGACATGGGGTGATCTCAGGTGCAAGCGATCCAGGAGAGCTCCAGGACCAGCCTCCGTCAGAATCCACTTCAGTCTTTCCCTTTTACCACTGAATAACCCAGTCAGCGAGCCTAGAGCCTCTGTCAGTGACGCACGCTTGGTCCCTGCCAGCTTGGTCCCTGCCAGCGCTCTTCACTCTCCGCCAGTGGTCACGCCCCTGGACCACGCCACCTCCAGTTTCTGGAGCAGAGTTTCAAACACCCCCAGGAGGAAAACTGGTACAACATAGTAGAGTTTGTAGTTTTAAAGTAAACTCTGCTCGTGGAAGAAAATTTAAAAAGAAAATTATACCATTCCCCACTAAAAATAACCAGGGCACCTTGGAGTAAGGGCTGATTCTAGAGCTGGGGCTGAGAAATAAGAAGATGAGCCCAGAACATCTTACTGTACCCAGAAAGGAGGGACATGCTCAGAGAGTAAGAGGGACCTATCAAAACGACACAGAAGCCAACAGGAAAGGGCTCCAACCAGCCAAACCAGGAGAACTTACGCATTAAAATAAATAGTGGTAGTACTACATTTATCCCTTTGGATAAAATAGGAAGCCACGGGTCCACAGTGATATAAAGAAGTAGTTTCATGAGGAAGGGGGTATTTACATATTTCAAAGCTCCTAAATACTTATTAAAAATAATTAAGGGGCCAGCCCTGTGGCCTAGTGTAAGTTTGGCATGTTCCACTTCTGCAGCCTAGGTTTGGTCCCTGGGCATGGACCTACACCACTTGTCTGCGGCCATGCTGTGGTGACGACCCACATACAAAATAGAGGAAGAATGGCACAGATGTTAGCTCAGGGCCAATCTTCCTCAGCAAAAAAAATAATAATAATAATAAAGTAAACATTAATAAGAAAAGAATAAATAAAAGTACTTACTAAGTGCAAAGGGGAAAAGACTCACTTCACAGTGAAAACACCTAGCAGACAGCACCTCACTCAAGTGATCAAAGTGAAGATCAGTAATGGGACAAACTGACATCATGCACCACCTGATATGGATGCAATGAGAGCACAGCAGTAGCCCTTCTGAGGGACTCCTGCCAAAGATGCAGAACCTGGATTTAATCCTGAGAAAACATCAGACAAGCCCAAACTGAGGGACATTCCATAAAACAGTGGCTTGTAATCTTCAAAAGTGTCAAGATCATAAGTCGAGGAAAGGCTGAGGAACCGTTCCAGATTGAGGGAGACTAAAGAGACGTGACAGCTAAATGCAACCTGTGATGCTGAGCTGCGTCCTTACTGCTATAAAAGACATTATTAGGACAACTGGTGGAGCTTGAACAGGTGTGAGGGTTAGATGGTAGTAATACATCAATGTTAACTTCCTGATTTTGATAGAAGTACTGTGATTACATAGGAGAATGTCCTTCTCTGAAGGACACACAGGGGTGATGGGGCATCTGGTTGGCAACCTATGCTCAAGTGGTTCAGGAAAAAAACTATACCATATTTAAACTTTTGAGATTGTTTAAAATTTTTAAAAATCATACAAAAAGTCAAGAGAGAGAGCCTGACAGTGAAGCACAGGAAACCACGGCAACAATCTCCTAGAAAAGTCATGAATCTGAATCTTTATGGCAAACCACAGACACCAATGTCACATGCATGGACCATACACTGAATGACAGCTGGCTGACATCTGTGTTCATAGGCATCTCTGGCCTTTAATGGTACCTATATTATTAAATGTACAGGCAGAACTGTCATAAGTACATGAAATTTTCAATTCTTAGATAGCAACAGGAACTAACCTTTTTGTTTTTATTTTTTTCTGGAATAAAATAGGAGCTGTACTGGAATTAAAGAACAGCAACAACACACACCAAACATGCATCGATATCTACAAAGCTCTCCCGCAACCCCGCCTTCACCAAAAGGTGTGCCTGTTCACAGTCGTGCTGACTCAGAAAGTTGTCCAAGAAAGAAACTAAGTAACCCAGGGAGGGGAAGAGACCCTCCTAAGGTCACATGGCTAAAAACGGAATCAGCAAGAACCACGACTTTTTCCAGGAAAAACTATCTAAATGCTATCTCAACATGATTTCTGGGCAAACCTAGAAGGCTTTCTAATTTAACGACCATATCACAGAACCAGAATCCCCGAGGAGGGCTTATGCCATGAAAAAGTAACAGTGAAAACCCAACGCAGAGGTTCCAAACCCACGGTCATGCCCGCAGTGGCAGCAGCTGCCAGGCGGGTGCCTACAACTCTGAAGGAGGGGAGCCCTTTTCTCTGACCACAGGAGCTGTGGTCCCAACAGTCAGATGGAATCCCGCTGCTTTTGTCCCCCTCCTGCCCTCCTGCCACTTGACTCCAGTGCAGACAAAGTCACCGGCAGTGCAAGACAGAGCAGGGAGACGGAGTCCCCGCTTCCTGAGTGGAAGGCGTGAAGGGGGCCCTGAGTCAGGAAGCGCCAGGAAGACCATGAAGAGGAAGAGCTCAAGAGGGTGATCCCGTAGAGCGGTCTGTGAACTTCCGCCTCACCTCGGAGCTAGGCGTGCATGGATCTGACTCTAAATAGCAAACCAAAGGCTTTGATAACAGAACGATGGGAGGAAATACCAGCCGGGTCCCAGATCAGCCGCTGGCAAGTACACATGCAGGAAAGGACTAAAAATAGTACTATAATAAGGACTATGAATAGTGCTACAATGGCTCTGAAAAACGGAATGACATTTGAACCACAGCCCACAGAAGACAAGATGGAACTTGCAGCCTGAACCTAATTAGGCTGATTGTCTCATAAAGCAAAACAAAAAATCAACATTCTCTTTAGAATTTAAACAAGACCCAGGGTCTCATAACATAATCTTCAAAATGTCCAGAATGCAATCCAAAATTACTTGGTATACAAACAACCAGGAAAATCTCAACTTGCAAACAACAATCAAGAGGTGACAACCCAAAATGACGAAAATGTTGGAATTATGAGACAGACTTTAAAGCAACTATTATAACCATCCTCCAAGAATAAGGGCAAACAAATGGAAAGATAAAAAGGTCTCAGTAAAGAAATAAAAGATAGGAAAAAAAAACAAATGGGAATTTTAGAAATGAAAAATACAATAACTAAAGTAAAAAAATCAATAACAGAATGGAGATGACAGAGGAAAGAGTCAGTGAACTTGAAGACAGATCAATAGAGATTATCCGATTTGATCAATAAAGAAACAAAAAAGATTGAAAAAAGGAAGAGGCTCAGAGACCTGTGGGACAAAATCACAACAGTGAGATCATCAGAATCCCAGGAGAGGAATGAGAATGTGGTGCAGAAAAAATAATGGCTGAAAATGTCCCAAACTTGGTGAAAGATAAAGTTAAAGATTCAAGAAGCTCAGCAAACCCCAAACAAAATAATCTCATAGAAATCCATGCCTAGACACATGATAATCAACAGCTAAAAACCAAAGACAAAGTGAAAATCCTGAAAGCAGCCAGAGGAAAGTCATGTCATTATCAGGAGAGGAACAATGATCTGAATGAATGCAGAGTTCTCAGCAGAAACCAGGAAGGTCAGAAGGAAGGGGCACAACATCTTTAAACAGCTAAAGAAAAGAACTGTTGACCCAGAATTCTATAGCCAGCAAAACATCCTTCAGGAGTGAAGATGAAATACAGGACCTTCTCAGATGAAGGAAACTTAAGAGAAGCAGTGGAAGTGCTCTGAAAGAAACACTGAAGGAAGTCCCTCGACAGAAGGAAACGAGAGGAGGGACAACTGGAACTTCAGGGATGGAGAAAGAGCAGCTGCAACGGTAGACACCCGAGTGAGTAAAACACACTACTATCTCCTCATCCGTTCCTAAAACAGGTCTAACCTTGAAGGCAAACATAATAAAACACTGTCTGACGAGGTTTCCAGTGCACGTACATGTAATACATAAGACAACATCTGTGGGGAGAGGCAACAGACCTACACAGTGGTAAGGTTTCCACATTCCAACTGAAGTCATAAAATATCAATTCTAAGTAGACCGTGCAAAGGTAAGTATGTATACCGTAATCCCCAGAGCAATCGATAAAAAATATATACAGTAAAAATAAATTTAATAGATAAATTACAACATTAGTCAAGTAACACAAAAGAAGGCAGAAAAGGGGAAAGAGGAACAAAAAAGAGTGGGAGCAGACAGAAAACAAATATTAAAACTATAGACCTAAATCTAAATATACCAACAAATTACATTAAATACAAATGATCAAAACACACAAATTATAACATACAGGTTACCAAAATGCATTTGTAAAGAAAGACCCAATGACAATGACATGCTGTTTATAAAAAAATCCACTTTAAATATAATGAAATAGATTGGTTAAGAGTAAAAAGATAGAAAAATACATACTATGCTAATTACCAGGGATAAAGAATGATGTTACATAATGATAAAAGTATCAATTCAACAAAAATATATAATAATCCTAAATGTATATGCACCTAACAAGAAAGCTTCAAAATGGGGGCTGGCCCCGTGGCCGAGTGGTTAAGTTCGCGCGCTCCGCTGCAGGCGGCCCAGTGTTTCGTTGGTTCGAATCCTGGGCGCGGACATGGCAGTGCTCATCAAACCACGCTGAGGCAGCGTCCCACATGCCACAACTAGAAGGACCCACAACGAAGAATATACAACTATGTACTGGGGGGCTTTGGGGAGAAAAAGGAAAAAATAAAATCTTTAAAAAAAAATAAAAAAAATAAAAAAAAAAAGCAAGCTTCAAAATGCACGAAGCAAAAACCACTTTGGATTAGAGTTTAGCAGTTTCTTATAAAGTTAAACATGTACATATATGTTACCCAGCAATCTACTACTAGGTATTTGCCCTAGAGAAATGAAAACTTCTGTTCACACAAAAACCCGCACATGAACGTTGACCGCAGCTCTAGCTGACAGCCAAAAGCCGGAAACAACCCACACGTCCTTGAATAGTGAATGGACCAACAAACTGTAGCGCACCCACACAATGAAATATTATTCAGCAAGAAAAAGGAATGAACTATTGATACACGCACAACACTGATGAATCTCAAAGGTATGATGCTGAGTGAAAGAAGCTGGTCTCAAAGGCTGTCTATGTATATTGTCTGATTCTATTAACATAATGTTCTGGAAAGAGCAAAACTACAGAGACAGAGAAGAGATCAAAGGTCAACAGACGTTTGGGGTGAGGGGAGGGAATGACTACAAAAGGACAGCCTCAGGGAGTTTCTTGGGCTGATAGTACCATTCTGCATCCTGATTGGGGTAGTAGTTACAGGAATCTATACATGTGTAAAAATTCATTGAACTGTACATCAAAAAAAAGGAGTCAATTTTAATGTAGGCTAATTTGAAAAGTGAAATGAAAATTTTAAAATGAGGCTATTAGAAATAAAACCAATTTTTTATTAAGTTCAACTTTTAACTATTAAATCAGTAATAAAAAAATGGATATTTTCTCTATATTCTACATAAAAGAGAATACTTGTTACTTGGAAAATTATATTGAATTTTGTTGCAATGGTTGATGCTAACTGAAAGCCATTCTAAGCAGAGGAGTTTATAACCACTCCTCAAATGATTAAAGCTATGCTTGAAATTGTTGGACTGTAGAGCACGTGTCACAAACTACAGCCCACAGGCAAAATCCAGCCCTCTGCCTGTTTTTGTCAATAAAGTTTTATTGGAACATAGATGGACTCAGTTGTTTTCACATTGTCTGTGGCTTCTTCCACCCTCAAGAGCAAGGTTCAACAGTTATGACAGAGACTCTATGGCCCACAAAGCCTAAAATATTTAATATCTGGCCCTTCACAGAAAAAGTGTGCTGAGCCCACTATGGAGTAATGAGAAGGCACCACCATAGAGAAAGGCCACGGTCAGCCTGGCAAAGGGAATCCAGAAGCCCCACATACCTGATCTGAGAGTGATTCTGTCACATGCTCTTCCTCTTTTTTTACTGACGGACTGGATTCTTGTTTAGGTGGACCAACTTTTGATCTAGCCAAACTTAAAAATTCACTAATGGAATCTTCCTTCTTTTCTTGTTTAGATGTATCCCATCTGGATGGTTTTCTTGATTCTGAAAGGCAGCACACAGATATAACATCAGAATTAGCAAGCAAAAGGCAAGCTCTCCAGTATGGCTCTTTAATTCATTCAAGAACATCAGTGAACCTACCACAGGCCAGGCGCTGTGCAAGGTGTGGGGAACGTGGCAGGTGCTGAGGCAGAGCCCCAACCCCAAACAGTACCCACGTGGACCATTACAACATGAGCTAATGTTTTCATATGAGCAATTCTCCTAATGAAGGAGAGGTCACACTACATGTGTCCTTAGCAACACATGACCCTTTACTTCTGTCTTCCCAACAGGCTAGGGGCTGAGACCACTGTCAGCACAGGGAGCTGAGGGAGCCCTACTCACTGTCGGGAGCTCGGGGCTGTGGTACTTTTTCACTTGATCCTTGAGCTGGAGGCAAGGAAGCTGTCTCTTGCAGCGTCAGAAAGTTGAAGACTGAGTATTTGTCACGTTTCACTCTTGGTAAGCCAACTAAAGTTGAACTGAGGGTTGGAAAAAACACATAAATATCATTTTAAGAACAACTGTGAGGATCAAATCCAAATTCCTGTGAAGTTTTCCATCTCGCATTTTTCACCAGTAGCTCTTTGACTTGGATAAGAACGCCCCCTAAGTTATTTTCGCTTCTCAAAGCAGTTTAAACATTTAGAATGGCGGACTTTACGACCCATGAGTTTTTTCTTACTATAGTAAGAGTTAGAACTTAACTTGAAAATGGATTTCCACTAAGGAAAAGTTCCACTGCTAAAAACATACCTAAATTTTCTGACAAACTCTCTGATTCAACTCCATATGCTTTCTTGCAATGTTTAAAGCAAATAAGAAGGTGCTGAACTTTTATAAAGAAATAAAAAACACAGTCACATTTTAAATGTAAACTATATGTGCATGATGAAAAAGGGGGCAAGCTAGACAGGCATTAGGTCGCTGTACCTTGACATATCTGAGTTTCATATCTTCAACATGGAGTAAAGTTTGCTATCTAGATGTTTATTTTCTTAGTAACAAATTAATAGAAGTTAAAGTAAATCTGCAAAATGTGTAACTCTAAGCATTTACAAGTAAGTTCATCTAGAAAAAGGGAATTGACATGAGTGTGTGAGGGAAAAAGTTAGCTTTAAAATGGCAGAATAAGTACTGACGCAAGGACGGGCTTATCCAACTTACTCTGGATAAGGGTCAGGGACATTAAACCTCTTACACAGAAGCTTGTCAGGGTGCCACTCAAACGTGTCTCGGGTGAGCGTCCCGAACATCTTCATCTTCACAGCCGACTGCTTGTCACTGACATCATTCTGGGAAAAGACATTCATTCTGTTTCATCAAGTGGTCACATAGGTGACCTGACTGCACTCCCATCTTAAAGTTTTCAAGCAATCTCCCAAAATTACAAAACAGCTTATGCTGCAACATTTTTGCTCAAGTACACTGGAAGCTAAAAGCATAAAGTGAGTTCTAATTTAACCTCTTCACTGAGGGATTTAACATGTTTGGTTATACTATCTTTTAATTTTAAACTTCACCAGGTAGGGACACGATGCAGACAGACCTCTTGGTCCCGAGGGACTTCCACCTGGTCTGAATCGTCCTCCTCCTTGGCATGAGTGAACCTGGAGGACAAGGTCGAGTGGGAAGACACGTACAGCAGGGCTGCCCGGGAAAACTCATCCCGCTCCCGGCCTCGCTCCCACTCCGTCATACTGGGATCCAGACATTGTTCCAGAGCATCTACGGTACAGAGAACAAGAAAGCGCTTCACTCCTAGGAAAAGCATGGGGCTTGAAGGAGAACACCTGGAGGGCACCACTTTACCCCTGCAGATTTCACCAGAAGAGACTCAAATCCTCATTCCGGTTTTTGAGAGCAGCGGGAGGAGGTACTTGGCAGGTAACATTGCTCTCTCCCTCAAAATAGTGCTTTGATTGAATTCTGTCTACCACATATAGCAGAGAAAAACATTGGGGGATTAATGCTTAGTTACATCTTCGAAGCAAGGAACTTGTCACCACTCCCAAATAGTAATAAGTTCATCCCAACTATATTAAAAGTCTTGGCAGAAAAGTAGTGCTTTCTCTAACCTTTTTTTAATTTAACGAACAACAGGAGTGTGGGTTCTTGGTAGGAAGTGAAGGCACAGTAGACGAAGATCTTCTCCTGAAAACCAATCTGTCTAACTTGCTGACGACCCCTCACAAGGACTACTGCGTCTAACAGCAAGCCCTCTCCGCACGCTTGTCACGTTTACTGCACAGATCAGAGAGTGACTTTTGCCCCCATGCAATGGTTCACCAGCCAACTATCTTTTTAAGTCAAATTTTAGACTACGATTTAGGGCTGGACGGTTAGGATCTTAAGATGAAGTGGGAGCCGATCTTGTTCTCTCAGTGTGAGATGCAACACTAACAGAAGTCAAGCCCTTGCAAACAGTAAATGGCCTGTAATTTAGCATCAGCCACTGCCAAGGCATGTTCTCTGCTTAAACAGCTATGTCTGGGACATGAGATATAGAGAAACATAAGCTAATTGTTCTTGCTTTCTAAGGTCAAGAGCTAGGGACTGAAATCTTTGCCCTGTTTGCAGTAGGAAAAGCAAACACTGGCAGAACAGGATCTGTCAACTTTCAGTCTGGGACAAGGGCCAGAAGAGCCAGAATGCTACCCCTGGCTGAGAAGCGGGAGACCCAGGCCCAGCACCCACCTTTACGACCCCGTTTCATATTTACTAAAAACTCTTCATATCGTTTTTGCTTTTCTGGATCTTTTGCAAAAGGTTTGAAGCTGCTGGCTCTTGTGGTGGCTGTCCCACCGCTCAATGCCACGTGCCAAGAGCAGTGTCCAACGTCTGCAGGCAAGGGCTGGGCTCTGCTGCCTGAGGCGTGCTGGGCCAGACTCCTGGCCTTGACCTGGGCTGCTTTAAGGTCAGTTGCCTGCTTCATTTCTTTGATTCTCTCTTTATCTTTTTGCGACAGAAATTCTAACACTGAAGTAGCTGACCCTAAAGAAAAACAATAATAGTGATGAAAAGTATCTTAAGACAACTATATTAACATTTCTCTCTATAGACATTTTCAATATCACAAACACATAATTGGAAATAAGTATTTCACATTTAGTGTTTCATCTGTATTCACATCCTTGTGACCCAGACAGTAATAAAATAATGAGATTCCTATTTTACAGTTGGCAAAAGTGGAGATTAATACATGGACATTCATTAGGCCAGCAAGTGGTCCGAGAACGAGGAAGCAGATTTCCCAAACTCCGGACCTCCAGCCTGTGGTAGCACCATCTCCACAGTCCTGCCCAGCACAAGCCCTGGTTCAGACACAGCTGCCCATCAAGCACTCACGTGTGTCACAAACGCTCGCTAAGTACCCACTCTGTACCAGGGACTGGCCTGGGCCTGGGAGAACAACACAGACAAGGTCCTGCTCTCACTAGTGAGGGGGACGGACGTTAAAGCCAAAAGTCAACGCCAGAGGATGGCCCTGAGAGGAGAACAGTGAAAACAACAGGGTGACAGATGAGAGGGCTGGTGGCGGGGTTGGAGGAATAGGGAACCAGCTTATACGGCGGGCAGGGAAGGCCTGGAAGGGCCCTCTGAAGAGATAATATTTGAGATAAGTTCTAAGTAAAAAGGAGCCAAATTACGAGGGAAGAGCAGAGGCAGAGGAAACAGCAAACATGAAGATCCCGAGGCAGCATCACGGTTGGCAGGTTCCGACGGCAGAAAGGAGGATCCTGAGCCTAGACCACAGGGGTTAAGGGAAAGTGGTATAAGATTCGGCTGGAAAGGCAGGCAGGGCTGGATCCACAGGGCCTTGGGGGAGTCTGGATCCTCCTTCAGTGTGAGAAGTACTGGAGCGTCTTCAGGGGGTAGTGATACAATTTGCTTCACCTAGCTGCTGTCAAGGAGAAAGGACTGCGGAGGAGAAACAGGGTGACCAGTAAGGAGGCTGCTGCAACGGTCCAGGTGAGAGAAGACGGGCGCTCAGCCCAGGGCGGAAGCAGCGGCAGTGCAGACGGTGGACAGACTCCCCACGCATACTGCGGGGAGCGTGAGAGCACTTGCTGAGGGACTGCGCAGGGGAGGGGAAAGCGAAGGTGAGGAGCTCAGAATTAGGATTCCTACCGGGAACCAGGTGTTCCGTTTGGGCCTATTACAGCTGAGAGCGCCAGTTTGCCTCTCAGAGTCTTCCTGCTCCAGCCCAGAGGGGACTCTCCCCATCTGCCCGCTTTCAGACACACTCCTTCCTCTCAGGCTTTCAGGAAAAGAACCACAGTACTCTTTTTCCCTTAGAAAAAAAAATCACATGTTCCCAGGCTGTGCAGAGAAAGTGAAGGCACTCAGGTGCCTGGTCTTCACCACACTCCTGGACAATTATGAAAAGTCTAAAACTGCCAAATTTAAGACAAACATTGTGATTTTAATGACACAACCCAACTGATCATGGGAAAACAAGTCTTAAGAAGTAAAGGATGTGAACACTGTTATCTGTGCTGTCCACACTTTTATTCCCACAGTTTGGGAATATGAAATCATGTATAAAAATTTCAATAGGAAAACAACTTTCCATTTTGATAACTCAGATTATTATAAATGTAATGATTTTAATCTTTCCATGGCACATACCTTTAATAGGCGTTTCTCCCAGCAACTCCCCCCGCTTGGAGGCATTCAGTTGGTGCCTACTGTGTGTCCCTGGGTCATGCATTGGCTTTCCAGCTGACTCCGATAATACCTGAAGTAAGTGGGAGTTCTCTGAGCTTGCAGCTACCACAGGCCTGAAATAATGCACTGGTCGATAGTCTCTTGGCAATTCAGGTGGCGGATAAATCTTATAAAAACAAAACAGAACAAAACTCAGAAAATATCGACTGCAAGATCATCATGTTTGATGTAACCAAGAAAACTAATTACCTCTGAGTGCTGTCAGCCCCCTCCCTTGCCCAGGCTAACATCCAGCAGGTGGGTACACTGGGAACAGCCTGTCCAGGTGTCCAGCCAGCATCCATTCTGGATCGGACAGTCACCAGAACTACACTATTCTAATGACCAGGAATTTTTAATATCACCCCTACCCGCTTCTACACAGATACACTAACATGCACGTTTTATTTGAGGAGAACAATAAAGATGATAACAGTTAACACAATGTATAGGCCAACATGCAGAACTGGCCTACTGTGAACCAGAAAATTTAGAAAAGTATGATTCAAGGCTTAGGGAAAAAAAATTTCAAATAAGTTACTTATAAATTCAGAATTCTTTTTCTGGTTATGTTTCAGTTCCAAATTGCAGCTTCAGGGCTTTTTTATTAATCTGAGTTATTTCTAATTCAAAAGCTGACTGAACTGAAATTGAAATATATTTGGGAAATTCAGGCATTAATGATGGCAGAACAGATAAGTTAAAAGAAACTATTAGATTTTTTTTTTGCTAACATCCATTGCCAATCCTCCTCTGTTTCTGCTTGAGGAAGATTAGCTCTGAGCTAACATCTGGGCCAATCTTCCTCTATTTAGTGTGTGGGTCGCTGCCTCAGCATGGCTGACAAATGTTGTAGGCCCACCAGGAACTGAACCTGGGCCGCCAAAGCGGGATACGTGGAACTTTAACCACTCGGCCATGGGGCCAGCCCCTAGATATTTTTAAATTACTGCACTACATGGTCTCCCTTGCTCCAGATCTAACAAAGGCATATTTATGGGCAGCCCTATTTAGGCCGTTTTCTAGATTTTTCAGCCACCTGACACTCGGAGCTCCCCTGTAACCAGTGAAGCATGGATGCTCTCTGGCTGTGGTTCTTGGCCCCAGCTGCACACTGCGCTCCCCTGAGGAGTTTACAATACTGATGCCTGTCCCACCCCCCAGAGTCAGCTACAACTGGAGTTCCCCCAACTTCCCAGGCGGCTGTAATGTGCGGCCTGGGGCGAGCACCTAGCACGAGGAACGCCTGTGAAAGTGGGGTATTGTCATTGTGAAGAAATCTCATTTTTCATCATCTTAGCCTGACCACTCTCTCTGAAAAACACTGACTCCCAAACCAGCAAATACTCTCAGGTGACACAAAAGTCCAGAAGAGCATGACAGAAAGGAGGGGTGTGTACACACGGCTCTTCTTCATATCCTCCATTAGATTCGAAGCCTTTCACTCCCTCTGCCACATCATGGTTCTGTTTGGCCTCTGAATTCAGAGGCTGGGTTTTCAGGCACATATTTGGAAAATGTGCCTGTCTGTGAAAGGCTAGGTGGACGCAGCCCCCATCTGAATCACTCAGGCCCAAAGCCCGACTCCAGTGGGGAGCGCCTGGGGACCCCAGCGCCTGTCTCTCCATTTCTGGCACTCTGCCCCACTCCAGTGAATCTGTGTGTCTGGCTGGCTGGCACCCTCACTGGACAGGAGCTACATGGGAGCCAAGACTCAGTCCTGTTCATCCTTGAACTCTGAGTCAAGCATGTACTTCTCAGCCTTTTTTATGCTTCCCTTTCATACACGTAAACGCTCACATTCTCCTTAGACTTTACTGGACATTTCTGGTAATAATAGCAGCTTACTATGTGCCCAACACTGTTCTAAATATATTCTGCTCACTGTTACAACACATTAACTATCACAACTAAACAAATCAAAGCCACTGACACCAAATGTGGTTTCTCAGGCTGCACTGCTCCCAGCCTCCCCTGTTCTGGAGAACCATAGGCGAAGCCACAGAGGTACTTAACAAACATTTGTTGAATAAAAAACAAAAACCCAAGGGCTGGCCCAGTGGCGTAGTGGTTAAGTTTGTGCACTCCGCTTTGGTGGCCTGGGGTTCGCAAGCTCAGATCCCGGTGCAGACCTACACATTGTTTGTCAAGTCACGCTGTGGCAGTGTCCCACATAGAAAATAGAGGAAGATGGGCACAGATACTAGCTTAGGGACAATCTTGCTCAAGCAAAAAGAGGAAGACTGGCAACAGATGTTAGCTCAGGGACAATCTTCCTCACCAAAAAAAAAAAAAAAAAGCCAATTAAAGTGTGGAACAATCTAGAAAAAGGATGCCAACAAGGCAAATGGCCAGCCGCCCCTCCTGGACTACTAACACCCACAACGAACTTGTGTTGCCTGCCTGTGAGCACGTGGCTCTGACGGGCGTTAAAGAGCACCGCCTGGAGCACCATCTGGCCTAAGCTGTAACAAAACGCCACACACGCAGGACTCTCTGGAACGGCATTTGGAGATCTCGGCGGGACCTGACCCACACTCGTGGCTCCCCGGCTTCTGCTCGCCCCGGCAAGGCGCCCAGGGAGCGACACCCACACCAGCCAATGCGCTTCACGTGTTGAGGAGTCAGGGCTACGGGTTATAACGGCTTTTGGAAGCTTTCTACTTTTCCTTAAATTACGTTGCCCCTAGAATTACATCAATTCCATTCTCCCACTAGTGTCTAGTCTAATTCTTTTTTAATAAAAATAACCACTCACTTGAAGTTTGGCTTTAAAAGATTAGCAATTAGCTGTTTTGAATACAGTGTGGCTACTGACTGACATTTCTAATATAGAATATGTTTCCCGGACAAGTAACTAGGCTGTTGCTTTTTGAAAACAGAATTTACTTCTCTTTTTAGCTATTAATAAAATAACTCAAATTACATAGCAGCAAATATTTTAAGTATTAAACAAGTTAAAAAAAATTCTTACTTTCTTAGAAGATAAAGGTTTAGAAGCCAAGGAAAATCCATCCAAAATTTTGCCAACATATCGAAGATCTTTCTCTGATTCTACAAAATGATATCATTGATTAATTCCAGAAGCAGAGACGATTAGACTAAGACAAAGACGTCAGCTTTTTATCTCCAAGAACATAAATATCACCGTCATAGTGCTATCAGGCGGAAGGAACGGCACTAAAGCCCTCACACCTCTGTTGACTCAGTGACTGGCAGCCCAGCCCGCACCATGCTCGGCTGACTAGGCTGCCCAGGACGCCAGGCCGTGGCCCTCCAAGCAAGCACATCCACGCCGTTTTCAGACAAAGGACCGGAGGTCCTAAGCTAAGGGGCACCAAAAATATACTCTGTGGGGCAAAAGATCACACGAAATACCAGCAAGAAGACAAGTACGTATAAAAGGGAAAATCGTAACTGTGAGAAAGTCGTTTCTAAAACTAGGTGAAGAGCCCCGGGGAGACTGCCTCCCATTTCCTTAGCAACTATCCAAATAAGGCAGACAAGCAACACAAGCAGGTCACCCGTAATCTAATCTGAGTACAAATTAAAAGGTACTTCTGTCTTCTTGCCCAGTGAAATTCTAACAGGAGATAAGGATCACTAATTCAGGAAGCCCTCTGACTTGGAGCCTGAGGTTGTCTGTGGTCATGGAGACAAGCCCATTGACAGTGGCTCTGATTCTCAAGGACTTCTGCGCAGGCGGTTATGTCAAAAGTCCCCATGCACGAACTGTACCTTGTGCAGGGAGAAGCCCCTTCTGCATGACCACCTGAGTCCTGAGGCAGGCACAGCCCCTGCAGTGCAGCCAGGCTGAGGTTTCCAGCCACTCGTAATGCAGCCCCACTTGGGAACTACCCTGCCCACAATCATTCTTCGTACTTTAACTGATTTGAACTTTCGTACCAGCTCCTGGAAGTTCCTAAAATTCTGTAGTGTAATTTGGGATTAGTTTGCACATTCTTGGCATTTCGTAATCTTTTAAAACTCAGCAATTTCACTTTTATCAATTTATTCTCAAGAAATGGAGAGCAGATGAGCACAAAGATAGAGCCAGAAGAATACTTATTATAGTCCTATTGATCATGGAAAAAAAATAAGAACAATTTAAAAATCAACCATGGAGATTGGCTAAATATAGATTCACTCAATGAAAAACCATAAGGTTGAAAATATAGATGCTGTGGCCCTCGGGGTGGGAGAGGGGGCCAGGGAGGAGGGGGCACAGTGGGGGCTGGGGAGCTCAGGGGAGGCACCAGCCATGCTTGACATGGGAGGGAATCAATCAGCCAGGGCAAAAGACTTACACAAAGGAAAAGCCAAAGATTTGATTCAGAAGGTAGATTTAAATATGTATGTTTATTATAGATTTGTGATTATTATATAATTAACACATTACATTAATATTAGTAAAAGAGTATGTGTTAATGTATTGATATGATCAATACAGTTAATAATTGACAAACATTAATATAATCTATAATAATATTAATGAATATATTATAACATATTAATATATTATTTATCTTCTTTTAAACTATAAAAATAATACATAGTCACCAGAAAAACCTGAAAATATAGGTAACCAAAAGGAAGCAAATAAGAGTAGCCTGAGTACAACCCAGGGGTAACGCTCCTAATCTCTGGGTGCACAGCCTTGAAGCATCTTGGGTGAAACCCTAGGTTTTCTTTGTGGTGGTGATGAGAGAGGCAGTTCACATGTACAGAGTGCTTGCAGCGCCCCTGGCATGTTCTAAGCCCTTTATGCACATTAAAATCCCCGTGTCATGTCATTGTCCAGACAAGGACACTGAGGCACAGAGAGGTTAAGCAGCTTGCCCAAAGTCACGGCTGCTAACAGGGGAGAGCCATGGCCGGAACTCAGGCAGTGTGTCCTCAGAGTCTCTGTTCACAACCAGGAAGCAAACTACCTCTACAAACTGTTCTGCATCTGCTTTTCCTCTTCTAGAAACTCAAAACAGGCACCGTTTTGGGGAGTAATGCTTAGATTATTTAGATTATTTCAATGTGTATGCTTTAGATGTATTTTATAAGAGGTAAAGCAAACTTTATCTGACTACAGCTAAAAATGTCCAACCAGATTGTTTCATCTCAGCTCTCACCTCCTTACTTTATTTAGGTGGTTATGATTACCATAACCAAAGCAAAGTAGGTGCCATTTATGCAGTCTTTGGGGCAGGTACTGTGCAAACACTGACTTATGCCATTTAATCCTCACGATGACCCCTGGAGTAGATTTTATCCTCACTTTACAAATGATGCCCAGTGAGGTGACAAGCCTTGCCCAAGGTCACACAGTTGGGCAGCAGAGAGCTGCGATCCAAATCCAGATCTGATTCACTCCAAATCACATGCCATTAATACCCACTCCATACTGACTCCTCCCTACATCTTTTCTGAAAAAAACCCTGAAATACTACTGAGAACCATAGGATCAAAATCACTACAGACTCCAACTTGAAACTCAAGTTGTGTTGAGAGTGTCCATCTGCTAGCCCAGCAAGAGGCCCTAAGAACCAGGACTCAAGTGATGACACAGGCTGGGTGCCAGGCTCCATTTGCTGCAGGCCCTCAGAGTACCTAGACCAGGTCCCCACACCTGGCCTTCTGACCTGCTACTTGAGTTGGCCTACTTTGGCCACCTGCCCAGTTCCTTGAGCTGGGAGTGCTTCCCCTGACCCACTGCAGCTCTGACCAGCAACACAAGCACTTGTCCACACACTCACTCCTGCCCGGAGTCCAGTCCTCTTCCTCCTCCCCACCTCTGCCCTGTCTTGACAGCTGGCATTGGCACTGATCCGGTCAAAATCCTGCTTCGTCTTACATCCCACACTGGGCCTCTCTTGCCCCATTTTGTTTCTTACCCTGCATCTTGGACCAACAACCCCCTAGGCCTGGAGGCTGACACTCCAGTATTAATCCTGCAGTCCCTTCTGACCATCCTGACCATCAACTGCACGTCTGTGGAATTACCTTTCTGACTTTTATATTGCTTGGGTGCTGTCCAGCCATATAGTCCATCTCCAGGCTCCTCGTCCTTCAAAACGGTATCATACTTGGATAGAGTTTCTGTGGCATAGATATCATCATCTTCCTCTTCCAGGGCACCAACACCAAAAGCCTTCAAAATCAAGGTTTCAAATTAGCAATTACAGGTTTTAGGGTATGTCTGCATTGAAGGATAAGGCTATTTTAAAGATGTGATTGAACAGACCACATTAGCACTGCAAGAGCACCAGGAGAGAGGCGAATGGGAGCCCCAGATTAACAAATACACTCAAGTCCTTTGGAAAACAATGACCGGAAGTGAAGGCCATGCCTCCAGCTCTGGGGTTATCCCCCAGGCCCAGCAGCAGCTGAGAGTCTGGGTTCCGGCACGGAAGAGGAGTGAGTGCACACGCAGGCAGCCGTGCGGGAGGAGAAATGGGGCCTCCAGCAGGAGAAAGGCAGAATGCTCACCTACGCTGCAGTGTGGCCTGGGGCCAGCGCTGGTGACTGGCTCTGAAGACCACCGCTACTATGGCTGCTCTGAGAACTCCTAATCTTTGTGGGGAATGGCCCCCAACAAGGATCGCTTTTTGTTAAAAGGATTGGAAAAAAACATGAACAGGAAAGAAAGGGCAATAATGAAATTTTCTACATGTGATTTAGGAGAGAACCTCTGAATCCATTTGAGAGGACAGGCAATCAGTGAAGGCTCTCCCATCTCCTCAAAGGTAAAAAGCAGGGCTCTCAAGTAAAACCTACACCCATGTTCCCGACTCGGGGCTTGTCCAGGAGGTAGGGAAACGTGGACCTGAACTTGGAGAGGCAGACGGCAAGTCAACTATGAACTAAACCAAGGGGCGAGTGTGGCTTTCCCTCGGCCTCACGAGGTGTGGGAGAGCAGTCCTCACTCCTGGGAGCACACAAACGCCACCAGGAGCATCAGGCCAGAGGTGCTCAGGAGCACACATGCAAATCAAGAAGGTGTGCTTCACACGTCCTCAAAAAAGGTCCTAAGGAAAACACAACCGCCTCAGTCTCCACACAGGAGTGAATAACGAGGGCCTACTCTGGGGCAAACAGAACACGGAAGGTATTCTCATTTCTCAATGGTTCCAAGTTTAAACAAAACAGAAACACTTTTACCTGGCCTGAAATTCCCAATTTTCTTCCTTTATTCACTCCAATATCTCCAAGAAGATTGCTGGCCCCCTCGGGTCCCTCACCGAAAAGGTTAAAATGCTCTCCCGAGGTCCCAAACAGCGCTTGGCGGGGATCCAGGCCCTTGTATGCCAGTCCGTGCACATTATCTTTGGGTGTGAAATCCACAGGTGTGACATCTTTGGGTGCAAAGGTGACATTTTCTGGCAGGTAGTCATCATCTTCGTCCTATTTTACACAGTAGAATGAAGGTGAGTCACTGCCTGGCATAGAGTCAGCCTGTAACATACTGCTTTCAAAGGCAGTGATTAATTCCAAACAGAACAACCAGCAAACTTTCATTTACGCATTACAAATGACTAAATCAAGTCCCTGAACAAATGATATTAACGCAAACAACTCCATTTCAAGAATCTGAACAGACTGCCTTGGGATCCCTATGGTGCTGGCAGGATGTTAAATACATTATCTGACAGAGGAGGATGGTTTTAGGGTGTGGGTATTTCATTGTAATGGGATCCAACTGAATTCTAAAATTGTTTCCGATCCTAACATTTCACATTCATGAAGTAACAGATGCTACCGTACCAAATTGACAGTCAGTCATCCATACGATACCTCAGACCCTTCAGAGCCTCCGGGGGGTAAGGCACAGCCGTAGACTTTTACTCCGGGATCTAGAAAGGAGATTGCAAGGCATTAGTCATGAGTGACTAAATATAAGAGAGCTGACGGACACTCGTCAGAGGGACATAGCTCTGCTTGTAAAAGGTGCGACAGCTTTAGCGTCAGAGACTGATCACTCGGGAACTGCTTTCCACCAGCCCCTTCCCCACCCACACTCAGGGAATAATGTGCTCCGTGAGGAACCACTACTGCTCCAGCTCCACAAAGAACCCCAAAGAAATTATTGCTCCTTGCAAGAGTCCACAGTTTGGCTGGGGAGACCAAGGGCAAGGAATAGATAGAAAGCAATCGTGCTAAACTAGAACAAAGTTGTGGTAAAGGTAGGAAGGAAGAACTTTCACATGTTGCTGGTGGGAGTGTAAACTAGGACAATTCTTCTGGAAAGCTATTGCACATTACACACAAAAAAACCTTAAAATACATGCATACCACTTGACCCAGCAACTTTATTTCTAGAAACACACGATCATTAAAAAGTATGCCGTAGAATTAATGACAATCAATATACACACCAGGTTTTTGTCGGCGTGGTCTTCTCTTTACTCGAGGACCAATTCCTTGTCCTTCCTTCCAGCCCATTTTTCTTAGCAATTCAAAACCAACAGATAATCTAGGACATCAAGGCATTGAAAGTGAATTTCTTTTTGTAACACTAGAGAACAGTAGGGAATACGCAGCCCACTTCCTGCCTGAGCCCTTTCCCCGATCCATATCAGAACTGCATGGCCCTGCCGTTCCAGCCACGGCTGACTGGTTTTGGGGTGCACGCTTGACCTGGGGAAGTTGATCAGATGCCCTCTCTCCCAGGCCTTTGGAATGGGCACATAGGGACTCTAGATGGTCAAGCATGTGGCCTGGGACCATGATGGTCTGAGGCTGCCACATTAGGCCACATGCCCAGGAGCAGAATAAGAAAGGTTGCAGAAAAAGAGAGTAGAATGGGGCAGATAGAAGAAAGCCCATAAAGCTTGGGAGGCAGGGGGTGGGAGGGAAGCCGCCCAGTTCCTAACAGCTCTCCAGCCCCCATGAGCTCCAGTAGCACGGCTAGTGGCGGGAGCTCTAGAACACCCCATGCAATAACAGTGCAAGATCCTTTCAACAAAACCCCTTTCTGCATTCCAGCTAGGCTAAGGGCTTCTCCTACTTGCAACCAAACTTCCGTAAGGAAGATTATCATATATATGCAAAGCAGTGATGCCAAGATCAGAAAAGTCAGAATTAAATTCTTCTCACTTTGCTGGTGTTATGAGGTCATCAAGCAGCGTGGCTCCAGGAATAGGGGCAGTAGCAGCTGCTAACTGCCTGGCCTTTTCTCGTATTCTGTCTTTGGTTTTAGAAGCAAAATCATCTGTGGTAACAATTGCTTTAGGCGCTATCCCAAATTCACTAAGATCCTTAAAAAAAATTCAAACAGAATTACTTACATTATTTGGAAAGTGACTAAACATGATATACCACATAGCTTTATTTCTTCAAAAAAAAAAGTTAAACAACAAAATTGAGTTAGGAATCAGTGGAGTGGCTGACTACACACTGACTCTGGAACCCTCACATGAGCTAAGGACAGGGACATGACAGTGGCAACTCTGTGAAGCCTAGGAAGACAGGAAGTAAGCACCGTGCTCTTCTCGGACAATATTTCAAAGGTCAGTCGAAGTGGCAAATCTTAGAGTCATAGGCAGCAAGGATCCGTGTGTGTGCTGAGGCGGGAGTAGGGTTAGGGAGTAGAGGTTCATGGCTTACCTAAGCCGGTCATTTTCATCCCATTTCCCTTGCCAGGGACTGCTTTAAGAAGGGGCATGTAAAACCATTTGCTCAAGCAGATGTGAGGGAAAATCCACTGCAGGATTTATGTGAATAGTTTCCTTGCTCTCAAGATACCATGAAGAAAGTCCTCTTTCCACTGGATAATGTCGCCCTGGATGGGCCACTTAGAACTACTGCAGCCACCCTGCAACCCCGAGGACAGCTAGTATAAGAACAAGCCGACACGCAGAAGGTGGCTGAGAGGAGAGGGCCTGGGGCCTCGCTCACACCTGGGCTTCCTATTACACGAGATAATCTTCCTCACAGATTACACTAGTCAAATAGGAAGGGGAAGCCTCTGACCCACAGCCTACAGCATGCTGATAGAAGTATTTTAATTAATCTTTATCACAAACGAATCCATGACTAGGCTTTAAGGTAGCAGAGGTTTAATTTTAAAACAAAATGGAGCACACCCTGCAGGCTGCGGGGCCACTTTGGAAGCCCCACCAAGAAGTTGGCAGTCTCAGGGTGTTTCCACGATGTGCCTAGAGGCCTGCACGTGACTCCCTTTGCCTCCTGTCTCCAGTCTGGTTACTCAGTGTCCCCTAAAGGGCACCGGCATGAGTCACTGTGGAAGGCTGCAACGCGGCAGCATGGAGGCCGCACTGGGGACACCCGGAGCTTTTTCAAGTAAATTTGCCCATACGTGATTTTTCCCTTGCACTCCTGACTTTAGAAACTGGCCCCAGCATCAGACACTACTCCAGTCAAGGAGATCCATTGATGTGCAAGGCACTGTAGTCCAAATACCTAAAAGATAAAGCCTTATAAACAAAGAGGAAATTGTACACAACTTTCGAGGGAGAGAGAAGGTATTACAAAAACCAACCACGCACTGGTAATTAAAGTTTTGCACACCCACCTCTTCGTCCATAAAATCTTCAGGACCAAGAACAGATCTGTCTGCTCTGTTCTGTCGTGAAGACACGAAGGAAGAGGGTGTCCATCCTTCAAAGAAAAGAGTTTAGAATGTTATAATCCTAGACAGTATTTCAGTTTATAACTAAATAATTAAATAACACATATGGACTTGAAACCCCCAATAACTACAAACTCTTACCTGCTTCCCATCTCACTGCTCATATAGACATAATTATTCCACACAAACTTTTTTTTTGGAGAAGATTAGCCCTGAGCTAACATCTGCTGCCAATCCTCTTCTTTTTGCTGAGGAAGACTGGCCCTGAGCTAACATCCGTGCCCATCTTCCTCTACTTTATATGTGGGACGCCTGCCACAGCATGGCTTGACAGGCGGTGCGTAGGTCTGTACCCGGGATCCAAACCAGCGAACCCCGGGCCGCCGAAACGGAACGTGCACACTTAACCACTGCGCCACCAGGCCAGCCCCGACACAAACTTCTTATTAATGCTCAAATCCCCATATCTGCTGTCAGAACTTAGTGGATACAGTGAGGTTTCCCCATAAGAATTTGGAACCAAGAACAATCAAATTATACATTGAAAGCTAAACTGTGAAAGGAACACAAGTAGAGCCGAGCAGGAAGATGCAAGGTCACCTTAAAAGGCCAGAACAGCCAGAGACCAGCAGGACAGCAACCTACACTATCGTATTAACATATCAAAGAAACAATATGTCCAGGTGCATTACTCAGCCATGAAAGGATGGCTGAAGAGCAAGTCACAGAAGCAATGCAGGCAACGTTAAGGGTGCCCTGCCCCAAGGACTCAACCTGGCTAGTCTAAGGGCAGTAATGGCCACAGCAGGCCCTCACTTCCATCAAACATCTGAGTCCTGTAACCAGCACCCCTGTCCCCCATCCATGGTCACCAAGCAGGTGCTGCACCTCAAGAGAAAGCATGCATGCTCTGCAGGTGAAATGTCTCTGTAACCCTCTGCAGGTAAACTTGTTTAGTTTTCTCTGAGAGTGACAAGTTTCCTACAAGAATCCTGAGGAGCTGAGAAGTGTGGGGTACATCTGCTTTGGCAGGTGGGCGGAGTAGGCTTCTCGGCCAACCTGGGAGACAGCCCAGGAGAGGGAGGATCCACCCTCCTGGGCAACACCCTGGGCCCAGCACCTCCCTCCGCTGCGGATTTCTATAGTCTTTGCCCTATTTCTGCACAGTCTCTGAATCTGTCACTCCTAACGGCAAAGAGATATTTCATTGTATTAACATGTCACAGCCTACCTGACTAATCATTTGAGCTGGGCTCACTTTTCAATCATAATACACGGCACAGCCATAGTTGTAACAATCAGTAATGTATTAGCGTACTTCTTTAGGCACAAACCCTACTGTCATTTTTAACATTTTAATAAGTGTGCTATTTTAACAGTGCCTTAGTTACCTTAATCTGCTTTTCTTAATAATAAGGCTGAATACTCCACACAGCATTTCTACCTCCTCTGGAGCAAACTGTTCAAATACTTCGACCATTTGCTCAGTGCACTGATCTTTATGCATTCTGAATATTGAACTTTAGCCATCTTATTTACCCCAACTCTTGTTTTTACGTGGCTTTCTTTTCCTCCTTGCATTGCTTTCCATCTTTATTTTACTACTGTTGTTGTGTACTGCTTTCTAAATATTCATAAAAGATCTGCCCCATCCTGTTCTGAATAATTGCTACATGAGTTAATCACCTTCCATTCACATCTGACATATATCGGCCATTTTTCTTCCAGTTTCTACGATAAAACATTAAAAAACACACATATTTTAAACCATACAGAATTTATTATATTGCATAATGTGAAGAGTCTAATGGCTTTTTCTCCAGGTTGAGAGCACGTACTGACAAGGGCAGCAGCTCTGACCCTCAGCGGCCTCATCTACAGGCCAGCGGTGCTACCTGCTACTTGCCCTCGTTAGTCACCGAGTTGGGGGAGATGAGGATTGCTCAGCGAACCCGTGTGACAGCACTGTGTGCATGGCAAGACGCAATACAAAACGGAAGGCATTATCA
This sequence comes from Equus caballus, assembly GCF_041296265.1. Lineage (NCBI taxonomy): Eukaryota > Metazoa > Chordata > Mammalia > Perissodactyla > Equidae > Equus > Equus caballus. The sequence continues at coordinate 4,260,342 of NC_091693.1, read as the reverse complement.
TCACTTAATCATCTGGTTAGGATGTATCTATTTTTTTAAAAGTGAACGAAAACTCTTTCACCGATAGTTGTAATCGATGAATAACACATAAGTTGGCTCTGGAAACATACCAAACATTCAAAGAACTCAAAAGACTACAGTGTATGTGCTAAAATGTTTAAAGAAGAAGGTTTTTTAAAGCAGAGAGGGGCCTTATGATATTCAATCCTTGGCTTTAGCAATATCACAGCTGTAAGCAGGAAAATCATACCTTCTTTCGAGCCGACAGTATTGAAGTACCCAGCAGAGAAACCACCACTGAAGGCTCCGTGAAATCGTTTATACCTTCCCTTTTCATCTCTGACAGTCTGATCCTGAAGAGGAATTGGTTTCTTTGGTCTTTCACCTGAAAAAAAACATTTTGAATGAGAAAGAGAGAAATGGATGGTGGGTTAGAAAAAATTTAGGAAAAACGTTATTTCTTAAACATAATGAATTGTTCACTTTTTGTAACTTCAAATATGAAAATTTTAATTGTTATTATTCCTAGACTCTACTAGCTTATATAGTTTAAAAAACAGTATGTTTTATCAAGCTTCTTTATAGTTCTAAGATAATTATAAATATTTCTTATTTATATTAGAAAGATATTTTAGGAAATGGCCTGCTTTTCCCACTAAATTACATTATGAAAACCAAATTACATTGGGGGTGAGGGTGCAAATAGAGCTGAACTCTGCTGGTGCTGAAGGAGGCAACTTGCTGGGATGGCACACGGTGTGCAGAGCTTTGCGACAGAAGCAACACTTCTCTATCTCATCTGGAACTTCACGGCATCCCCAACTCCAGAATCTTTCCTTTGGTATTGCCCATTTCCCCCATATCTTAAGAGTTTCTTTATTTCTGGGAATCTCCTGATTCCATAGTTACTACTATTTAAACTTGTTTCTTTCCCTACTTTGTTAAAAGGGCTGGGTTACTACATTACACAAACAAAAAGGGATTGAATACATTTCAGCCTAGCCTAAAAATTCCTTCAGTGTAATGTTTCAGGTACTATGACACAAATTACTGCCTAATTTTATCAACTCCAATTCAAAATTCTGAATATACATAAAATAAAAAGTAACCATCAAGTTATTTTCAACTACTCAGTGCAGAAAGCAAGTTATACAGTTGCTAAGGACACGGGGTTGAGAGTCACAGTGCTCTGGAGTGTAAGGCCAACTCCACCTTTACTGGCACTGGGACCTTGGTAAATTTAACCCCTTTGTGCTTCGATTTCCTCACCTGTAAAATGAGGATGACAGTAACAGTAACAGCTATTTCTTAAGAGTTGTTATGCAAATTAAATGAGATAAGGTCTCTCAGCAAGAAGAGGGATACACAATAAATACTTTTAAAGTACTAGCTGCTATTGCTGCCCTTACTATTATATGCAGTAGGTAAGATATACCCTGAAGTCCATGTGTACCGGTTACTTCAATGATTAAGCCAGTTCCTACTTTTGGAAGACAGAACAAAAAGTGAAGGAACTTCCAGCCTCAGAGTCCTAAAGTCTGACTTACAGCTTGTGAAGTTTTTGGGGCATTTCTAGAGTATAACCCACAGCAGGGTAGTCCAGAGCTCAGGTTCTGAAGACCTGGAGACTGGATTCAAATCCCGCTCCCTGACTACTTGCTAGCTTTGTGATCTTGGACAAGTTACTTGATCTCTCTAAGCCTCAGCCTCCACAGCTGCAAAATGAGGGTTATAACAGAGCCTACCTGGTAGGGTGGCACGAGGATTAAATACCACGTGCAGAGAGCTGAACACACTGCCCAGCCACAGCGAAGCTCAGTTAATATCAGCTACAATTTCCCTTCACTCTAAAGAAGTTAATTGTAACTTGGGTCCCAGAATCAAAGATCTTCACCATTTCTCAGAAGCACAGCACACATGCCATCACTGCACGTGCACCCGGCATGATTCCTGGCTAAGGGGGGCTTCTTTCTCAATCTTGGCACTATTGACAGTTAGTGCTGGATAATTCTTCGTGGTGGGGGACTGTCTTGTGCAGTGTAGGATGTTTAGCAGCATCCCTGGCCTGTAACACTAGAGGCCAGTAGCATAGCCCCACCACAGCATGACAACAAAAAAAGTCTCCAGACATTGCCAAATGTCCCCTGTGGTGCAACATCATCCCTAGTTGAGAAGCACTGTGTTAAGGTGAGAGAGGACAGGTCCTGCCAGTGCTAGGTGCTGTTCTTGCTCTGTTCTCAAGTGCTCCTGGTCTGCAAAGGGAGATAAGATCTACAGACAACTACATGGCGGCAGACGATGGTGGCCGACCAGCGTGGCCGACTAGGTCCCACAGGGCTCCAAAGGGGGGGCACCACCTCTAACCACAGCATGGGAAAACGCCAGGGAGGAGGCGGCATTTCAGCCAGGCCCTGTTATAATTATTACCACTAATAACAACTAATCCCTTCCTTTCCCACTTATTATCTCATTTATCACACCCTGATAAGGATGCTCTGATTAAGTGACTGCTCTACAGTTCACAGCTAATAAGCACAAAGCTGAAATCAGATCTCATTTCTGCCTCCAAGCCAGGGATGCCACCCATACTGTTCTTCACTGGTTCCCTGATCAAAAGGATAGTGAGGGCCTCACCACGGAAGCAGCCCTGTCCTAGACCCTGGGTGTGGAAAACTAAACCCACCTTTGTCCCTGTTCCCAGAATGCTCAGAGCCCAGCAGAGGAGACCTGCGCATGGAGGAACTCTTCCGACAATGTGCAAGGACCACAACACCGCAGTCACCCCAGGCACGAGCAGAATCTGACAGCTGCAGACAGGGACACAATTCCCAACAGAGGCACTAACTCCATCAGTAAACAGGAGGTCTAAAAGGGCGCTGTCCGATGTTGTGAGAAAGTAGTCTAGCCTGACTGGAGGCCAGGGAAGGAGTGGAAGACCGAACCAGAAGGGCAGACAGTGCAGAGGGCCCTGAACACGGTGCTGCAGGGTCTGTGGCGTGTGGGTGATGGGAGCCACAGGTAATTTTCAGTGGGAGAGTCACAGCATCGAGGAGGAGAAAAATAATGCTAAAATTAATCCGGGTACAGGAGGAGCTAGAGATGAGGAGAATTCTAGAGCCAAGTGGAAGTGTCTAAGGAAAGAGTAGATAAGTACTAGTGCCTCCTTCCTTCAAAGCCAAAGGGCCTATGGGAGTATGGGTGACAGTTTGACCACTGTCTTTTAACCAATAAACCTTTCTGTCAGGGCTAGCAACTTTAATTAAATGGTGGAGTCCCTCCTCTACCAATGTTTGTCTAACCTGTCACCAAAACTTCAAAGAAGGAAGTAAAAGTGATTATTGGTCTACTATATCGTAAAATGTAGTCAGAGTGCATTTAAACTTCAAAGTGCTTAGGAAACAGTGAATCGATCCTCAGAAACTTCTAATAGTGAGAAGTTAAAGAATGAGTTTAGGCTAGGAAAAAAAAAAGTCTATAAATCAAACGTCCCTTCCTTCCACTTCAAAAGCATGGTTAAACCACGCAGCTTCACTTCAGATTTTGCAAGCCATCAAAGCAGGAAGAATTAGGAAAATATAGGACAAATGGTTGATGACTTAAGTGACTTCACAGGCAAACAACTGTGAGACCAGAAATGTAGGAAAGACATGAACAGCTGCCTAACAGCTGTAATAACCTCCACTCATGCATGTGTAACTCTTGCCTTCTTCCTGCATATCTAAAGTCTAAGCACTGTGCGAGGCACCCCATCCTGCCTTCCCAGCTTTCCCTGTTAGTCCACATAGGCTATCTTCTACATCACACACTTTCGCACCTGTGAACCTTGTACTTTTGCTCTCAACTAGATCTGAAACTCCTCATATAAAGGATCTTTGTCAACAAGTTCTTTGAGATCATGGGGTGATGCGTTTGCCAATAAAGCTAATGTGATCTTAGGTTGTATTAAAGAAGCATAGTCTAGAATGAAGGACATGCTAGTAATGGCCCTGCTCTACCCACACTCTGGTCCCATACTTGGAGAAAGGCTCTGACACATTACAGTTAAGGGGACTTTAAATGGAATTTATTAGAGAACTGAGCATGTGGAGTGTGGTACACAGATGTCTTAGAGGAAATGCAAGGGCTGTCTTCAAACACATAAGAAGATGTCAAGAGACTAACATTTCTCTGTCTTTTGTAAGCAAAGGGTAGAAGCAGGGCCAGGATCTGGCAGAAGTTTCTAATGATTAGACCCGCCTGGAGGGAATAACAGGGTAATCAGTGGCAATGTCCCAGGAGAAGTACAATGAACCTGACAGGACGTGGTCAAGGTGGGAAAAAAAGACCCCACCAACAGGAGATCTGCACATAACTCCTGGCTCACCATGCTTCCTCTGTCTTTCCCACAAGGCTAGCCCTGCCGTCAGCCCTTATTGGGCACTCCATACACACTTTGCTGAACAAATTAAGTCATTATGTGGACCAGACCAGAAACATGGGAGAGCACCTTGCTTCACCTTGCCCTCACCTCCACATTCCACCAGCAAGTCTGGTCAGCTCTGCTTTCACAGTCTATCTCACCTCAGACTACTACTTACCACCATCTCTGCTAACATTCCAGTCCAGGCCACCATCATCTCCAGACCTCTTTTTGCTAATCTCCCTACTTCACTCTTGCTCACCCCCAACCGGCTTATTCTCAAATTCGAGGACGGAATAATCTCTAAAATATACATCCCTCCCTTGTGTGGCCCCCCCACCCCGCCCAATGACTCTCCTACACTTAGTACAAGATCCAAACTCCCTTCCCATACCAAGTAAGATCCAACCCCTGCCTCCCCCTCTGACATCATCTTCTTGCAGTCTCTCTCTGGTGCCCTCTGCTCCACCCACACCACTCCTGCCTGTCCCTCAGTTTGCCAAACTGGCTCCGACTTCAGAGCCTTTGCACTTGCTGTTCCCTCTGCCTGAATGCTCTTCCCCCAGATCTTCGTATGGCTGGTTCCTTCCTCTGTTTCAGGTCTGAGCTCAAACGTCCTCTCCTAGGGAAGGTACTGCCTCACCATGCCCCCACTCTCTCACGAGCCTGTTTGTCATCTTTCTATTTCCCATCCCTCCGGGTCTTTCATCCGTCCCTTCAAAATGCGAGCATCCCGAAAGCACGGCGCACGCCTATCTCGTCGCTGTTGCCAGCGCCCGCAGCTTTTCCCCGGGCCAGCCGAGGCCTGGCACAAGGTTGTGCATCTTTGCCCCGAAGCCTGAACCCTCGGCCTGTTTTCCGTAGGGCCCAGCGGCCAATCTGGTCCGCACCTTCTTCCAGGGGCTCCAGGCCGGTCCCATAGCTGACCAAGTCCTCGTCGCTGTCACTGTCCTGCGCCGCCATCCTGCTCCGTGTCGGGCCCCGCCCCCTCGCTACGGAGGCCTCGACGGGCCAAAAGCCTTCTGCTCTTTCTCCTCCGCGAACGGAAGCGACGTTCTGAGCGCCGGTCCAGGGATGTGCCCACCCCACCCGGCGTGCCTCAGCGCCTGGGGGTTCTCAGACTCGGCTTGTGGGAGGCGGACTCGGGCAGGAGTTGCCTCGGAGGCTTTGGCACCACGACATCCCGTCCTAGCTCCGCTCAGCCGGTCAGGGGGAAGCACCTGCGAGAAGCTGGAAGCCACGTCCGGCCGAAGAGCGAGTTCTTCGTGAAGAGACAGCAGATATCTGCCCACCGCTCCTTTGGTCCCTGGCCCCAGCTCCCCTTCCCCTGCCAGCAGACACTGCTCCCCTCCGTCCCTGCATTAGTGGAGTCCCCGTCCAGACCTGTGGAAGGACTCACAGACACGGGAACCCTGATGCCCATGGTGAAGGCACATGGACATGAAGGCACATGGAGCTCGGGACACTTGGTCAAAGAGAAAAATAAAGAAAGAAGAGAATAAAAGAAAAGGAGAGAAAGAAAGCAGTAAAGGGGAGAGGAGGAAAACAGGAATAAAGCTAGAGAAGGAGAGAAAAGGAAAGAAAACTGAAAAGAGAAAGAAACCAAGAGAAAAGGGGAAGAAAAAGCAAGTAGACAAGCCAAAGGCTGCTGCGAGGCCGTGTGGGGGACGCTGAGGCCCCCTTATTGAACCTAAAGAAACCAACAGCTGTCAAATGGGGTACTGTTATCCCACCCCGAAACTCCTTTTTACACAAGAGAAAAATGAAGCGTAGCTCATAAGGGGTGGGGCTGAGAGGAAAACAGATCTGGAAACCCACGTTCTCAAAATGAGGGTGAGAAGGCTGTGTGAGTCAGAGTCACTAGGGTGTAAGGTGTCCCTCCCAGCCACCCCCCGGGCCTCCTGAATCAGAACCTCTGCCAGTGGGGCTGTTGTTTGAGGTCTCTAAGCACACTCGGACCTCAAGGCCTTAGCATTCACTGTCCCTCCGCTTGGAATGTTCTTGCCCAGAAACCACATGACTCATTGCTTCGCCTCCTTCAGGTCTCTGCTCAAAGGTTGCTTTCTCAGCGAAGCCTTCTCTCCCGATTTTAAAAACAATCCCTATCTGCTACACTCCCTACCCCCCTACCCTATATTCTTCCACAGCCCTTAATCACCGTTAGTACACCTTTGATACACAAATATATAATTTGATTTCCTTATTTATTGTGTCTTTCTCTCCCTCTTGGAACATAAGCTCCAGAAGGATGTAGATTTGGGCCATTTTTTCGTTTTTCTTTGCTGTATCCTCAGAACCTACAGCAGTGCTTGGCATATAGAAGGCACTCAATAAATAATTTTGAAAAAAAGAATGAATAACTAGTTAAACAAGTCATGGTACATGACTTCAAAAAGAAGAGTTTGTTTAAAAAAAAAAAGAAAGAAAGAAACAAAGCCCCTAAAATGTTTGACAGGTCTCCCATGGAGAACTGGAGTCTATGTCCCTCCCCTTGAATCTAGGCTCCATGACTGCTGGACCAAAAGAATACAGTGAAAGTGACAGTATTACATTTCCCACACCCAAGCTTTAAGAAACTGGCAGCTTCGACTTTCTGTTTCTTGGGATGCTGGCCCTTGGAACCCAACCTCCATGCTGTGAGGAAGCCAGGCCACGAGAAGAGGCCATGTGCAAGTATTCCAGCCCCTGGCCTAGCCCAGGTCCCAGGAAACAGTGGGCATCGGTCACCAGCTATGTGAGTGAGGAAGATTCAGAAAGACTCTAGTTCCAGCCACCATCTGACTGCAGCTGCATGAGAGACCCCAAGCAAGACCCTCCTGGCTGAGTTCAGTCACCTCCTGGAACCAGGACATAATAAGAAAATGATTGTTCTTGTTTTAAGTCATTAAGATTTGAGATAATTAGTTAACACCAATAGGCAACTGGAACAACGTATAGGAGGGAATAGTCTATAGTATTTAAAAACACTGATGGAGAAGAATGATCTCCAACATATGTTGTTAAATGAGCAAAATGGGGTGAGACAGTACACAGGGTACTGCTGTTTATCTTAAAAGAAAACGTGAATAGCCAGATTTATTGTGGCTGTTACATCTACAATGAGGGACACAGTACGTCCGCAACTATACTATATAATATGTGTAATATATCTCCAGTAAACTCCCCAAAGAAACCAGTGACAGTGGTTGCCACTGATCAAAGGAAATCACAGTGGGAGAGAGACATGCGTATATTGTACCATTTGAATTTTTGTTTTTAGCTATATCCATGGTATACTTTCCAAAACATTTATTTTATTTTATTGAGGTCATAGTAGTTTATAATATTGTGCAATTTCAGTTGTACATTATTATTTGTCAGTCACCACATAAATGTGCCCCTTTACCCCTTATGCCCATCCCCCAACTCCCTCTCCCCCCCACCCCCAATAATCTGTTCTCTTTTTCCATGTGTTTGTTTATCTTCCACATACGAATGAAATCATGTGGTGTTTGTCTTTCTCTGTTTGGCTTATTTCACTTAACATAATATCCTCAAGGTCCATCCATATGGTTGCAAATAGGACAATTCTGTCTTTTTTATGGTTGAGTAGTATTCCATCGTATATGTATACACCACATCTTCTTTATCCATTCATCAGTGATGGGCACTTGAGTTGCTTCTAGTCTTGGCTATTGTGAATAATGCTGCAATGATTTCCAAAACATTTTTCTGTTGGTGGCTTGGTTTTCATTTGAAAGGTTTTCGTATGTATTAGTAGGTACCAATGTACTAAGGAAAAGACATCTTTTTGTTTCTTGAAGCCCTGCGGGGCCCCCAGGGTCATCACTTGACTCAGCTGCCATTGTGAATGTAAATGTAGATATTGAAAGTAAAGAAGCTTGGGGGCTAGTCTATACACCCAGACAAATCATGAAGGTACGTGATTCTGTTTCTAAATTACCCAAACTAATTTTCTTACAGTTTAAGGCTTCTAAAGAGGCAAAGAAAACCCAGTAAATTTATTACTGAGAGTTTACTTAATTGGATTCCTGACAATCACAAGCATTTTGTAAAATAGTAATAACCAATCTGCCTGACTCCTGATTCATGAGGTTCAGGGGACAAGGAGCCCTTCAAAGTCCCTGCTGCTTCCTCAAGGAGTGGCTCTGTGCTGTCTCCTGGGTGTTGACAGAAGGAGCGACTGGATGCTTCATTTGTGACCCTGGTCACTCATTACCCAGTACTCCCAATTCTTGGCAAAGGGAACCTAGAAACAACATGTGGTTTTATGCAGAGCTATAGCAGCCTAAACACCACATATCTTTCCTTTCTTATTCAGATATACAAGAAGGCACTTGGGTTTTTTCCCCCATTGTGTTTTCTTATTGAAATATAACATATGTAAAGAAAAATGTACAAGTCATAAGCAGACAGTTCTATGCATTTTCACAAAGTGAACACACCCATGTAACAAGCAGATGAAGAAATAGAAAATTTCCAGAATCCCAGAAGCAATAATCCCAGCATGGACTAATTTTGTCTATTTTGTACTTTATATAAAATGGAATCATTTTCTATATAAAATGGAATCCATTTTCTATAAAATGGAATCATTTGTATAAAGCCAGCATTTAGTCTGGCTTCTTTGCTCAACAATAGTCTTGCGAGCAAAATATGTTGCTCACAACATACTTGCTGCTTGTAAAAGGAATGTGTTCATTTTCATTGCGTAAAATTTTTCATATGTGACTCTGCCACAACTTATTTATCCATTCTACAGTTGGTGGACATTTGGGTAGTTTCTAGTTAGGGGCTATTTTGAAAAGTTTAGCTGTGAACATTCTTGAACGTGTTTTATGGTGAATGGATGTATGCATTTCTGGTGGGTATCTATCTAGAGCTGGAACTGCTGGATCATAACTTATGCATATGTTCTGCTCTAGTAGAAAACGCCTAACAGTTTTCCAAAGTGGTCATACCAATTTACACTCCCACAAGCAGTGTATGAGATTCTGACTGTGCCACATTTTCATTGATACTTGGTATTTTTTCCCATTCTGTCACTCACTGATTTTTCATCTATAATTGCTTCTTCCCAACATGCCCTTGGGCAAATATTCTTCCTTTTAAATCACAGGGAATCGTGTAGCGTAGCATAGTGTGTGGTGTAGCACCAGACAGTCTAACTTCCCTGGCTGGTGACCTCTGTAAAATGGGGATGATAAAATACCCACATCACAGTGTTGTGCAAGGACGAACTGAGATAATGCATGCAAAGTGTCTAGCACAGCTCCTGGCATAGACTTAGTATGCAATAAACCACTGCTATGCATAAGACCATATTTCTTAGCTGGGGAAACTGAGACCACAAGGGGAAAAGGATCTAACCAAGGTGACTCAGTGGCAGACCTGCCGAGCCTGATGTGGCCCTCTCTAGTCTGTACTCCTCTGTGGTACCATACGGTGTCAATTTCTAAGAGTTTTTCTCATAAAAATTGCAAAATTGGGTCTATAATTTACAATGAATTTTATTCACTTAAGGATTACTTCGTAATTTCTGCTTTTAATTTTGGCAAATTTCATCAGATTCTCCAAGAGTGAGTGTATGCCAGACTGCCCCCAGAGAAGCCAGTGCTCCTTTTGTCAACAAGTAGGTCTTAGGAGGTGAGACTTGCATTTCACATGGAGGAACTGGATCCCCTGACAATCAACTGCTGGCTCAGCCGGATGGAAAAACAGGGACTTGACAAAACAGTTGTTTGCAGTTGAGATATTAACCTTTTGCCTATCTCAGAAATTCCCAGCCCGATTTTTTGTTAACAGCACAGTGGCTCATGGGTGGTTCTTGTGACACACGCCACCAACAGGGTTGACAAATAGGAGGTTAGATGTTACTCTCCCGCTGGGTCAGCAGCAGCAGCTCTCATTTCCTGATCACAGCAGGATCAGAGATATGGGGCCAGGCCCATGGGTCACCCTGCAACAAGCCATGAGAGTGTCTAGACATGTCTGGTCCTGCACAGCCCCAAGGAGGGACAACTCAGATGGCTCACATGCCCAGGTGCCTGCTGGGACTCAGGAAGTGCTCCTTTTTCTCCGAAGACACCCAAGAGCTAGTCTTGGGGTGGGCTGGTGTGTCTTTAACCCCATTTTCTTCTCTTGCTCTTCTTCCTTTTTAATCAAAGGAGCAGCTCAAGGAGGCAATGGTGTTGGGCTAGATGAAACAGTTTTGTTTTCACTCTATTCACTTTTGTGTGTATCACCCCATAGGGCAAAGTACCACTGGTTTTCCACTTATGGTTATGACATAATTGTCTTATAAAATAAAGTTTGTTTAAATAGAGTGAGTAATTTTCAAGAAGGCTACTGTCAATAACAGTACAAGTGACATACATATATGACTAATCGTAAAGGCGATTGGAACTTCAAGGTGGTAGAAGGAGATGACAGAAATCTGAAGGCGATAGGGAATGACTGGAGTCAGCAGGCCTGAACTACAACCAATCTTCACCAAGATGGCCGGGGAGGGGGTGTCCCTGGCCTCTTCTCTCCTTTGAGCCTTGGTCTTCTCAGAGGGAAATTATTTAATCCTTTTATTTGCAGGAGGGTCCTGAGAATGAAACATAGTATCTATCAACTTTCTGGCTAGAGTAGAGGTTCTATCACGGATAACTTTGTTAGTATTAACAGGATAGTATTACAAATGTGATAGAGCGATCAGCCACCCCAGAATCCCGGAAACCGAAGATGCTGTTTTTAACTCCCGGCTTGGGGGTAGGATGTTTCCAGGGTTAGATGCTGAAATTAGCCTGCTACTCACTTCTAACCCTAAGACAGAAGGGATGTTTTCGCATCTGCCACAGTTTCCCGGAACACCTGTCCCAGCGCTGAGCTGGGACTCTCCCCAGGACCTCCAGGTTCTTTCTCAGAATTAAAACCGTCCCTTCCGGAAAGGCCTTTTCTTGTGAGGAGGTAGATTTTTTTGACATTTACTTGGTTGTTGCCACTATTTATTTACTTTGATAGACGTATAATTGACATATAACATACTAGTTTCAATTGTACAACGTAATCGTTCGATATTTGCATCCACTGCGACACGAGCACCACAATAAATCTAGTTACCGTCTGCCACTATTTATTTTAAAACTCTCAGACAACTCCTAATGCACCTCCGTTTTGTGTTTTTTGTTTTTAAGAGAAGGAAACGTCTGGCTTGTTTTGAAAGCAGATTATGTTCTGTTCTACCTGCGGCATCTACCGCGAAAGCTAAACACTGCAGCAAACGCGCCAAGGCGTCCCTTAGTTGGGGCTAGGGCGGGTAGGGACTGCAGGACGGCGGAGGGGAGGGGCGTGGCCCCGCAGACGGGAGGGCTCCCGGCTAGGTCACAGGGTCTGTGCACGCGGTTCTGCTAGTTATCTGCTCCCCGGAGTCTGCCCATCAGCGCGGGGTGGGTGAGAGACTGCAGCGAACCCCGTTCCCAGGAGTCCCCATTCGCTCTAAACTAGGCGCGTGACTGCCCCCCAGCTAAGAGCTTTAACACGCACTTTTGTTGTCATACCTTCTACCAGCCCGAGAGAGCGTGATCTGGCCCCATTTTGCAGCTCAGAAAAACGAGGTTTAAAGTGGCGGTTAAGAAACGTGCTCGAGGACATCCGCTAAGTCTCTCCAGCACAAAGCCCTTCCTGGGTATCCCTCCGTAGGCGGGCCCCCCAGCTCAGTCCGCGACCCCCAGCAGACCCGCCTAGTCTCTGCAGGGAGAGTGGGGGGACGCGAGTTGACTGCCACGCCAGCCGGCCTGAGTCACTCGGCCAAGGTCCTCGGTGGTGCAGCCAACTCTCCCTTAGGGTCCCCGACTCGGCCCCGGGGTCCCCTCCGGCGGGAAGCTGTCCCTGACTGCTCAGCCCAGGGCCCAGCGCTCTCGCCGCGCCCTCGACGTGGCGTCGAGTCTGGTTACTGTCCCCGCACCGTCCGCGCTCCTCCGGGGAGGGGCGGAGACTTTACCCGCGCGCTCCGCGTTCACCCGCACGGCTCCAGACGAGGGACCAGGTCTCCAGCCCGGGCCTCGCTGCGGCCGCGGAGACCCCGGCCCGCCCCTGGGCCACAGGGCCCTGGGAGGGGGCGAGCTGCGCGCCCAGGGGCCCCAGCGCTGCGCGGGGCGAGCCTCGGGCGGGGGCGCCGGCTCCGCGCGGCCAATCCGCAGCGGGGGCGGGGCGGGGGCGTGGTCCCGCGGCTGGTCTCCCGGGCTCCGGGGCCGGGCCTCGGGCGGGGCTGGAGGGGCGGCCGCGCGGGCGGGCGGGGGCGGGTCCGGGCACCCTCTGGAGCCGGAGCGCCGCGGATCCTCAGTCGCCCCTCGGAGCCCGAGTCGCCAGCATGACGGACGCCCTGCGGCCCGCGGCCCCCCAGCCGCTGGAGAAGGAAGGCGACGGCTACTTTCGGAAGGTGGGCGGCTCCGGGCGGGCGGCGAGTCTGCGGGCTCCAGCCCTCCTTCCCCCCAGGCCGTGGAGGGGGCCGCGGGAGCGCGCGCCCGGGGTCGACCAGGCCAGGAGGGGGAGGGGGCGCACTGGTCGGAGGCTGGGGTGAGGGGTGCGGCGGCCGTGCACCGGCGGCCGAGAGCAGGTGGCTTCCCGGGCGAGGGGAGCGCCTGGGGCCGCCCCGCGCAGGTGCCGGCGGAGGATAGGGGCCGGGAGGGGTGCTGGGGTGGCCCGCGCCGGCGATCCCGCGCGCCTGGGGAAGGGACCCGTTCCTAGTTGCGCTGGCGCCCTCGGCCTCGGGGCTCGTTGGGACCCGAGCCCAGCGTCCACCCAAGCGCGTGGCGGGGGAGGCAGTGGAGGTAGAAGGACCACCCCAGGCGGGTCGGCGTTCTCCTTTTGCCTTGAGAAGACTTCCAGTGTCCGCCTCTTCGACTCTTTAGAGGGCAGGGGAGAGCTGCTGGTGGGAGGTGACTTCGGGCGTCGCCCTCTCCTCTGCCGCAGGTGGGCCAGGAGGGCGTGAGCGCCGCAGACGTGAGGGCCATCTCGCCCCCTCTTCTCTTTATGCTAAAGCGGATGTATCTGATTGTTTGAGAGACCGCGGCCACTGCGGGCTCCGCGGGAGCCTGTCAAGTCCAGGCACCTCTCGGCACACACGCAGCCTCTGGTCTGGAGATAACAGTCCGTAGCCCAGCCCCTCGAAGGGACTCCAGCCTGCGGTGCGGGGGCGCCTGGGTGCCCGCAGGTGGCAAGGCGTGGGCTACAAAGATGCTTTTGAGCCGGGAGTCTCCGTGACACTTTCCACCCTTCCTCCTTGTAGGTCCCCACGAATCTAAAAATAGCCTTTGGGGCTTGGCCAGGTCGGACTGGGTGGGTTGAGAGATTGTTGTTTTTGTAGAACATACATGACTGAAGGCAGAGTGCCCAATTATAAATAGGGAAGTGAAATTGTTTCCCACAGAACAATCAATTCTTAATTGTTCAGAGCCTAACGACCCAGTGGGTGAATGGCTTTGGCATCTTCCTCCTTCTCCCTGTGACGCAGCCCTCGGGCTTTGGCTGTCTGTGGAGGAGCAGTGGCCCCAGGGGATGGGCAGGACTGGAGGGGAATCTGGAAACAGGTGAGGACAGAGTGGGAAAAATTCTTTTTTGTTAAATTGCTTTTAGCATTTAAAAAAAAAAGAGTAGTTTTAAAGTATATTTAAGTTCAAAGATGTCATCATGGAATTACAGGATTATAACTTCTAATTATGTGTGGCCTTTGGGACAGAGGATCATAGGCCATGGAACTGCAGGAGGCCAGGCCTGGGAATCCCTAGATCTCGGTCCTAGGGCCCAGAGCCTGCCTGCCACCCCCACAAAATTGCTGTGTTGCGTCCATCCAGTTGCTGCCTCTTTCTGGGACTTCATTTCCTCCCTGAATTGTTTACCCTTTGACTAGGCGGAGAGCAATACCTGGGGGAAGTGACAGAGGGAGGGGCAGAAGAGATGGAGAACACCTGTGAGGGGTATGTTCCCGTCTTCCAGAACAGGTTTTCCAGTGGAGGATGTGCACAGTAACGAGCATGGCTATTGAGGGAGCTGGCACAGGATGGAAGGCTGGGTGTTTTGTAGCTGCCGTTTCTCTGGTGGTAGATAAGAGAATCGCCGGTGCAAAATAAGATGAATCACTCCTTTACAGTTAGAAACATCTCTGTTGAAAAGACCTTGTGAGGATCAGTGTGCTACGGCATGCCAGTCCAAAGAATGTTCTTACTATGGGGCTAGTACTCTCCCGATCTGTGATCTGAACCAGTTTGACCTCAAACAAATGCTCCCTGAATGAAAGGTAGATGCTACACAGGTGAAGAAGGGAAGAGAGAGCCCTGCAGGTGGAGGGAACAGTGTGAGCAAAGGCATGGAATTGTGTGTGCTTGTGGGGGAGCCCCCTGGGGTGTGAGGTGTGATGAGAACATGCATCTTGCTAGGGAACCAGGCACCTCCAGGATCCATCCACGTGTTTAAAGCAAGACCAGACATATGAGATTATGTCACAGAAAGACTGCTTTGATAGCTGAGCGGTAAGTGGGTGGGGGAGGGAGGAGGGGCAAGGAAGAGTTGGCTGGGTTAGCCTCCTGTAATCGCCATCATCTCTGCTCTTCCTACTCTGATACGGACTATCGATGACTTTTCAGTCACTTCTATAAAGTGCTGTGTAAACACAGCCTCACCACCCATCCTTCCCACCAGCTTGCACCCCTAACTCAAACCGAGGGTGCAGACTGGAGGTAGGGATCCCAGTGAGGAGGGTGGAATGATGAGGACCTCAGCAAAGGCAGTGTCAGCAGGCATGGGAAGAACTTACGGGACAGGATATGGTGGGGAGGTGCTGCTGACAGAATCCAGAATGTCTGCTTTGGGGGTCTGGGTGGATGGTCGTGCACCTCACTGAGATGGGGGAGCCAGGAAGCTGGTGTGGGGCAAGTAGACTTGGGGTCCCCATCAGATATCCAAGTGGTGGTCCCAGGGATAGTCCACTCCACCGACCCTGCAGCTATGGGCACCTTGGCTGGAGGTGCAGCTTAGGGGGCTACCAGTGTGCGAGGCGGTTGGGATATTGAGTGAAAAAGGACCCAAGACTGAAGGGAACAATACCTCCACTTAAGGGACAAGCAGAGGGATGGGAGGCCAGCCAGGAGGGTGGAGTCAAGGAAACCAAGAGGAGAGGTAAAGTTGACAAGTCAGAAGAGCCGTGGAAAATACTGGATTGAGTTCTTTAGGGGGTTGTTAGTAAATGCGCGGGTGGAGAGTTCGAGGCAAAAGTCAACGGAGTGGAGTGCCAGTGGAGTAGCGGGGAGAAGAGAGTTGTCAGAGGAAGATGGAGGTAGAGGAGAGAGAAGAGGCAAGTTTGTTTTAGAACAAGGGAGTCTAGAGCCTTTTAAAGCTGCAGGTGAAGAAGTTGGGTTGGCAGGGGTGGGGATGGGGGGTTGAGGATTCAAGGGGGAGAGAGAACAAGTTGGGGAGGGGTGCCAGGAGGCGAGAGGGGAGGTGAGGATTGGAAAAGCTGGGGCATGCGTTGAGCAGGGGAGCCAACCAGGGGCGGTCACTGAGGACCCCCGAGACTGGAGATGGCATCAGGGCATCATACAGCTGCCCTGAGGATGGCTCCCCATCCTGGCTCTGGGCTTCTGAGGTTTTACACGCACTTACAGGATCAAATTAATTTCTACTGAAGTTAAGTTTCTCTTTCACCCTGGTCTCTTTGTCAGACCTTCCCTCCCCTTCCTCTTTTCTTGAAAGTGCCATTCTGTTCCATTCATTCAAAAAGCATTTACTGAGTGACAGCTCTGAGCCTGACCCCTGTCAGGTTCTGGAGCACACTCAGTATGCTTCTGTGGCAGTTCACAGCGGGCCCCATTTCCTGGGTTACCGAGCAGGGCTGGGAGGTGGCGCTTTTCTGGATAACTCAGGCCATGCTTGACTAGGAATCAGCTGCTTTGTTTTCATCCAGAGAGCAAAAAGTGGGGGGTCCACGGTCCATACTTAGAGCATCAACTCTGTTTTGTGTGACTTGCACACAAAATGAAGACCAGCTGCCCAAAAGTCCACCAAGCTGGCTGGGCCAGAACCCTGACTGTGCAAGACAATCATTGGCAGAGGGGGAGGTCCCTGGTAAATCGGGGTCTTCTTGGGGTCACGTAGGACTTGGCTGTAGAGAGCCTGAACTTGGCCCCCGGTCAGGCGTGGACACCCCCAGTACAGACCCTGGCCCCCTGGACTGGCAGCTTGGGGGGGGTCTCTGAATTAAAAACCAAACAGAAACTCCAAATACTTCCTGTCCTATCGCAATATCATGTTTCTCTGGCTTCTCACTGTTTTTTCTTTCTTTCTTTAAATTAATATGTATAAACAGAGATACAGGTCTAAGATTAGTATAGATTACTTTCTTAAAAGATTGGCAAGTGGAAATGGAGCTTCTTTTTCCCCCAAACAGATTTTTATGCTCTTCCTAGTGAAAGTCTTGGAGGAACGTGTGTTCTGGCCTATAGTTCATCAGAGTGATGGAAGTTTCCAGGACACTGCATCCTGGGAGCAGATATCGCCTGCGGGGCTCTCTGAGTGCTGGAGTCCTAAAACCTGGAGGAAAACCTGGTTTTGGCCAAGAGAAAACCAGCTGGAGAAAAACTAGAGAAAGCCATTCCCAGGGCTGTTGAAGGGGTCTGACCGAGAGGTCTCGCACTATGTGGAAGAAGAGAGTCCAGAGACTGTGGGCTTATCTCTGCCTCCCCCTCCTGTGGGAACACTAATGGCTTCAAATGAATTGAGCTCCATTGTTTTCTCAAGAGCTGGAGGAGAAGTTGTTTGTAGTTCACAGAAACCTCCAGGCGGACAGGGCCCCCGAGGTTCATTCTGTCCTGCTTTGTAGTCCCTGTTTACTCTGGGCTTCCTCGAGCCTCCAGCAGAGAAGGAAGAATTCTTTTTTTTTTTTTAACCCAGAAGCTCCTCCTGGTTCCTGCTCTGCACCATTCGTTTTAGCGGGGTGTGATTTCGTGTGCACCGTTTATGAACCCGTCTGTGTGTGGGGAACCCTTCTATTGGGCCAAGTCCCCGGAGCACAGTGTGGGGCGTGGGGGCTCATCAGCTCTGGCTTTCCTGCATGGTGATGATGTCTCTCCAGGTGTTTAGACTCATCCCCCTTGGAGTCTGGAATCCTTTCCCAGGTGGGCAGGGAGGGAAGAAGAGAGGTGTAAAGGTTGGTGATGCTGCCCCCTCCCCACCGCATACCCCACCATGGTCTGAGCCAGGTCCTAAAGGCCCAGCTGACCGTGGCCTTGGTGAGGGTCTGTCTAGCTGCACCGTGCACACCAGCAGCCTAGAGGGCTTGTCTGACCAACGTCTCCTCACATTGTGGGATCCTGGCCAGGAGGGGTCCCCTGGCAGGAACAGAATTTTCAGGGTGACTCAGAGGAGAGTCAGCGTGCTGAGCTGTAATTGTAAATGTCCCTCACTTCCTGGGGCTATTTGGACAGATTCCAAGACACCACCTGACGATACCAGCCGTTGGCTTTAGCCTGATCACCACTTCCTCCTTTGGCTCAGGTACCAGAGTCTCTTGACACAAAGGCTGCATTGGAGGTGGCCACAGAGGACAGTGGAACTGCAGGTGCACTCAGCCAGAGGACTGGCTGTCTGGTAGAGCAGGCAGCAAGAGGTGCCAGCCCGGAGTGAGGTCTCCCAGCCGCAGCCCCAGAGACGGGAGAGAGAGACAGGTCCTTCTGGCGTTTCCAGGCAGACCGACGGGGTTCACTAAGGCCGTACGCCCTTAGAAAGTCCCAGGTTTCGACTGGATTGTAAGAAGAGAAAAGGGCAGGTGATTGAAAACAACTTCAGAAGTAGTTTCTTTTTCTCCAATATTATTTGTATTCTAAAAGGAACATATGGAGGCCGGCCTGTGGTGGCATCCCGCATGCAAACTGGAGGAAGATTGGTACAGATGTTAGCTCAAGGTCAATCTTCCTCACACACAAAAAAGGGGGAACATAAATTGTTTAAAAAAGGTAATTACAGAAGTGTACAAAATCACACACACAGACCAGCCCCCACCCCCACCCCCACCCCCACCCCACACAGACACCTTTTCTAGATAAGGACTGTTAGCTATTGGTGAGTGCATCCTACCTGTTGAAATAAGCAGGTCGTTAGTTGGGTCTGGAAATACATTTGATTCAGGGAAATGTTGGTGATTGTAAAAGCTTCGTTATTCAGCTTGTTGAGAGAAAACTGAGGGCACACAGTAGGTATTTATACAGATTGGTAAAACTCACTGAAGGGGGCCTCTAGTTAAAGGGTATGGCTGTGTTGATTCATATTGTGCCCACAACCCCACCCCCACCCCGAGTGAGTGGATCGGGATCCCCTAGGGAGGCAGCTGAGCCTTGACCTCCAGCCCCCACACCTGGCGGAGATCCTGGAAGGGCAAGAGGGCTATTTACAAGTGCCAAATTCACGTTGTAACTTTTATGGACGTGGAAAAGCTAGATTCTGTCCATCCATCGTGCCCTGACTCTCCAGTGTGCTGTAAAGTTAGATGTATGCGTGTATTACAGGGTATTGCATGCTATTTCTGTGCTTTCTGGTTGACAGCTTCTGGCTAACTCATAAACAAACAATTCTGCTTTCCAGAGTTTGGTGGTTGCGTAAGTAGGAAGGAGTAAGAAAAGCAGAGAAAACATCTTTGCACTAGAGAAGCAGCCAAAAGCATCCATTCTCCCATACCTCGTGCAAGCAGGAGACCCTGTGCTGTCACCCCTCACTCAGTCTTACTCCTGATCTGGGGACCCCAAGTTCACACTGTGCTCTCAGTTTGCTGGCAACATGTGGTGGCAACCATGGAGGCAGGGCCCTCGCTGGTTCTCTGGGTGGAGGGGAGCCAGGCGCCAGGCACTGCCCCAGCGGGGCCCCAGTCGGGAGGAAAGACTGCCCCTTCCCCCTGCATCTGCCTTCCTGCTGGCCTGGCCCTCGGTCTCTGCAGGCAGCAGTTCAGTCTCTTTCCTTTGTTCCAAATCAAGTGCCTCCAGTTTTTGCTTAGCTGCTGCTCTTAAAGACTTGTCTCCCAGTTGAACAATCTGCCTAATTATTCTAATTAGGACTTTTTTAGTTGCAGGGGCCAGAAAAATCCAATCCAAAATGGCTTAGGCAGGTAAACACACTGTGGTACATCCCTACAATGGAATTCTACTCAGCAATAAAAAGGAACAAACCACTGATAACTGCAACAGCATGGAGGAATCAGAGTGTAGTACTGAGCAACATAAGCCAGACGCAGAGACTATACACTGTACGATTCCATTTATGCGAAGTTCTAGGACAGGTGGAAGTTACGGTGATAGAAACCAGAGTATTGGTTGCCAGGGGATGGTGGTAACGTTCTATATTTTGATTGGAGTAGTGGTTACCCTGGTGTACACATTTGTCCAAACTCAGTGAACTATGTACTTAAAATCTATGCATTTTATTATATGTAAATTATACCTCAATTTAAAAAGTGGCTTAGGCAAGAAAGGAAATGCACTGGCTCCTGTAACTGAGAGGTCCAGAGGAATGGCTTCAGGCCAGGCTGGATCTAGGGTTCAGATGCTGCCACTAAGACTCAGTTTCTCAGCTCTGCTCCTCCAGGGTTGGTCTCATTTCTGGGGAGACACTCCCTTGCTGTGGTAATGTGGCTGCAGCTGCCCAGTCTGACATCCTAGGTTCAAGGCCAGTGGGGATTGTCCTGTTGTCAGGTGCTCATCCGGACCCAACCTCAGGCCCAGGGGCCTTCAGTTTTCCAACTGGCTAGGCGTAAGTCAGATGTTCTTCCCCTTGGAAAGGAGGTGTGAGAGCATGGATTTACGACCCCTCTCCATCATGGGCTGCGGGGTGGGAGAGTGGGACGTGGGTCACTTTGCCCCAAAGATGTGCAGTGATGCTGAGCAGGCCTCAGCCAGGAAGCATGGGAGGGGTGTCTGGGTATCGGCAGGTGGGTCATCCCAGCATCCCGCACATTCCTGCTGCTCAGGCTCCCTCACAGCTCATCTTAGAGCAGCAGGAAGGATGTGGGGTTAAGTCCCGCTCTACCCATACTGCCTCTGGGGTCTTGAGTAGCTCAGTTAACCTCCAAGCCTCAGAACTGTGGGATCTGAGATGCTGGGTCCACACTGGCTGCCTGACACATGGGAGATGCCCACTAAGCTAGTGATGAAGATGAGGTTTCACTCAGTACTTGATCTTCCTTGGGTGTTGGCTGTCTGACCATCCTTCCACGTTTGGAGACTGAAGCAAATGCCCAAACCTTGGTCTGGTAAGGGAATCAAGAGACTCCATGTAGGGGAAAGACTGACTTCACCGTAGGGCTTGTAGACAGTGACTCCTGAGGCCAGGAAGATTCAGTTGCCCCCTCCCCTGCTCCAGGTTCCCAGGCCAGGTAGGCATGCCAGGTGCTGCCCTGGTCCCTGGCACAAACCTTCACTCCAGTCTTGGAGCAGCTCCATATCCTCTTGTGAACCAATCAAGAAGTAAGTTGTGGGCAAGGACTGTGGGTCCTCACCAGCAGAGACCCCCTGGCAGGGGCCAGTGGATGGCAAAACAGCCTCTGGTGATGCCAGGGGGTCTTTCTGGCAGTCTTGCCCAGATTTGCCTCTCGGAACTCCAGGAAGTTTCCACATAGCCCTCTGGGCATTTCTGGGGTTTCCAGCAGGCTCCACATTCCTACCTGTCAGTAAGAAGTAATGTAGTTTTGAGTCCAATTACTCAGTCATATCTAATCCTAAGCATTCCTATGTCTTATCTGGAAAGTTGACCCCTCAGCTGTGGGCTGGTTAGGGTGTAGTAATTCCAGGCCAGCCAGAAGTTGGGTAAAGTATAGCAGCAGGAAAAAGTTCTTATCTGTGAGCTGGAGTGGCTACTTATCTTAGCTCTGGGAATGTTCATGAAGGAATTAGTTATTAAAGCTTCTCTATAAAATGGAACATGCAGCTTTGGCGAACTATGTAATTTTTGAGTCAGACTGAACCATCCCTTCACAGTAATTTTAGGAAGTGGAAAGGAAAGAGGCTGGCAATTATTTTAGCCCTTTAATATTAAATTAGCTTAATGTTAAAGACATTTTAATCTTCTATCTGAGAAAAGACAGTTAGTTTTCTGATTGTTATTTTAAATCAGGGATCATTTAATGGTTTTGAAAGCTGTTAACTTTGAGACCATTCCAAGTCAGATTCTGAATATCTGCGTCATTTGAACTTGTGGGGCTGCGTGGGGGCAGGTGATGGCTATCTGCTGGGAAGTGAGAACGAGAAATCTTTGTGGAAGGAGAAACATAACTCGTTTCTGACCCACTGGTCCAAAGGCCGCTGATATGGGAATCCCTGCAAATCCCGAGACTGTAGATAACCCACCTCTCCCTCCTTGGGGTCGAGGCATGGGCGTGGCTTGGGCGGAGGTGGGGAGGCCAGGTGTGTGCAGAGCTGCGATGGCAGTGACGCAGCAGAGAGAAAGGGCAGGCTCCTCACCCAGTACTGCCCACCAGCCACTCCCCAGGCGAAGCCACAGCCCCCTCAGTGGGCAGAACCTAGAGATAAGCATCAGAAAGGAATGGGGCCCCACTCAGGTCCCAGGGCTTCTAGCTGCTAGGGCAGGAAGAGCAGCAGTAGGTTAAAATGAAACTTTTATTCTGATCTTACACTTTCAGAATGAAACACTGCCATCCAAATACTCCAGGAAATAAGGAACAGAGATCAGACAAGTCACTGGAAAAGAAATTCAAGTGATCAATAATATATGAAAAAATGTTTACTTTCACTAATAATAAATGCAAATTGGAAGAATGGCATACTGTTTCTGTATATCAACTTAGCAAAGATTAAAAATAATACTTTGCAACTCTGCAATGAAAAGACAACCCAGTTTAAAAATGGGCGGAGGATATGAACAGACATTTCTTCACAGAAGATATACAGATGACCAATAGGCACATGAAAAGATGCTCAACTCATGAACCATCAGAGAAATGAGAATCAAAACCACAGTGACATACCACATGCCCGAGGTTGGCTATAGTAATAAGGACAGACAGTGATAAGTATTGGTGAGGATGTGGATAAATTGTGACCCTCACATACTGTTGGTGGGAATGTAAAATAGTATAGCCACTTTGGAAAACAGTTTGCCAGGTCCTCAAATGGTTAAACGTAGAATGAATCGTATGCACAGCAGTTCCACTTCTAGATATGTAGGCAAGAGAGGAAAACTTACATCACATAAAAACTTACACACCAACAGCCCCATTCATAATAGCCAGGAAGTCAAAACTGCCCCCAAATGTCCACCAACTGCGGAATGGATAGATAAAAGTGGGCTATCCGTGTGATGGAGTATTATTCAGGGACCAAAAGGAATGAAGTACTGACACACGCTACATCATGGATGAAGCTTGAAAACACTGTGCCGAGTGAACGAAGGCCATTGCAAAATACCGTGCGGTGTATGATTCCACTTATATGAAATGTCCAGAATAAGCCAGTCTCTACAGACACAAGTAGATGTGTGGCTGCCTAAGGCTTGGGGGAGGGGACGGGGAATAGAGAGAGCCTTTCCTAGAGGATACTGGGCTGGCACATGCGGGGACTTAAAGAGATTTGACCCCCGTAACACTGCCCTAGAAATAAACCTTCAAGAAAAAACTTGAGTGTTATAAAGATTCATGTTTACAAATATGCATCAAATAATTCTACATAATAGCAGATACTTGGATACAATCTAAATGTCCAACTATAAGGAAATGGTAAGTTCTTAAAAAAAAGGCAATATAATGCAATTATTAGAATCATGATTTTGAGGAATGTTTCATAATAAAGGAAATTTTCTGGATAGAGTATTGAGAAAACAGTGAACTGGATGTGCCACTGAGAAGAAAAGGGTTATCATGGCAGGCCTGAGGCTGCTTGTCCTGAGAAAGGCCTGCTTGCTAGGGTGACCCCACCTGGTGTCTGGGAACCTGGCTCTTGGAGCGTTCCCTCCATCTCCTAAGTGATAAGATTGGCTCTTGGTGCCCAGACTAATGGCACAAACTGTGTGGTTATAATGAACACCTGCTTTCCTTCTGGGAGCCTGGAAGTTTGGTTCGTGCCAGGCAGAGGGTGCCTTTGTCATCAGCGCCCAATAAAAGCCCTGGGCGTTGATTCTCCGATGGGCTGACCTGGGCAGAGACATCGCGTACTATTGCTGCATTTTTGTTGCTGGGGAAAGAGTGTGTTCCGTGTGACCCCTCCTGGGAGGGCAGAAACCCGAGGAAGCCTGTGCGTGGTTCCTCCCCACTCCGCCTTGCCCTTTTCCCTTCGATCCAGCTGTCATAAATCTTAGCTGTGAGTGCCGCTGTGTGCTGAGCCCTGGGAATCCTTCTAGCGCATCTCCAAACAGGGGGGTGGTCTCGGTGACTCCCAGCACAGCCTCGAATGTCAGAAATAACAACATGCATATGCAATAGACGGGCAGGAAGGAGCCCAATTCACTGGCGCCGTTTTGGAGCTGTGTTATTATGAGTGGCTTTTCTTTTCTTTTTTTATACTTTTCGATATTTTGTATATTTTACATGTTGTTACTTTTATTTTCAGAAAAATTTCATTTTTAAAACATTTTCTGTGATATTAAATATTGTTATCATTTTTAGAGTGGCTGACTTCTGAAGGGGCATCTCTCATTTTCCCTCAGGGTTGCAATCCCCTTGCACAAACTGGCCGGAGCAAACTGCAGAATCAAAGGGCTGCCTTGAACCAGCAGATCCTGAAAGCCGTGCGGATGAGAACGGGAGCAGAAAACCTTCTGAAGTAGGTGTCTGCCGGCTCCTCTGCCTCAGCTGGGAGCCCAGCCTCTCCTGAGGCCCAGCCATGCACTCCTTAAACTCCTAGGCCTGCCCAGCTTCCTCTCTAGCTCTCGGCTTTAGCTTTGGGTTTCCTTATTGCTGGGCCCTGGAGCAGACCCTGTCTTGCCTTGAGCTTGGTTATGTTAAAGACAAGATTTTATCCAGACTGTTTTTGTGTCTGGGGACAGGGGAACAATGGGGGAAGTCTAGTTACTGTGTTTGTGTTTGTTTTCCTTAATTTCTGTGGGACTTGTCTGTTCTCCCTACTGCCTAGTCATCTGCTGGGCTAGCGTCACTGCTTGGTGAATATTTGTTGACTGTGAAGGACAGGAAGGCAGACGGGAGGGAACGGGCCGTTTCTATTGCTTGTGTCCATCTGCCTAACGAGGGGAGCCCAGCACAGCCCTGTGCTCTCTGGCGCTCATTATTATGCTGTGGTGGTAAAGCAGTTACTTGTCAAGCATAGAACTCAGTGAAGCCTTACCTGTGTCACAGGCAGCTCTAAGCCCTCCCCACACCCTTCACTGCAACGCCAGATGGTGTGCCAGCTGCCTCTTGTTGACAAAGAGTGCCAACTGTCTTCTTCCTTTGGAGTTCTAGGGGTAACGCTTGTCAGCCCCGTGCTGCCCTCTGTTCTGGCACCAAGCTGCCCATATAGGTGAGGCAGATGCCTCCTGGAGCCTCTGAAGGAGATGGGGAATGCTTGCAGGGACCTGGGGCCCGGAGACCTGGCCAGGAACCCGGAGAGCTAGCAGGCTTTGAATAATGGGTGTTCCCAGTGGGTCCGCTTCACTGTTAGAGGCCTGAGGGAACCAGAGGCTGCTCGAAAAGTTGTTGGGAAAAACAAATATGCCAAACCGGGTGTTTATAGAGGAGCCACAAGGCTTGATCATCACAGACATGTATGAATGGCGTGATCAGCTCTTCCATGTGGCCGCTCACCTGGGCGCTCAGTAAAGATGAGAGGAAGCTTTCTGGCCATGAACTTGGAGTAAATTCATTTCTGAATCAGTCTGTATTGGCTCCTCAGGAAGGATCTCTGAGATACTAAATGGGGGGAAAGATCGGTGCGGGGCAGCATGCCCTGGGTGTGTGTCTAAAGGATTTGTACCTATGCTTTTGTGTATGCACAGACTTTTTCCAGAAGGGATGAAGAAAGAAGCTGTTAGCAGAGGACGCTCTTGGGAGCAAGACCAGGGCTGGGGGTGGAGGTGCCTCTCCTTTTCATTTCACTCCCTTCAGTGTGTGGATGTCATTTTACAGAGGGCGTGCATCACTTTTATTCCTTTTTACTGTGAAATGCTGCAAAGGCCCAAAAGAAGAATATACCAACCCCCGAACCGGCCACAGGGTCAGGAGCAACAGTGATGTCTGCGTTTGTTTTGTTATTCGTGAACTAGCAGAGGACACAAGTCCTGGGGTGGCCATGTGTCTGGGAACCTCTGCTCCAGCTGCTTCTGGAACAAGGGAGGTTGTCGCTGGAGGAGCCTGGGAAAATATTGTAACATTTCACCTTTTAAAATGTCTGACAGTGTCCCTGTCCCCAGGGAAGTCTGGACCTGGGATTTGTCAGGTCCACAGCCTGGTGGACCTCATATGGCCAGTGTGACTGGGGAGAGAGAGGCCCCCGATTTCGGGAGTGCCTGCCGTGTGCTGGGCTTGCCAGTGTTTTGGGGCTGTGGGTTTGGTTGACGGTTTGACAAGCCAGCTGTGCAGCCGAGGGGGGCAGGTGGGCAACCCTGACTGTGGCCTCCCCAGGAGCGGGGGTGTATCTGCCTGCTCAGGCACCCAACAGATGGATTCGTGGAGCACTGACTAAGTGGCAGGCCGTGTTGGAGGCGCGCGGGGATATGGCTGCAGGCTGTTCGGAGGAGGCCCTGCTCTCCTGCTGTCTGATCTCTTGTGGGGACCTTCATCCATGAGCAAGCCAGTCCTGTCACTTCAGGAGGTGATGTTTCTAGGGCGTCAATGAGAGGGAAGTGGGACAGAGGTTGACGCAGGGTGAGACGGAGAGGTCAGGCAGGCCCCGCCGACCAGGGGACGTGACGTGTCTAGGTGGGAAGCAGGGCGGTTTTGTCTGTCTTGCTGTTAATGACACCAGCAAACAGCCTCTCGGAGGCCCAAGGCTGGCTCAGGCTCATTGTCAAGTGGGCAGTGGTTGAGCTGGTGGGGGCAGGGGTGGGGGTGGGGTGGGGATGTTAATGATTCTCTCAGTGATCTCAAAGCTCAAAGTGCCCCCTCTGCAGAATGTTGTCAGAGGAAACCCTCTAGGTATTTATTAATCAGACTCAACCGTTACCAACGGTTTCCCGAAAACAAACGGGGCATTTGGCCAAGCCATTTTCTGGCGGCATGGGTGTCCCTGGGAGGCTGATTAGGTGGCTGTCCCTGTGGGCTAGGGGCAGTTTCAGTCCTGAACTGGGCCCTGCCATCCTGTCTGCCTGCCTGTTTTCAGGTTCCCAGATGTCCCACTGCAGCCCCCAGATGAAGGCAGAGCAGCTGGAATGTGTGCGGGGGGTGCATTTGGGAAAGTGTCCCTTAAAATGCTGGAATGTGAGGGTCCCAGTCCTCACCTGCCTCGGTCAGGGGGCTCGAGGCCGGGCAGGCACTGTGAGGAGCTGGGGTTTGTACCCCTTCAACGTCTTCTCCTTCTCTGATCCGTATCAGCCATGACCTTCCTGGAGTTTGACTAGGAGGATATGAGATATTTTAAATGTATTTCTTCAGGCTAAGCAAGGACAATATTCTCTCTCTTTTCTTAGCTCCCTCCCCTCCCTTGAGAAAAGCTGGGGGAGAAATGTGATGATGTTTCTCTGAAACAGATGGTCTTTGTGAAGTTTAAAGCAAGTTGCCACTTGATTCGGTTTTCTTTTTTTTTTTCAAGATTTTATTTTTTCTTTTTCTCCCAAAGCCCCCCGGTACATAGTAGTGTATTTTTAGTTGTGGGTCCTTCTAGCTGTGGCATGTGGGATGCTGCCTCAGCGTGGCTTGATGAGCGGTGCCATGTTCACGCCCAGGATCCGAACCGGCGAAACCCTGGGCCGCTGAAGCGGAGCATGCGAACTTAACCACTCGGCCATGGGGCCGGCCCACCTTGGTTCAGTTTTAACTAGCTGCTGCTTTGAACAAGAGCAGCTCACTAAACATCTCTGGGCTTCAGGTTCCCCTCTCGTACTGGTAGCTACTGGACCAGAGTAGGGGTGGCCCACTCTGGGCTTTTTGGGGGCCAGGTGGTCATGGAAAAGAGTGAAAGAGGCTGGGACTGGTGCTGTGATACAATAGGGAGTGGTGGGGACTGCGGTGAAGTGCAGAGTGTACACTCTCTCTGGAGGGGGCAACTGCAGTTTGCCCCATGTGGAGGGCAGGGCCAGAGTTGCCAGATCTTCAGATTTTTTTTTTCATTAGGAGAAGGTAGAGATCTGACTTTTTAAAAAATCTTCTGATAGTTGAATTTTTAAATATTGGTAACTAGTTCAAGGGGGAAAAAATGACACCCTAGGAGCCAAGTGAATGGTCCTATGGACCTCTAGTTTGTGACCTCTGGACCAGAGGCCCATGAATTTCTGAAGTCCTGGGCCAGGGGTGACCTGGCGTGGCTTGGGCTGTAATGGGAGTGACTTGAGGTTAGTGACTGCTCACTGTTGGTTATGAGGGAGCTGGTGCATGTGTGCAGTGAGGTATGCAAGCCCTCCATGGCCTTTGGGGCCTTCCTACCCTGCAAGATGGGCTGGGAGCAGATGTCTTGTCGGACCGGCTGATCTGCTGCCTTAGCCGGTGGCCACATGAGGGCACGGGGCAGTGCTTGCCCCAGCCTCCCTGAATGCCTGGCATAGCAGGATTTGGGGTCAGATGGATTAAGGCCAAGCGGCTCCAGTGAGGTTTCTCTGAAGCTGATGCAGCCCATGGTGCCTGTCAATGTGTCTGTTCCTAAAGGGACAATTTTACTAAAAGACTTGGGAGAAAAAAGTTACACGAAAACAAATGGAGATATATATATATATGGGTCAGAATGCAAAATTCACATGCACCTTTAAGACAAAAACAGGAGACGTCAAGGAAATTTTGGACTTGGAGTGGAGACCATCATCACAGAGGGGATTCTCCTGGTAGAAAAGGTCCCTGAAGCTCCAGATGGAGGGAGAGCATGTGGATGTGCTCAGTGGCCTCAGGAAATAAATGAACGTGGCCTTCCTTCCCCTGTTCACAGCTGGTGGGTGGATCACTCAGAGAGAGAAAGTGCGACACCTTCTCATGCTTGACTTTTTGCAGTATGTGCATGTTCTTCATGGAAAAACCCAGGGCAGTAGGGCTTTCCCTGGTGGCCCAGGCCAGAGGGAGCCGTGGAGAACCTGGGCTGGGAGACGCTGGCAGGAAAGGCTGAAACACTTCTTGTGCCTCGTCCCGCTCAGCCTCAAAGGCCTCCTTTGGCTGTAGCATCAGTGACCAGGCCACAGGGGTCTCAGAGGGGGCGCACACCCAAGGGAGAGCTGAGAAAAGCCGTGTTCTTCCAGGAAGGCCCCTTTCCCTCCGGAAAGGCAGTCCAGGAGCAGGGCGCCAGTACTGAGACCAAGGCTATGGTCTTATGGTCTGTTGTTTTTTTAATTTTTTTATTTGGAGGAAGATTAGCCCTGAGCTAACATCTGCCGCCAATCCTCCTCTTTTTTGCTGAGGAAGACTGGCCCTGAGCTAACATCTGTGCCCATCTGCCTCTACTTTATATGTGGGACACCTACCACAGGGTGGCTTGCCAAGTGGTGCCACGTCCACACCGCGGATCTGAACTGGCGAACCCTGGGCCATTGAAGCGGAATGTGCAAACTTAACCACTGCGCCACCGGGCTGGCCCCAAGGCTCTGGTCTTAACTCCTAATCTAGGCCGGCTGATTCTGTTAATGTTGGTTGCCCAGGTTATTTCCCCAGCCTGGGCACAGAGGAGCAGGGCACACGCCCCGTACTGAATTGATACCCCATATTTGAGAAACTCCCCATACTGGTGAGCAGTGAAAAATCACTACCATACGAGAAACAGCCCCCACTCCAGGGTGCATTTCTGAATCATCCCTGTACGTGGAGGTCTGCATTGTGGAAACTGACCCTGAGGCCTCGCCTGGCCACCGACCTTGTCCAGAGGGACCCATGCAAAGAGGTCCACTTCCAGAGAACAGCTCATCAATTGGTTGCGAATCCTGGATCTCAAATTGTTGCCAAGTCGAGAGGGAGGACAAGTGGCAAATCAATATATAGAGGTGGAAAAATCAAGAGCTGGCGTAACTGGGGGCTCTCCAGGCATTTGGGCGGGGGTCTTAGGGTCTAAATTGTTATATTTAAGTTGGACCCCTTTTGTTGCTGAGAACCAGACAGCAGCCCCCGCCACTGACTCTAAAGAGTGGTCTTTACCCTGCCATTTGTTCTTTCATCACCTGAAATTTGTTGAGCCCTCACTATGTGGAAAGGACTATGCCAGGTTCAGGAGAAATAGAAAGAAAGAGAAGGCAAAGGTCTTGTCCTGCAGGAGTTACCGTTGTTTATCTTGCCTCATTCCAGAATGGGTTTGAGACACCTTAACAAGCTCGTACATCATGTGAGATTAAAACAACAGTGAGTGAGGGCCGGCCCTGTGGCCAAGTGGTTAAGTTTGTGTGCTCCGCTCTGGCAGGCCGGGGTTTCGCTGGGTCAGATCCTGGGTGTGGACATGGCACCACTCATCAGGCCATACTGAGGCGGCGTCCCACAGAGCACAGCCAGTAGGACCTCCAACTGGAATATGCAACTGTGTGCTGGGGTGGGGAGGGAGCTTTGGGGAGAAGAAGAAGAAGAAAAAAATTGGCAACAGATGTTATCTCAGGTGCCACTCTTTAAAAAACAAAAAAAGAGTGAGTGAGGCTTATGGGGGCAGGAGAAAGAAGAACATAGAAGAGATTTAGCTGGAAATAAGGCTAGTACATGCTACAACGTCCTATATCCTTTGTTAGATACGGGCCACAGTGTCTCTGAGCTTCCTGGCAGGGAATAAGAAGAGGGGAATGTGATCTGGAACACGTTTCATACCCGTTAGCCAAAAGCACACCTGTTGCTGAGAAGCGGCCATTCCCAGTCCTGAGGGCTGGGAGAATTTTCTCCCTTGCATCCTCGTGGACATTACCAGCTAGTGTATCAGTCACGTTCTCAGTAACATCTCTGTGGTGCTGGTTTTGCAAGGTGCAAGTGGTGCCTGCGGTGTTTATTAAAATCAATTCATTGGGTTGCTGTGGTATAATAAAAGATAAATATTTGGTCTTTGTGCCTGACTCCTGGCACAGAGCTCCTTAAAGCCTTGGAATCTCTTGAAATGTCTTCTGTATGCCAATGAGATGACTCCTGAGGGGTGCGGGGCACCTTCAGGGTAGAGGACTGGTTGACAGAAACACACAGCCCGATTGGAGGGTTGGAACTTTCTGCCCCACCCCCAGACCTCTAACAAGGGGAGAGGGGCTGGAGGTTGAGCTCAGTCACCAGTGGCCAATGTTTAACCAGTTGTGCCCATGTAATGAAATGTCTATAAAGCCCTGAATGAAGGGGTTTATGGAGCTTCTGGGTTGGTGAACACAGCGAGGTGCTGGGAGGGTGGCACGCCTGGAGAGGGCATGGAAGCTCCGCCCCCCTCCTCGGCCTCTGGATCTGTTCCATCTGGCTGTTCTGAGTTGTATTCTTTACAATAACCCGCAATAAATGTAAGTAAAGTGTTTTCCTGAGTTTGGTGAGTTGTAGTGAGTTACCAAACCTGAGGAGGGGTTGTGGGAACCCCTGATTTGTAGCTGGCTGGTCAGAAGTAGAGGTGCCCTGGTCCTGAAGTGGGGGGCCCCAGTCCTGGGGCACGGAGGCCTTAACCCGTGGGGTCTGTGCCTTCACCAGGAGCTGGAGTCAGAAGTGAACTGAACTGCTGGACAGCAGCTGGTATCAGAGAATCAGTCCTGGAGAAGTGAAAATCTTCATTTTAAAAGAAGTTTTTAGAGCAGAATAAGATTATTTTGGGGTGCATCACATGTATGGCAAAGTGTGGTTTTGTGCGATTGTTGTTTTAGCGGTGCGTGTGCATGTACTGTACATATGTACTAGCCTTATTTCTAGCTAAGTCTCTTTTATGTTCTTCTTTCTCCTGCCCCCATAGCCTCACTCACTCTTTTTTTTTAGATTGGCACCTGAGCTAACATCTGTTGCCAATCTTTTTTTTTTCTTCTTCTTCTTCTCCCCAAAGCCCCCCAACCCCAGTATATAGTACTGTGCATGTGCTGTGTTGTGATATAAAATGTATTTCTTACTGGTGATCCTGGATCCCCAAAAACAAATCCCCAAACCAATGATATTCACCAAGCTGAGCTTCCAGTCTCCTTGCCTGTCTGGGGAGCCCAAACGTGCACGTGTGGAAACTTACTGGGCAGTGAGAGGACAAGTGCCATCTGCAGCCAGGGTCAAGCACAGCTTTTACTGAAGGGCGGGCATAAGCTTGTCAGTCAAGGAGAAGGAGTTCAGTGAAGGGAGGGGGAGAGAGAGAGAAGGAAGAGAATGAGCACGAATACATCACGGAGAGAAACTGTTGGGCCCAAAGATGTGGTAAGGTCGGGAGAGCCCCCGGGGAGCAGGCAGGCTGTGGGGGAAGCAGGTTAGCACTCTGCTCACTGGAGGAAGGGTGAACAGGTGGTGAGCAGAGCAGGGCAATGACAGGTGGCTGGATTTTCATCGGCTGAGGAGGGGGGTGGTCAGGCACCATCTCTTGGGCTGGCTGGCGCTCTTGGCTGATGAACATCAGGTGTTGGTTCCTGGAAATGTGCTCGGCAAGGCCTGGCTCAGTACTTGGTTGTTAATGCCGCTGTGATTTTTGCAGTCATTCCTAATCTGTAAAATGCGGGAGCACCTGTAAGCTCTTCTAGTGCATGTCAAAACCACCACTGGAGAACTGCGGTCACGGTTGTCCCTTCATGTTCCTTTCCAATGCTCTGTCTTGTGGATGGGCCACATTTTGTGTCTCCGTTTGCCAGTTAGTGGATATCAGGTTGTTTCCACTTGTTAGCTATTATGAATAATGTTACTATAATAAACATTCACATACATGTCTTTGGACCTATGTTTTCATTTCTCTCATATAGATTCCTAGGAATGGGTGTACTCAGTTGTATGGTAAGTTTATGTGTAACATTTTTAGCAACTAGATGTTTTTCAAACCGGCTGTGCCATTTCCATTCAGCAGTGGATGAGGGTTCCAGTTTCTCTACATCCTCACTAACACTTGTTATTGTTTGTCTTTTTTATTATCGCCAACCTAGCAGGTGTGTGTTGGTATCTCATTATGGTTTCAATTTGCATTTCCCTGTTGACTAATGAAATTGAGCATCTTTTCATGTGTTTATTAGCCATTTAGACATCTTCTTAAGTAAAATCTCTATTCAAATCTTTTGCCCATTTTTTAAAATTGTGTTCTTTTGATTATTTAATTAATAGAACTCTTTATATGTTCTAGATACAAATTCTTTTTTTTGAGGAAGATTAGCCCTGAGCTAACATCTGCTGCCAATCCTCCTCTTTTTGCTGAGGAAGACTGGCCCTGAGCTAACATTCATGCCCATTTTCCTCTACTTTATATGTGGGACACCTACCACAGCATGGCTTGCCAAGTAGTGCCATGTCTGCACCCGGGATCTGAACTGGCAAACCCCAGGCCACCAAAGCGGAACGTATGCACTTAACTGCTGTGCCACTGGGCTGGCCCCACAAATTCTTTATCAGATATTTAATTGGCAAATATTTTCTCCCAGTCTGTGGCTTGTCTTCATTTTTTTAATGGTGTCTTCTGAAGCACAGAAGTATTTAAATTTAATAGAGTCCAGTTTATCAGTTTCTTCTTTTGTAGTTTGTGTTTTTGGTGTATCGCTAAGAATGCCCAACCCAAGGTCATGAAGACTTTCTTCTATGTTTTCTTCTAGATGTCTTAGAGTTTTACCTCTTATATTGAGGTCTCTGATGCATTTTGACATAATATTTGTGAGCAGTATGAGATTTAAATTGAGGGTTGTTTTTTGCCTATTATGCAGAAAAGAGCCGTCACAGCAGGCCTGAGACCGCTATCCTTAGAAAGCCCTGCTCACAAGGCTGGCCCTTGCCTGGTGTCAGGAAACTTAAATTTCAGAAGAGTCCCACCATCGTTTGTGCAACAGTGCGGTTTATGCCGCACCCCTGCCTTCCTTCTGGGAGTCTGGAGCCTTGAAGCATGTTAGGCAGAGGTGCCTACCTGACCAGCCCCCAGTAAAAACCCTGGGCCTTATGTCCCTCATGAGCTTCCCTGGTGGACAGCATTTCACACATGCTGTCACAAGTCTTTCCTGGAGGAATTGAGCTGTCCTGTGTGCCTCCCCTGAGAGAGGGGACTCTTAGCAGCCTGCACCTGGTTTCCTCTGGACCTCACCCGTGCACCTTCCCTCTGCTGATTTTGCTTTGTGTCCCTTTGCTGTAATAAATCAGAGCCCTGAGGACAACTATATGCTGAGTCCTGTGAGTCCTCCTAGTGGATCCCTGAACCTGAGGTGGTCTTGGGAACACTGACATCCTGTCCATGTCCAGTTGCTTCAGCGCCATTTGTCAGAAAGACTGTCTCTTCCCCCTTGAATCATCTTTTCACCTTTGTCAAAATCAGTTGACCACAAATGTAAGGATTTATTTCTGGATTCCTTTCTGTTCCATTGCCTGTCCTTATGCAATACCACGTTGTCTTGGTTTTTAAATCGGATAGCATAAATCCTCCAACTTTGTTCTTTTTTTTCAAAATTACTTGGTTATTGTAAGTCCTTTGCATTTCCATATAAATTTTAGGGTCAGCTTGTCAATTTCTACCAAAAAGCTTATTAGAGTTTTGATTGGAATTGCATTGAATCGATAGGTCAACTGGGGAGAATTGACATCTCAACAATGACCTCTTGAATCTTCCGATACATAGACATGGAATGTCTCCCCATTTACTATCTCAGCAGTTTCGTAGTTTTCAGTGTACAAGTCTTCTTTTGTTGAATTTATTCCTAAGTTTTAATTCTTTTTGGTGCTATTGTGAATGAAATTGTTTTCTTAACTTCATTTTAAGATTGTTTTTTGCTAGTTATAGAAATAAAACTGATTTTTGTATATTGACTTGTATCCTGTGACCTTGCTAAATTTATTAGTTCTAGTATTTGTTTTGTGGACGCCTTGGGATTTTCTACAAAGGAGATAATGTCATCTGTGAATAAAGATAATTTTACTTCTTCCTTTCCAATCTGGAGACCTTTAATTTCTTTGTTTACCATATTGCCACTGGCTTCAACCTCCAGCACAGAGTTGATTGGAAGTGGCAAAAGTGGATGTCTGCCTTGTTCCTGATCATAAGGGGGAAAGCATCATTCTTTCACCATTAAGTGTGATGTTAGCTGTGGGTTTTCATAAATGCCTTTTATCAAGTTTTGTAAAAGGTGTTTTGAAGTTTTGCAAATTCTCTCTTATTCCTAGTTTGTTGAGAATTTTTACCAAGCATCTGTGTTGGACTTTATCACATGCTTTTTTCCTGCATTTATTGAGATGACCATGTACTTTTTGTTCTTAATTGTATTAATATAGTATGTTACATTAATTGATTTTCAGATGTTAAACCAACCTTGCATTCCTGGGATAAATCCCACTTGATCATGATGTATAATTCTTTTTATATGTTACTAGGTTTGGGTTGCTAATAGTTTGTTGAGGATTTTTGCATATATATTCATGAAGGATGCGGGTCTGTTGTTTGTTTTCTTGTGCTGTCTTTCTTTGGTTTTGGATTAGGGTGCTACTATCTTCATAGAATGAGCTGGGAAGTGTTACCTCCTCTTCTATTTTCTAACCCATTTCTTTATAAGGGGATAATTTATGGTCTTTTATGGGTGGCTGGGAGCAGTTCTCTTTTTTCTTCTCAAGGCTAATTCTTTGCAAGCATATTTTAGGGTTCGTGTGTGACAACTTGGTCTCATTGGCTATGTCCCAGCTCCATTTGCTGGCAGGTATGGCTCAAGATGGGGCAGGTACCCAGCATCTCTGAGACTCCTTATCTGATCACATCTGGCACTCACATCTGAAGTGGACCCTCAGAGCTTCCCTGTGGGGATGGGGGCATCTGCTCACCCGGCAGCTGGGGTGCTTGGCTGAGGGTGCCTCTCTTCCCCCTCTCTTTTAACAGGGCAGCCACAAACCCCAAGGTACGGGAGCAAGTGCGCCTGGAACTGAGCTTCGTGAACTCAGACCTGCAGATGCTCAAGGAAGAGCTGGAGGGGCTCAACATCTCCGTGGGCGTCTATCAGAGCACAGAGTGAGTGGAGACAGTGCTTCTTCCAGAGATTTTCTGGGCTTTGGAATGTGCCCACCTCAGGGATGGTGCACAGATAGACTCCACTTTGGAAAGTGAGGGAATGATCGGTGTGGGATTGACCAAGGTGCGAGAGTTAAGGGGATGAGCCCGTGGAGTTTGTTGGGAATACCTGGAGAGTTGACCAAAAAGGCATTTGTTTGTCCTGGGACCCCTTGGGACATGGTTTTACAGGAGAGCTGCTGGCTGGGTCCAGTGGGGAGATGGCATCTCTCACGTTGCCTGGCGGTGGCTCTGCCATAAAGGTGCCCTGGAAGCACTTCTGTGGTTTGCCATGAGGGCCGACCTGCCGGGTGGGGCCCACGGTGCCCTGCCCTCTTGCCTCCCAGCCTCATCACCGAGCACAGGGCCTGCCCTGGGTCGTTCTGTTGATAGAATGCCAAAACGTATAAACTGCCTTTTACATCAAAGATTATGAGGCATTTGTGAGTTCTGCAAGGAGATAGTGTAACTGAGACACTTTGGAAATGTACCCTGGTAAATATCTGAGCGATGAATGTGCTGATTCAGAGGCATTCCTTAGGGAGTGTCGGTGGGAGGTGAAATATTGAGGTGTGGCCTCCAGAACAGCTCAGAAAGTCTCCCGCCCCAAGGTGAGCTGCCTTTGAAAAAAACGTCCGTCTTTAAGAAGAAATGGCTTTGAGAAGCTCTGCAGAGCAGTTTCCCTGCTATTCTGTACGGGGAAGTGAGACGTCTCAAAAGGCTGGGGAGCCAGGGAGAAACTCAGTCAGAAAACACTTCCTGATTTAACAGAAGGACGACATTTGGGAGCCTTGAGTCAGCTTTGGAATGTCTTTTCCTGATTGTCCCCAACCCTCTGCCCAGCGCCTGGGGTGTTTTTCAGAGCTGGAGGGAAAGTCTCAGTGCGTGAAACCTCTGCCCCTCCGCTGGGGCGTCCGTGGGCCCGGGCCGGCTTACCCCTGGCTCCTCTTGCAGTTTCAAACATCTAGTCAGAACAGCAGCTGGAAGGCTTCTCCCAGTCTGCACTGTGCTTTTAAATTCCAATGTTTTGCCCAATAGGTCAAAGTTCCTTGAGGAGGCGAAACAGGGCCAAACTTTGGTGATAAACGTAGGATGTTTCATGGTCCCACTTGCTGTTCTGAAGTGCAGGCACATCCATCGGGAGGGCGTCCCACAGAGACATGCAGTCAAGGCCCCTGTGTGACCACGGTGTGGCTCTGAAGTGGCCAGGCCGTCCCCCGTGCCGCTGGGAAGGCGGGGGAGCTGTGCAGGTTCATAATGACACCTCACATGGCATCGCCTCTCTTTTCTGTTTTCAAAGCAGATTGTTTCTTTCTTAGCACAGTTGATCTTTAAACAGTTCCGGGAGGAAGGCAGGGAAGAAACTGTCTCCTCGTGCAGACGAGAAAACACAGGGAGGCCGGGGGTCACGGAGAAAGTTACGTTCGCGCAGAATTGGGGCTGGGGTGCCCTGGCAGGGGGACTCCGGATGCTCGCTGCTCCTGGGCAGTCATGGGAAGAGCAGGGCTTGCCCCCAGCCCGGTGTGGGGGGAGGATAGGAGGTCGCTGGGCCCAGAGGGGTGGGGTGGATGGTCCTCGTCCCCTTCCAGCTGGGTCCAGCTCCCCCCATGGTCTTGGGGGAAGCCACACGCCAGCTGGGTGTCGCCTGCTTTCAGCTGGGCCCTGTTGTGTTCCGCCCGGCACAGGGGCAGTTTCAGCTTACAGCAGTATTGTCCCCTCACGCTGCCCAGCAGTCCTGACCTCCCCCGGGCTAGGCTCAGGAGCCCCACGAGGTCTCCTGTTACAGGTCAGGGAGCTAAATCCCTGTTTGCAAAACACCGCTGGAGCTGGTTCACTTCCTGTTGGCCCTGCGGCTAAGAACGGAGGCTCGGGAGCACCCCCAGGGCCACCTATGGGGTAACCAGAGGGTCGGTGGGGAGAGGAGGTAGCAGGGAAGTGGTGGGTCAGGGCCTGACTTAGGGCTGGAGCAACGGCACGCTTAGTGGCCGATGGGACCCCTGCCCTCAAGGCCTTCTCTGTGCAGGCGATGAGTCATCTAGAGGGACACGCCCCAGAGGAGGAGGCTGCTGAGAGCCCAGGGCTGGAGGGCTGCGGTAGCGGGGCACCCACTGCGGTGGGCGGCGGGGGGGGGGGGGACGGGACGGGGGGCATTGGGGCTTGATAACAAAGGTCCAGTGGCAGGATGGTAGGCCCAGGTGGGGCAGCAGTGAGCACAGCAGGGGCAAGCCTATACTCCATAGAGTCCCAGCACAGTGACTGAGAGAAGGGCTGAGGCTGGAGGCTACAGCGGGGTGGAGATGGTAGGCACCTCAGTGTTAGGCTGGATGGTCCACAGGTCGCGGGGACCAAGCCCAGTGTTAGAACAGAGACAGGGATGCAACCCAAATCGTCTTTCTGGAAAATAAACTGACATGTGCTAGATTGGCCTGAGGAGAGGGGTGCTGGGGGAAGGCTGTGGGTGCAGAGTGGCCGGGACAGGGACATTCATGTACCTTGCTGTGTTCCTTATAGGGAGGCATTCACGATTCCACTGATTCCGCTTGGCCTGAAGGAAACCAAGGACGTTGACTTCTCAGTTGTTCTCAAGGTAAACCTCACAGCGAGGGGCTCTGGACTTGCTGCTTAAAAGGGGAACAGGGAAATTGTGTATCCCCCGCAAGTGGTCGTGGGCTCAATGGGCAGCTGATTCCTGCAGGGTGACCCTGAGCCCCTCGGCAGGCCACCCCAGGAGCCTCGTGCCATCCTCTGGTCACTCTGAGGCTCCTCACCTGCCTGGGGAAGGGGTCTGGACGCCGGGCCAGCCTGCCCCAGGAGGCCAAGTCAAAGAGGGTCTGTGGGGGCCTGCTGTGGATTTTTAAATTGTATCCTATTTTAGTATCTTTTTTCTTAAATGTTGTAACCAATTTAGGCCATGCTTTTGGAAGAATAGTCAGTTTTTTCCCCCAATCTTTTATTCTGAAGATTTCCAAACTTAGAGAAAAATGGAAAGCATTTTGCAGTAACCCCTGTACCCTCACTACCTAGATAACAACCATGAATATTTTGCTCTAGTCACCTCATCACATTTGTCCATCTCTGCATCCCTGTGTCTGTACGTCAATCCATCTTATTTTCTGATGCGTTTCAGAGTAAATCAAAGATGTTGGTTCACTACCCTTACATACCTGAATAGCTCGAGTTTATGAGTCCCCGCCACATCTAATTCCTGGGTATCTGCCTCCTCTTTCCTCTCTCTCTCCTCCTCTCTCTCTCCCCCTTCTTTCCTCCCTTTCTTCTTTTTTTTAAATAACAACTGTATGGAGACATAATTCACAACCTGTACAATCCACCTCTTCAAAGTGAACAGTATCTGGCCTCCTCTTAATTGTGTGTGTCTGGCAAGCAGCCCGTACTTATAGGCCCGCCTGTGCCTGTCACTGTGCTGGATGCTGTGATGTCACAGGCCCTGCCTCTGGGGCCTGTGGTTCAGTGGGGGATTCAGGTGGAAGGTGGGAGATGTGCTTTGACGGAGGCACCCAGGCCGGGGCCAGGAGAGGCTGCCCCCCATGCCTGGCTTGCTTTCCTCTTCCCAGCTCCATCACTCTGAGTTTTCCTGAATCGCCTCAAACTTCCATTTAGGAGGAGAGAGTGGAGACAAAGGGGGAGGTGGTGCCTGTCTCGGAGCTTTCCAGCCCTGGCTTGGTGCATAGGAGTTAATCCCAGCACCGTGAAAAATGCTTCCAAGCATTATGTTTCTTTTCGTAGTAATCCTGTTAGGTGACTCGTCTTGGACTACTTTTAATTTAGAAAAGAAAAAATTATATGACATTTTGGGCACTGCAGAATTTGTTCTTTTAAAAGCCATTGGTTAATGCTTCAAAATGTCTGCTTCTGACCTCGCTTCTCAAGGAGAGGTTGTGAGTTGGTTGCCATAAGCCCTTTCACGCAGGGCCATTTTGACTGCCGCCGTTTAAACCCAGGTCCTGGCCCTTGTGAGTTTGGGGTTTATTTTGGAGTTTGAGAAGGGCCGTTGGGAGTCTTGCCGGACCCAGGGTTACCAGAGCTTTGATTTTCTGGTTGGGAAACAATCCAGGAGCCGCTGCTGGACACCAGCTTCTCACAGGCCGCCTGACCTTTTAGAAGTGACGCTTGCCACGGGCCCATGAGCCTCAAGACAATCATGTCTGCAGAAATGTCTTTAGTCACTTTTGTAGAATAGTTTCTTTAAGATTTCTTTGTTGCTCAGTGCCAGAGCTGCAAGAGTACAGGCAGTTTAAAGGGAGAGCTTCTCAGGGAAACTTGGGAATTTTATGGGCATCTGTAAGGATCCAAACGTGTCACGTGCTGAATTCCACATTAAAGCCAGTGAAAAAAAAATCACATGTTGTGGGCATGCCAACTGCTATTCATCTGAGGCTTCCAACCATGTCATTTTGGCCTGAAAGGGACTCTACAAATGTCGGTCACACAAAAATAAGACCTTTGGGGGACGTTCTGTTTTCTCCCTTCCACATTTGTGCTGGAGAATAACACAGGTGCCACAGAAGTAGTTTGGCTGACTTAATCAGGGCAGTTCAAGTTGTTTTTCACGTCTGCGTGTGTCTGTGTAATGTTGAATGGCCAGTAAAGCTTCACTGTGTGATTTGGTTCTATTTTAAATAAACGGGCTCTGAAATGGCTTCATTAAAAAGCATCATCAAGATAAAGTCCCTTTTCAGAGAATTCTAGTTGCTTTTTTGCTTTTAAATACAGCTTTATTTATTTATTTTTCTGATTAAGAACAGGATTGCAAAACGTTTAGAAAATACCAGGACGTGTACAGATCCCTCATTGTCCCACCAGCCCTCCCGCCTGAGCTCTGTAACTTGCTCGGCACTAAATCTTTGGATCCTCTGATCCGGGGCCTGCCTCTTGAGGGTGTGCAACTCATCCTGTCCGTGAGGGCTTTGCGTGCTGTCTGCTTTTAGCAGCCCTAAACAAGGTGCCTGTGAACTTCATTCTTTAGGGAGCTTCCAAACACTTGCTGCTGTCAGCAGCCTCCGTGAGCATCTTCGCGCACTTTGCCCCGTGTTCCCTTGGGATACGCTTCTAGGCGTGGATTTGGTAGCTCAAAGATACATGTCACCTAATTACCCACCAGAAGTGGTCCTGCCTCCCCGCTGTGTGTGACTGCTCATCTTCCTGCACCTTTGCTTACACTGGGTATCATTCATTGCTTTGATTTTTTTAAAATATCTTTTTGAGTTTTGCAAAACCAGGCAAAAATGATACATTCCAGTTTGCTTTCTTTGATCAGCACTGGAGGTGAATACATCCTGATGGAGTGTTTATTTGCCCATTTGCTTTTTCCTTTTGGAAATACCTGTTTCTATCCTTTGTCTGCTTTTCCATAGTGGTGGTGGTCTTATTTCCTACGTGAGTTCTTTTACATATGAAGGATTTTAACCCTTCGTTATATATATTTACAAATATTTCTCTCGGTACGTTTTCTCCTTGAACTTTTGTTATGTAAACAATATAAACAGTTAAAAAAGTACAACTTTTTTTGCCATACAAATTTTATATTGTCAAGCTTATGAGTTCTTCCCTTTACAATTCACCTTGATGACATGTTCAGAAAGGTATTCTCCACACCAAGATGACATAAATAGGACTGGCCTGGTGACTCAGAGGTTTAGTGCACCCGTTCAACTTCGGTGGCCCAGGGTTCGCTGGTTCAGATCCCAGGTGCAGACATGGCACCGCTTGGCAAGCCATCCTGTGGTAGGCATCCCACATATAAAGTAGAGGAAGATGGGCACAGATGTTAGCTCAGGGCCAGTCTTCCTCAGCAAAAAGAGGAGGATTGGCGGCAGATGTTAGCTCAGGGCTAATCTTCCTCAAAACAAAAAAAAAAAGATGAGAAATAGTTTGTCCCATTGCTTTGTGATTGTTTAAAATTTTGTAACATTAAGTCTTTAATTGAGGGACTGGCCCCGTGGCCAAGTGATTAAGTTCACGTGCTCCGCTTCGGCAGCCCAGGGTTTCACTGGTTCGGATCCTGAGTGCAGACATAGTACCGCTCATCAAGCCATGCTGAGGTGGCATCCCACATGCCACAACTAGAAGGACTCACAACTAAAAATATACAACTATGTACCGGGGGGCTTTGGGGAGAAAAAGGAAAAATAAAATCTTAAAAAAAAAAAACCTCTTTAATTTAGCTGGAATTTGTTTGGGGGTAAAAAATTAGGTGTAGGGCTATAACTTTTTATTTTCACCAAATGGGTAGCCAGTTTCCCCCGAACTATGTATACAGAATCCATCTGTGGTGCTGGATGGTATCCATTTCCCTCTGTGCCCCCCATCCACTCTCCTCCCTCCTGCTCTGCGCCGGGGGAGGCCGCGGCAGGCTCCTGCTCTGTGGCTCCCTTTTGTGGCTGGCCGAGAGGGAGGAGCAGGAGATGAGAGGGAAAGAGAAGAGGGCAGTCTGGAAATTTATTCCTCCGTTGGCTTCTTTTTGCATTCCTGGTGGCTGTACCTTGGGTAGCCACCTCTTTGGGTTTCCGTAGGTCCTTCTCCCCTTTGATCCTTCACCTGTGGGTTTCTAATGGCTCTGGCGGTCCCACACCCTCCCTGTGGTTTCCCAGAACCCTGCCCACACCACTGTAATAGTCCTGCCCTTAAATTCACATCAGGCTGCGGTCCTGTGCCACCTCCGTCCTGCCTGGACCCGATGGATGCTCCAGCCTTTCCCACTTCTCTGGAATACTGGCTTTTGTTATATACCTGATTCTCGAATCTACTTCAGTCTCTTCCTGATCCGTGTCTGGTTTCATTGTGTGTCCTTTCTCATTGTTTAATCCCTGGGTGTTTCAACAGCAATTCGAGCAAGCCTCCTTTATTACTGTGCTTTTCCAAACGTTCTTAGCTTTTCTTCCACATATTCACTTTCATATTTTGATGAGTTTCCAAAAAATAGTACTTTTGGGTTTTGATTGAAATTTCATTAGAGTCATAGCTTAATTTGGACAAAATTGCATCTTTAGGATATTGCACCTTTTCTCCCATGAACATAGTATTTCCAGTTGTTGATGCCAACAAACAGTAAGTTTTACGGGGGCAGGAGCCATAACTGTCTTGTCAAAAAAATGACTTAAGGAATAAATGAGAGATTGAAGTAACATGTCCTTCCGTAAAGTTTAATTAAAAAGTTATCTGCTTGGGGCTGGCCCCGTGGCCGAGTGGTTAAGTTTGTGCACTCCGCTGCAGGCGGCCCAGTGTTTCGTTGGTTCGAATCCTGGGCGCGGACACGGCACTGCTCATCAGACCACGCTGAGGCGGCGTCCCACATGCCACAACTAGAAGAACCCACAACGAAGAATATACAACTATGTACCGGGGGGCTTTGGGGAGAAAAAGGA
Source organism: Equus caballus (assembly GCF_041296265.1). NCBI lineage: Eukaryota > Metazoa > Chordata > Mammalia > Perissodactyla > Equidae > Equus > Equus caballus. The sequence continues at coordinate 4,217,356 of NC_091693.1, read as the reverse complement.
AATAATAAAATCTTTAAAAAAAAAAAGTTATCTGCTTAATTAGTTAAATTAATCCTATCCCTAGGAATATTGTACTTTTTTTGTAATTGTGAAACTTATTGTTTCCTGTTATATTTTTCTAACTGGTTACTGCTTGTATAAGAAAGGAAGACTATTGATTTTTATATATTCACTTTTTGTCCACTGTACTGAATTCTTACTAGTTTAGTAGTTTTTCAGTTGACCCTGTTAGGTTTTGTGAATATGTTGTTATTTTGCAAAAATATGTGTATTTTTTATTTCTTCCTTTCTAATGTTTATCTCTTATTTTTCTTAATTCGTTGGCTAGACAACCTTCAGAATTATACTAATTAATAGCAGATGGTAGAAGTCCTTGTCTTGTCCCTGATGTTTATGGTGGGTTTCAACTAGATATTTTTTATCCTACTAAATACATTTAATCCATCCTAGTTTACTAAGTTTGAAAAGTCAGGAATAGATTTAGAATTTATCAAAATCCTCTTTGACTTCTGTGAGGTTAACATAAAGTTTCTCTTTTAACTTCTTAATTGTAATTTCTCTCCTAATTTTAAGGAAATTGTTGCCAGTGTCCACAGTAGAGCTGATAGAACAGCATGCAGCTCTGTAAAGGATACAGTTCTGATCCTCAAGCATCTCCTGAGTGGTGGCCCTTAACACTGCTCTCAGGGATGTCACCAGAGGAGCCTGAGATGAACTCTGTCCTCCAGATCATCCTCACCATAATTAATGTCACTGATAACATAATTACATTTGAAAACCATTTCAAATTATATAAATGGCTGTTATATTTGTTGAGGAGCTGATTCCAAACGTTAGTGCTTTAAGTAAAGTCGTGAAGAAAATCTGTGACAGCATCATAAAAAAAGTTGGATAAAAATGACCAAATTAAAAACCAGAAGGAGGTTTCTGCGTATCCTTGGACCCAGCAAGACATCTTCTTGGAACTTATTCTGAGGAACTAATCAGAGGTGTGCTCAAGGATGACTGTCACGGTGTTATCTCTAATTGCAAAATTTACAAATAACTTAAATGTCCAGCGAGAGGGGGTTAAGACTATCATGGTCCATCTTGGTTAGCACATAGTAGGTAGCTTATTTGTTGAATAAATGAATTATGCATTCATTACATTGGAGGATTATATAACCATGAAGAGTCATGTTAGAGAATATTTTGTGGCATATGAAAATGTTTGATACATTGCCAATTAAAAAAAGCCCGGCAAAGTTGTATATTCACTCAGTAAAATCCCAGAGGGTCTGCGGGCATGTGTGCAGATGGCATTGAACACACAAAAAGCAGGGGGCGCTCTAATGTGGAAAGTGTGTAAAGAGAATACTCCCACACTTGAGAAGACAACTGAGCAGTCTCTGGCCTCAGTGGAGGATGTCATGCAGGAACTCGTCTCCATGCTCCTTATACCACTCTCCCGTTTTCCCTGTAATGCTTGCCATCTGCCAATATACGATGTACTTTATTTATTTTCTGTGCCTGTTACTCACTGGCTGTGCCCCCGGCTAGAATGTAAGCTCCATGGGGAAGGGTCTTTGTTTCGTTCCCTGCTGTGGCCCAAGCAGTGAGAACAGCCCCGGCTCACAGCAGATGCTCCTCAGCACGGCTGTACCACTGAGTAAAGTCCCAGAGCAGTCAGTCATCAAACACGGCTGCTGCCCGGCTGGGGCTCTCACTGGGGTGCCTCACACGTGGACGTGCCCAGAGCTGTTCTCACATAGCTTCCCATCACAGTTCCTGAGGGCAGCACCCTCCTAACCGTCCCCAGACACAAGTTCCCTTTCCTTTGCCAGGAAGACCCTGAGCCAGGTTCTGAGGGCAGCCCCAAGGATGAAGGTCTGAGCCCCAGATGTCTGTGACATCTGCCAGAATTGTTTAATGTGTAGCTCACTTAACCATGTTGCAAAGACATTTTTAAATAAAAAATAACTTCAACTGTCCTTTTTACTGAAGCAACAGAAGCAAAATTTTAAAATATATGTAAAATTAAGAAAATAAATCCTACCACTCAGAAAATCATTGCAGTGTGCAGTCTCCCCTAAATTTTTATGAATTCTCCATGTATTTTTAAAGGAGGGGCACATTAGACCTTACTGTTTTACCTATTTACAGTTTTGTGTGTTTTGGTTTTTTTTTGGTGAGGAAGATTGTCCCTGAGCTAACATCTGTGCCAGTCTTGCTCTGTTTTGTATGTGGGATGCTGCCACAGCATGGCTTGATGGGTGGTGTGTAGGTCCACACCCAGGATCTGAACCAGCGAACCCTAGGCCGCTGAAGCAGAGCACGCGAACTTAACCACTATGCCACAGAGCCGGTCCCCCTATTTACAGTTTTGAATGACATGTTACAGTATCTTCCCTCATTTTTCTTACAGGATTTTATCCTGGAACATTACAGTGAAGATAGCTCCCTATATGAAGATGAGATAGCAGACCTGATGGATCTGAGACAGGTGCGTCTCGGGTGCCGCAGGGAGAGGAGGATGGCTGAGAGCTCGCCGAGTCTTCAGGTTACCCCGTTACTGTGCCTGAAGTCTTAGAGAATCGCCCATGGTTGGGGGTGGCAGGGAGGGGCTGTCAGAACCGTCCCTTCAACTTGCCACATAAGAAGACCACAGAAGGGGACAGACATGCGCACTGGCATGTCGGGCTGGATTCTGAGTCTCCTGAGGTCTTGCCAGCCCTTGCCATCCTTCCTAGAGCTCGCGATACAGCAGCTGGGCCCCAGCTCCACAGAAATAGCGTGTGCAGGCGTCTTCGGGGATGGGACGCGCTGTCTGCTGTGGGCTCACCGCTCGGCGGCTCCTTTCCTTTCAGGCTTGTCGGACGCCCAGCCGGGATGAGGCTGGGGTTGAACTGCTGATGAGTTACTTCACCCAGCTGGGCTTTGTCGAGAGTCGATTCTTCCCGCCCACCCGGCACATGGGGATCCTGTTCACGTGGTAGGTGCCAGTGCGATCCCACCGCAGCCAGAGCTCCGGGGCTCAGCACCAAGGGCTCCTCCGCACCGTGGCCCCTCTCTCTAGTTGGCCATTGACACAGGAGAGGCCAGAGCCGTGCGGATAAACTGGTGTTTATTTATGAAGGGGCTCCAAGGGGAGAAAGCTCCAGCAGACCATAGCTTCTTGCTTCTCAGAACAAACGAGCCAAGGAGGAGGGGCCTTTTTGATGCTCATTTTATCATTGGGGAAACGCCGGGCTCTGAGGTGGAACTAACGAGAAGCGAGATTCTTGGCCCAGATGGGCTAAGGGGTGGGAACCAGGTGTTGTGCCAGGGACAAGGGCAGCACACAGAACAGGTCACATTTAAAAATGGGAGCAGAACGTTGCATTCTTCTCCGGGGTAGGAAGTTTCAGAGATAGTGTTCAAACACCTTGGAGGTGCCGTGCCTCTTCTCTGGGTGTGCTCAGGAGTGTGGGCGCGAGGGCGTACATCCCAACAGTGAAGGGCCGTGGCCAGAGGTAGACTTCACCACAGATGCCTGCCTTTTGAAAGGAAAGGCAGATGACTCTTCGGTTAGCTGTCTGCGCTGGTGAAAGAGCTCTCAGGACGACTTCTCCTCAGTTTCCACTTAGGGAGAACGTCCATGTCTACCTTCTCGGTGATATGTGAACTTTAAAACAGATCCTGAATCTTTTAGGCTGCAGGAAGAATTATGAGGGGTTAGTAACTGCTATATTTCCTTTAGGAGAAGGCTTACTTATTTTTTGGGGGGGAAGATTAGCCCTGAGCTAACATAAATCCTCCTTTTTTGCTGAGGAAGATTGGCCCTGAGCTAACATCTGTGCCCATCTTCCTCTACTTTATATGTGGGACGCCTGCCACAGCATGGCTTGACGAAGGGTGCCATGTCCGCACCCGGGATCCGAACCAGTGAATCCAAGGCAACCAAAGCGGAGTGCACAAACTTAACCACTACACCACTGGGACAGACCCTTATTTTTTTTAAATACGTCTTTTTTTTTTTTGCTGAGGTAGAGTCTCCCTGAACTAACATCTGTTGCCAATCTTCCTCTTTTTTGTATGTGAGCTGCCACCACAGCATGGCCACTGACGAGTGGTGTAGGTCTGCGCCTGGAAACTGAACCCGGGCCTATGAAAGGGGGCATGCCAAACTTAACCACTAGGCCCTAATATGCCTTATTTTTAAGAGCAGTTTTAGGTTCACAGCAAAACTGAGGAAAGGGTACAGAGATTTCCCATATATCCCATCCCCACTGTCAACATCCCCCCTCGATGGTATGTACCTGCCTTGGCACCTCGTCACCCAAAGTCCACAGTTTACACTGGGGCTCACTCCTGGTGGGAATGGTCTGTGGGTTTGGGCAGATGTATAATCACCTATATCCACCATTATAGGATCATGCAGAGCACTTCCACAGCCCTAAAACCCTCTGTGCTCCAGCTGTTCATACCCCCTCTTTGCCCCTCTAAACCTTCAAACCACTGATGATTTTCTGTCTCCATTGTTTTACTTTTTCCAGAATGTCATATAGTTGGAATCACACAGTAGGTAGCCTTTTCAGATCGGCTTTTTTCACTTAGTCACATGCATTTGAGGTTCCTGTGTGTCTTTTTATGGCTCGTTAGCTCACGTATTTTTAGTGCTGAATGATACTGCACTGTACGGATGGGCCACAGTTTGTTTATCACTCAGCTCCTGAAGGACGTCTTGGTTGGGAAGCTTATTTTTGTGTGTGATTGTGGGTGTCTTGGTCAGCATGATCATGCCCATCATCTTGCTTGGGAATGAAAGCCTCGTTGCATGTGCACCTTTGCATTTTATTCAAGAAATCGGTGTTGTCCATTCTCACCCCGAAGTGACATTGATTAGCCAAGTAATCTGCTGCTTTCAACACGTTTCTTTTCAACAGGTATGACTCCCTCACCGGGGTCCCCGTCAGCCAACAGAACTTGCTCCTGGAGAAGGCCAGCATTCTGTTCAACACTGGAGCCCTCTACACGCAGATCGGGACCCGGAGCAATCGGCAGACGCAGGCTGGGCTGGAGAGCGCGGTGGACGCCTTTCAGAGAGCCGCAGGTGTGTCTCCTGGGGGCTGCGGGGATGGAGCACCGGGTACCCCAGCTGAAGAGGGTCAGGGGATCCTCCCTAGGCCCATGCTTGGCCTCACAGGCCTGAGAGGGCCAGACCAGTCGAGCACTGGTGTATCTTCCCACCAAGAGAATTGCTTAATGGCTCCAACCCTGTCATCTCAGTCCAGGTGTGGCTCATACGCACAGTGACTCCTGTGGCTGATTAATCTTTTCCAAATGAGCGGCCCCAGGGATGGCAGTGAATGAACTGTTCCTTTAAACACTATATTGAAGAACAGAATAAATTTTCCCAAATAGTGAAAGTGTAGGCTTTTTCTTTCATCGGGAGTGCCTCATCTGTGCATATTGCTCTCCATGCCTTCATATCATGCTCATTTCATGAAGCTCACCCACCTCAGGTTGCTCTTCTCTGCCCCCTGTCAGGTGACACTTAGCGCCAACCTGGAGAGGACCAGGGGTCGCCAGGCCGGGTGCAGTGGGCGGGCCTGGCTCGTGGGTGTCCAGGGTCCTGCGTTGCTCCCCTCCGACAGGGCCTGTGTCCAGCAGACTTGGCATGGGGGATGGTGGGCAAAAGCAGCAACAGAGCGCAGACCACAGCGTGTTTCTTCTGCGCTGGTCCCCATCACTTTGCTTTGGGGTGTTACTCCCAGCAGAGACCTTTTTGCCCTGCAAGGCCGTGAAGAAGCAGAGCTTTGCCATTTTGGCTAATCGTGGAATTGCTTGTGTTAGAATAATTGGTCCCTCAGGATGAAACAGCATGCTGAGGTTCCTCATGGGAGCCGGTTTCTCCCACTGTCCATCCTTTTCTGGGCTCATCTTTCTTTCTGAGGAATCTTAAGCAGGTATGCTTCGTGACCTGAGATTACAGAGATACAGACAAGTTGAAGCTGAGAACAGAGTGGGAGCACACCCAGAGGGGAGCGCACGGCCTGCCCCTGCCCCGGTGCCTTCCTTCCCCTCTTTCTGCAGGCAGTTTTCCTTTGCAGCAAAACCAGAGGAACCAGTCAGATGGGATTCATGTCGGGGATTTTATTTTAGCTCCAGGTTGATTGTCAGTCAATGCTGTGACAGTTAATTTTCTAAAGCATAAAAAAACTCAGCCGAAGGCTACAGCATGAAAATTCCCATTGGAGTGGGCTGAGATGATCTTTCCGAAGGTCCTGGGGAAAAGCCCTGAATTTGTGAATGACCCGGCCGTCCAGTGTGAGCGTGCCCCCCCCCCACCCCCCCAGAGAGCTCGTTCTGCCTGCTTTCTGCTTTCCCCTCTGTTGTCGAATGCCTAGCATGTTTGGAGTTTCTCACAATTATCCAAGGAGAGACAGGAACGGACAGGGAGCAGGCTGGGTTCCCTGCTTGATACAGATGTGAATGCTTTGGAAGAGAATCCGATTTTGTTTTTTCATCGTGGTAAAACATACATAACAAAATCACCATTTTATCCACTTTTAAGAGTACACTTCATTGGCACGAAGTACATTCATATTGTCGTGCATCTCCCCATCTCCAGAACTTTTTCATTATCCCAAACTGAAACTCTGTGCCCATTACACAGTACCCCTCCATGCTCTCCCCCAGCCCCTGGCAGCCAGCATTCTGCTTTCTGTCTCTGTGAAGGTGACAGTTCCTGGGAGCTATCTCAGTGGACTCACACAATACTTGTCCTTGTGACTGGCTTATTTCACTTAGTGTGTCTTCATCCATGTTGTGGCATGTCAGAATTTCCTTCCTTTTTAAGGCTGAAGAATATTCCAGTGTATGTATCTACCGCATTTTGTTTATCGGTTTATTCATCCGTGGACATCTGAGTTGTTTTTGCCTTCTGGCTGTTGTGAATAATGCTGCTGTGAACGTGAGCGTACAAGTATCAGATTAAGTCCCTGCTTTCAATTCTCTGGGGTGTGTACCTAGGCGTGGAAGGGCTGGATCTATAGTCATTGAGAATCAGATTTTTTTAAGGTGCTCCAGGACACCAGTTTTTTATTTTTGCTTCTATTATTCTCTTTACTTCTGAGCAGCACGGTGAAATAAATATGACCCCCAACAGATGTGCATAAAATTTCCAATTTTAGGAGTTTTAAACTACCTGAAAGAGACATTTACTCACACCCCGAGTTACGACATGAGTCCCGCCATGCTCAGTGTACTGGTCAAAATGATGCTCGCCCAAGCCCAAGAAAGCGTGTTTGACAAAATCTGCCTTCCTGGGATCCGGAACGAGTTCTTCATGCTGGTGAAGGTGGCTCATGAGGCTGCGAAGGTGAGCGTTCCGGGTCCCTGTGACTTTCGGGGTGGGGAGAAGGCGTTGGTGTGGGCCCCCTGGAAGCAGTCAGTCTTCCCATGGCAGCTTGACCCGGGCACCGTGCCCAGCCCCGCCAGAGCGCTGGCTTGCATTTTCTTGGCAAGTACCGGTGTTTCAGATACGGATCACTGATCCCGTCTGCAGCTTAGCTAAAAACCAGCATAATGACAGTTGCCTGTTAACTCTGACACTGACAACACGGGGGCCCTTGGAGTCGCTCCCAGATTCCGGAGCGGCCTCTGGCAGGGGCTGCCACATGGAAGAAAGAGCTCTTTCTCTGCAGCCCAGGTGCTCGAGGGCCCCGTGCCGGGCTCCCCATTCCCAGTATCCCTTCTGTTCCAGGTGGGAGAGGTCTACCGGCAGCTGCACGCAGCCATGAGCCAGGCGCCCGTGAAGAAGAACATCCCCTACTCCTGGGCCAGCCTGGCCTGCGTGAAGGCCCACCACTACGGAGCCCTGGCCCACTACTTCGCAGCCACCCTCCTCATCGACCACCAGCGTAAGGCTCGGGGGCTCAGGCTTTGGGCAGCGTTGCGGTTTTCCTGCCTCGGGGAGATTCTGAGCTCAGTGAGAGCCGCCTGCTTGCCCTGGAAGCCGGGGCAGAGGGAGGGAGTGATGTGCTGGCCCAGGTGTCTGTCAGCGGGTCAGGGATTCGTGATTACATGTTCCCGCTGTGGGAGGAAGACGGGTAGCGGGGTTCTGCCCGGGATGGAGCAGACAGCTTCTTGGAGATGACTTTTCACCTGGAATCTAGAACAGGGCCGGGACCAGGGCTGGGACAAGGGAGGCACGCGCCTCGGGGACAGAATCCAAGGGGGATGCCCCAAAATGCAGAATCAAGATAACATTTTCCTGGAATATTTTAAATGAATCAAAATTCATGCAAAAAAAAATCCACGGTGATCAAAATTTTAAGTAAAGACACTGATCAGTGACAACACTGTGCTGAGCCACATTGGAGCCTGAAGCAAGAAGAAATGTTGCTGTTTTGTTCATCACGGATTTTTTTTGCATTAATTTTGATATTTAGAAAATTACATTAAAATCTCATCTATTTTTATTGCTGAGTTTTTGGCTCCCTTAAATCTTCAGCCTGAGGCGAGTGCCTCCCTCTCCTCGCCCTGGTCCTGCCTCTGATCTGAAGTTGGGTGGGACTTCTGTTGTAATTAGTACTAATCAAGGCAGCCCCTAGAGTAGTTAAAAGGACAACCTCCAGAGCCAGACCGTCTGGGTTCCTGTCTCAGCTCTGCCATTTACTAGCTGTGTGACCTTGGGCAGGTCACTTGGCTGCTCTGTGCCTCATTTTCTCATCTGTAAATGGGGATTTGAAGAGAACGTCCCTCACAGGGCTGTTGTGGAGACTCTGTGCCTGAATGCAGAGCTACCGAGCGCCTTGTCCCTCGTGGGCTGTGAAAGTGTTAGCGGCCACAGCTGGTGTGATGACACAGTCTGCGAGGCGGGCAAGTCGTGTCAACCAGCAGAAGTAACGTGCTTCGGTGTTGCGGCCGAAACACAAACGAGGCAGCAGCGGGACTCCTCGGCGTAGTCATGGGTGGTTTCTTGGAGGGGGTGACATTTGGTTTGGGCTTTGGACTCTGAGGAGGACTGGTCCAGCTGAACAGGGAGGGAAAGCACAGCTAGACAATGACACTGTCCCAGCTCTGGAGCGGAGGCTGGAAGGTCGGAGGTGGTGGTGAGTGGCTTGGAGAGGTTAGGGGGCACATGCAGGGGAGGGTGAGGCATGGAGGCTGCCAGGGCTGTGAGGTGGGCTCTGCTAGGAGGTTCCAGGAGGTGGGCGACTTGGAGGAGGGAGAGAGTGGGGGCTCAGAGCCGAATCGTGAGCCCCTAGAGCGTGCCTGGCCCAAGCGCACAGACATGTGGCTGGACCGCCTGGGGTGTGTCCAGCGGGGAAGGGAGCCTGTTGTCCCCAGTGCCTGTAAACCTGGAAGATAAGGGGAGCCAGCCATGTGGCTGACAGAGAGAGCTCTCCGTGGGTGTGCGGCACCGTCTCCTGAGCCTGTGCTGCGCAGCCACGAGAAAGGATTCATCTGTGGTCTCGTTGCAGTGAGCCCTGGCGCAGACGAGGACCACCAGGAGAAGTGCCTGTCCCAGCTCTACGACCGCATGCCGGAGGGACTGACGCCCCTGGCCACGCTGAGAAACGGTCACCAGCGCCAACAGCTGGGTGCGTGCGGCTCTCCTGCCCCCTCCCTCCCCGTGCCCATTCGATGGCCAGCTGGTCCTGCTCATGGACAGCCCCAGAGAGGTCCCCAGGGCTTGGAGAGTAGGGCGTCCTGAGTCATCGTGGCCACTCTGGATTCAGAAGCCATGAGGCGCAGTCTCTAGCCTCAGGGGGCTTCCAGAGCCGTGTTCTCACGGGTTCCTCGAGGGCCAGGCCTGGCCTCCCACAGTGGAGCCAGAGCTTTGACAGTCGTCCCCAGTGTCCGGGGCATGGCCCCTGGCCATAACGTGGAAGGACACATTGGTTAATTTTCTTTCGCCGTACCCAAGGCCTGGTAATGAATTGGTTCGTCTCTGCCACATCTCAGAGCGAATATCGCTTTCTGTGTGCAAAGCTGACTTCCTCCACTGCTCAGACCCGCCCCCCACCCCCAAACACAGTTTCGCTGTCTCAGTGATGGCAACTCCATCCTTCTGGGCGCGCAGGCCAGAAACCTTGCACGCGCTTGCTGCTCTTGTCTGTCTTTCTCACCCCACGTTTGATTGGCAAATCCTGTTGACTCTATCTAGAAGACGTTTCCCAAATCCAGCCACTTCTTACCTACCACCCTTGTCCAAGCCATACTTATACATTGCTTGCTTACCGAACGTCGACTCCCTTACCCCTCATGCGACCCTGTGAAGTGGGTGTGTATGGTCCCCATTTTTCAGTTGGGGAAACAGAGGCCAGAGGGATCATATGGCCTCCCGTCTTTTCGCAGTGGCCACAGGGCTGGTCTCCCCGCTTTCCTCTTTGCTCCTTCACTCTTTTCGCTTGGGTCAAATCACATCAGCCCTCTGCTTGCACCCTGCTCGCTCCCATCTCACCCCACTAGGAGCAGAAGTCCTCACCCTGCACTTGTGAGGTTGGGCATGGATTGGCCCCTGCTCCTTTCTGGCCTCGTTCCCTACCCTTCTCTCCAGCCCTCACTCCCTCCACTCACACCCCCAAGCTCCTTGTTGTCCTTGAACACACAGGCAGGCTCCTGCCCCAGGGCCTTTGTACCTGCTGTTCCTGCTTTCAGGAGTGCTCTTCTATCAGATATCCTTATGGCTGCTCCCTCACTTCCTTCAGGACGTTGCTCAAAAGTTACCTTCAATAAGGCCTTCCCCGTCACCCGTCATAGAGAGAAGCTTTCCATTCCCAGTCTTCCCTTGCCACCTCTGCCTGCCCTGCTTTATTTTTCTCCATAACCTTGTTGTCATGTGATTCGTTACGTATTTCTTTGCTTGTTAATTCTCTGTCGTCAACCACAAGCATGGAAACTCCGTGAATACAGAGGCTAGTTTTTCTTCATTGCTTTCTCTCTAGTGTCCAGAACTTTCGGTAAATATTTGCTGAGTGAATGTTTTATAGACACAAGTGAGCACGTTGCATGCACATTTAAGAGGGATTTAAACCGTCCAGGCAGATCCTTCAGGAAAGAGAATGTCCACCTTCCTGGGCTGACCCGTGGGCGCTTCGGCTCTCCTGGGCACTCACGTTGCAATTTCGGACGCAGGTCACATGGTGTTGATTTTCGGTTGGCAGGCAAGTCCCACCTGCTCAGAGCCATCGCGCACCACGAGGAGTCCGCGAGGGAGGCGAGCCTGTGCAAGAAGCTCCGCAACATCGAGGTGCTGCAGGAGGTGCTGTCCGCCGCGCACCAGCGCTCCCGGCTCAAGTACGCGCAGCACCAAGAGGACGGTGACCTGCTCGACTTGGTCGAGGCTCCCGACATCGTTGGTGAGTGAGCTGGGCGCCCGTGTGTGCAGAGGGCGTGTGAGGCGGGGCCGCCCCGGGTGCACAGCCTTGACCTGCTTGTCCTGCAGGGCGTGGGCCACCCACGCTGTGTGCTTGCCTGGGAGCGGGCCAGGCGCTGCTCGCCCTGCCATTCCCATCTCCTCTTCCCTGAAGCCAGCGGCTTCCTTATGGCCTGTGTCCTCATCAACCCCTTTGCAGCATCCGACTCCCCTCGTGCCCCTCGACACCCCTGCCTTGGTGTCGGGGTGCCCTGCCAGCTTGGTTCTGCTCCCACCTCCCTCTGCACCCCCTTGGCTGACTCTTCTTGCCCAAGCCCCCCCATCCCTCCTGGCATTCTCCAGGGACTACTCTCCCTGGTTTGCTTCTTCTAGATTCCTCTCCTTAAAGCCTCACAACCTCCTTAGGGGTTCCAGCCGTCACCTCTAGTCAGGGGACTCCTGAAACTACCTTTGGCCTTGAGGTTTTTGCTGGGCTCCACACCCACCCACATTCCATCTGCCTCCTGGGAAACCCTCACATCACAGGTTAATAACGCAAAGGGGGCAACGCCTCGCCCAGGACTTTGTGCTGAGGGACAGGGCACCTGCGTAACAGCCACACCTGGCATGTAGATGACGCCTCAGGAGGGTTTCATGAGGGCCAGAGGAAGTCCACTGGCCTGTAAACAAGCTCCTGGAAGGCAGGAAGTGTCTGACGGTCACTTCTCTGCCCCAGCCTCAGAGCGGGGTGTGGCTCATAGCAGGTGCCCAGGACAGGTCACGCCGGGCCAGGGGCTGCCCCGTAGTTCGTCTTCTGCACTACTTGTCTAAACCAAAGGGCAGGACCAGGGAGTAGGAGGAAAGCTCGCTTCCTCTTCCCTTCAGAAGGAAGACTTCGGCCTGAGTTGTCAAGGGTAACTTCCAATTATGGAAACATTTATGCTTTCACTTTTCATCTTCTTTTCCAGCTAAAACTGAGCAGGAGGTTGAAATTATACTTCCACAGCTCTCCAAGGTGACAGCAGCTGACTTCTTCCAGAAGCTGGTATGTCAAACGCTTATTTCATAATGACCCAAGGGGACAGCTTTTATAAGGTGCACGTATGTAAGAGGCTATTTTTAGATATCTTTAAATTAGATTTTATATAAGATAATTTTAATTAAGATTATATTATTCTATTTTATTATTATTTTTTTAAGATTTTATTTTTCCTTTTTCTCCCCAATGCTCCCCGGTACATAGTTGTGTATTTTTAGTTGTGGATCCTTCTAGTTGTGGCATGTGGAACGCCGCCTCAGCATGGCCTGATGAGCGGTGCCACGTCTGCACCCAGGATTTGAACCGGCGAAACCCTGGGCCGTCAAGGCAGAGCGCACGAACTTAACCACTTGGCGACTTGGCGACGGGGCCAGCCCCAAGATAATTTTAAAAGGATAGCTTTATTTGAAATAGATGCGCTCCTGTAGAGAAATGGCAGTTCACGTTCTCGTATGAGTGCTGTAGTGTATATTCTCTGAGCAAGGTCGGGTGAAACTTGCAAGGACGTCCTCCCTTTAGTTTTCAAATGCCCGATTCAGCCTTCAGACCCTACACCTAATGATGCTCTCTTTCGAAGGGCCCCTTATCTGTGTTTTCGGCTAACAAGAGATGGACACCCCCTCGAACTCTTCGCTTCACTGCAGAAGAAGGGGACTTGGGGTTCACCTTGAGGGGAAACTCCCCAGTCCAAGTCCACTTCCTGGATCCTCACTGCTCCGCTGCGGTAAGCAGGGACCCTTCTGGACGTCTGGCATCTTTGCGGGCAGGCAGACTGGTAAAATACAAAGAAAGCTGCACAAACAGAGAGATCCGGCTGAAGGAATTCAGGGTTCCTTTAAGTAAAGGCTGACTTTATGCAAAAGGCCTCTCATGGTGCTACGTGCCCCAAGAGGAAAGGATTAATGTTTGCTTTCTTGAAGCACACGTAGACAAACATCTGTTTTGTTAATGAACTTGGGAACTGATTCAGGCATTTGAATGAACAGAACGTTGACCTTTCTTTAAATCACATTTTTGTAGCTGGCAGGAGCCAAGGAAGGAGATTATATTGTTTCCATTCAAAACGTGGACTGTAAGTGGCTGACGCTGAGCGAGGTCATGAAGCTGCTGAAGAGCTTTGGTGAGGACGCCATTGAGATGAAGGTTGTGAGCCTCCTGGACTCTGCCTCGTCCATGGTGAGTGCTGACACCCCCTGGCAGGAAATAGTGATGCGGAGTGAAGGCGGTCTTTACCGGGCCCTGTGCCTCCTGCCTGCATTTGTAACATGCCACACACTGAATTCCTAAGCTCTTCATCGGTGGGATGTGCTCACCTTGGGTCAAAGAGATTATTGGAAAACTGTTTTGTTTTTTTTTTTTTGGTGAGGAAGATTGGTCCTGACTAACATCTGTTGCCAATCTTCCTCTGTATCCTTTTTTCCCCCAAGGGGGAGGAATCGTTGCAGACATACTCTTCGGCTCTTTGCCACATTTAATGATGTATCTTAGATGTTTCCCTTGGTAACAAGTTTCCTTTATTCCTTCAACAAATGCTGGCTGAGCCTCAGCTGTGGGCCAGGCCCTTCTTAGCATTGGAGCTGCAGCTTGATCTAATCAGATCAGCTTCCTGCCCCCACAGAGCTGGCCCTGAGTAAGCAAATAAGTAGTTGTGATTTTGCTAAGTGTGTAAAGAAAAGAAAACGTGTAACCTGATAGAATGACTCGGGGTGGGAGGTGTAACCTGATAGAATGACTCGGGGTGGGAGAGGCCCCTCTAGACTTACGCTGAGATTTGAGTGACGGTGAGGAGCCGGCCATTTGAAGAGGGCCAGGGGAGCATCTGGGCAAGGCAGGGGGACCGACAGCTGCAGAGACCCTGTGGCAGGAACAAGCTTCTCCTGCCAGAGGAACAGAAACAGGGGCTCCTGGCTGGAGCTTCCTGACAAGGGAGAGAGTGGCAGGAAGGGAGGTGGCAGGGAGGCACGGCCACATTTGAGCGGTGGGAGTTTGGAGGCCGTTGAACCTTTTAAGAAGGGGAATGACGTGGTATGGTGTTTATTTTAGGAGCAGGTCTGCTGCCTGGAGGCTGACCGTGCGGTCGTCCGGGCCAGCGGCGCTGGCAGCTTACACTAGCGCAGGTGACAGGACGGGACAGAGGGGGATGCGCCAGAGACATGGTTTGCAGGTAGAGCTGGCAGGGATTTGTAGAGGACTGCGTAAAAAGATGGTAGAAAGAGAGATGGCTTGTCAGGTTTTGGTGTGAACAGCTGCATCATTTTCCCTAATGACGGGAGCAGCGGTGAGGGAGACAGCGGAGAGAGAACCCAGGAGCTATGTCAGTGTTTCACATACGTGTCCAGGTTCAAATCTTCAGTTCAATGGAGAAGGCAGAGCTAGAAATAAGTATTTGAGCATCATCGGCATAGAGATGATGTCTAAAGCTGCAGAGACTAGAGGACACTCCTGCGCCGGCTGAGGGCTAGGACGGAAGCCTGAGACCCCGGCGTCTGGAGGGCAGTCAGGAGAGAAGGAGGCGCAGAGAAAGTTGTCAGGGAGAGCTCTGGGAGGGAGGGTGAGGGGAGCTTCTGAAATCTAGAGGAGAGTGGTGGGTGGGGTTGAATCCAGTTCAGAGGCGGAGAATGAGGGCGGAGCCGGCTGTCTTCTGTTTGGCAGCAGGACAAAAGGACACTTGGTGCTGAGATGGCAACAGAACTTAGACTAGAGAGAGTTGGAGAGTGAATGGACTGTGAAAGGCCCTTGATAAGAAATCCGTAGAAACTGAATGTAGATTAGCGGTTGCCTGGGGCTGGAGCTGGGGCACTGGGGAATGGGGAGTCGCTGCTGCTGGGTGCAGGGTTTCCTTTGAGGGGGATGGAAGTGTTCTGAAATTAGGTAGTGGTGGTGCCCAACTCTGTGAATATACTAAAAAGCCCTGAATTGTATTAAAAGGGTGAATTGTATGGTATATGAATTATATCTCAATTAAAAAAAAAAGAGGGGCCAGCCCAGTGGCGCAGTGGTTAAATTCTCATACTCCCCTTCAGCGGTCTGGGGTTCACCAGTTCGGATCCTGGGCATGGACCTATGCATCGCTTATCAAGCCATGCTGTGGCAGTGGTCCCACATACAAAGTAGAAGAAGATGGGCACGAATGTTCGCTCAGGGCCAGTCTTCCTTAGCAAAAGAAGAGGAGGGTTGGCGGCAGATGTTAGCTCAAGGCTAATCTTTCTCAAAAGTTAAAAAAGAGATAAAGAAGTCAAAGGACTCACAGAGCACCTTGGGAGAAAGGAGCCTAAGAAATGGTACTTTCAGGAGCGGAATCCATACCATTGCTGGACAAGTGATGAAGGTGCCATCCAGAAACGGAAAAGAAGTTTGTCCACATAAGGATAAAGAAAAGAATGGGCTCTGGACTGAGGGCTGGAGTAGGGGCCACAGCCAGGGGGCGTGGCCTTGCAGAGCAGGCCTGCCCCCTGGAAAGAGATGGAAGGGCTTATCTTTCAACCCCATCATGTCTTTGAACCAGGACAATGAAGAATCTGAGTCCTGTTAAATGCAAGGATTCTATACTCAGACTGCCTGGATTTCACTCCTGGCTTTCCCACCAGTTGTGTGACCTGAGGCGTCAAGGAACAGCCCTGAGCCTCAGGAAAATGGGAGGACGGTTGGGTTCATGATAGGTGCTTTATACTGATAACTGTGATGTGGCTATTCTTTTCACCCAGCAAGGACTTTAGATAATGACAACAGAGCACTGTTTTTAACTGCCAAGCCTTTTCTTCAAACAAAACCAAATAATGAGAACAATGAAGCCCAGTGCTCGAGCTAAATTGTTACCTGCTGCCCCACTCTCTCTGGATTATGGTGGGGTCCCTAGTACTCCTCCACGGAGCACATTTTGAATACTACTGGTGTAGTGGGAAGAATCCAAGAGCTGGAATCAGGCCCTGTCTGCTCTGGATAGGCTGTGTGAGCTTCCACAGGTTAATACCCTCCCTGGGCCATTTCTTCATCAGTATAATGTAAGAGGTAGACTAGTGCAGTGGTTTCACACTGTGTTCCATAAAGCCCTGAGAGTTCCCGAGAGGTGCCCCGGGAAGAGGGTGGGGAGCATGCTGGATGAGGACAGGAAAAAAAAGTGAACGAGCAGGGAGGAAAACTGGGAAAGGGAGCAGAGATGTTGGGGTGGTAGCTGGGAGGGGGGACATAGGGAAAAGGAGAGCTTTTCAAAGAAGGCGGGCTGTGTGTGTGTGTGTGCTGGTGGGAAAGGTCTGGGAGACAGGCGTGCAGTAAGGAGGGGAGACCTGGAGGAGAGAGGGATTGAGATCCAGGCACAGAGAGGCACTTCAGTTTGGGGACAGATGCAATTAAGTATAAGGCAAGGATATCAGGTAGGAGGGGCTTGAGAGAAGGTATCTAGAAAAGGAGTGAAATACTAGGGAAATGTAGGCATGCCAGGTAATGGGGCTGCCCAGCAGAGGTGTAGGGGTCACGGTTAGAAGGGAAGCCAGTGGCTTGAACACCCTCCAGTAACGTGCATAGCCAGCCCTGGGGGTCTGGTGGGTAAGACTGGCTCACTCTGGCCGCAGCAGTCCGGGTTCACTTCCTGGTCGGGGAACCATACCATCCATCCGTCAGTTGTCATACTGTGGTGGCTGATAATCGCCTCGATGGCACTAACAGAAATGCACATCTGTTGGGATGCAGCTCGGACAGGCAGGGTGGAGTGTTGCTGGCTGGAGTATGGAAGAGAATAGAGGGTGTTTGTAAGGGAGTGGTTAGAAGGATGCTAGACCGACTCTCAGCAGGCTAAGGTTTGGAAAACGTTTGCAGGCATCAAATCTACCTCCAGGACTGTTTGTTTCATGATTGCCTTTAATGATGCTGTGTGTCCTGTAGAGCACGGTGGGATTAATGGGCAGTTTCATAGAAAAAGGAGAGGCATCTTAATCCAAAGGAGCCAAACTCAGGAGGGACCTTTTCTGATGGATACCCCTTCTCTATGCTGCCTCCCACTATGGTCCCACCCACTTTAGATCTCTCGTGGGTGTATTTATATAAATGGCCTGATTTCAGTGCCTGGAACCTAGTAGATATCAATAAACATTGGTGAAAAGAGCAGTCTCAGGGTTAGGCGAACCTTAGAAGCAGGTGGTAACCCACTAGGAATGTCTAGAAAGCAGGTTTCTTCAGATTTCCTATTTGAGTCCTACTCAATCCTTTAAGAGTTCTTAGTAGTGTTTAATGGGCATAGGGTTTCACTTGGGGAAGATGAAAAAGTTCTGGAGAGGGATGGTGGTGACGGTTGTGCGACAGTGTGAATGTACTTAAAGCCACGAGCGGACACTTAAAAATGGTTAAAATGGCACATTTTATGTTATGTATATTTCATGAGTTTAAAAAATAGAGAAAAAAGTTAACAGTATCTTCACTGTGGATTCTAGATTGTCTTTAAAGAGGGTGAAGTTGATCTGTACCTACTGTGCGAACTGAAATCTGAATACATTCAGTGAAGAAAGCAGGGTGCAGACCAGTGTGTGTAGTGTATTCCTTTTAAGACAAATGGTGACGTGGACTTACACACGTGTCAACACCCGTATAGGAACGTTCCCTCTCAAAGTGTAACAGGAATAGTGGTTACCTGAGGGGAGGCCCTGTGGAAGCCAACGTGGGAGGGACACCTGCTGTTCCCTGGGTGTGTTTTCATACTGTTGACCATGAGTACGTATTGCTTTTTCAAATAAGAATCCTAAAAAGTGAGTAGTGGTCCCTAGCCTCAATTACTACTACTGAGTATTATTCCTTACAAATTGTCCTTGTTCTTAAGAACCTAATTCTATGTAAGTGTTGGTTGCCCGAGGTTCAGAATTCTATCCACTTAATTTTAAAGAGGATGCTATAATTGCAGCATGTGCGTCTCAGACTTGGCAGGCATTTATCAGATGTCTTGAGGATTTCTAACATCCTTTTTCTTCTTCTACGTGCAGCATAGTAAGAGTGCTACATACTCTGTGGGAATGCAGAAGACCTACTCCATGATCTGCTTAGCCATAGATGATGATGATAAAACTGATAAGACCAAGAAGATCTCGAAAAAGCTTTCTTTTTTGAGTTGGGGCGCCAACAAGAACAGACAGAAGTCAGCCAGCACCTTGTGCCTCCCGGCGGCAGGGGTTGCGAGGCCTCAGGCCAAGAAGAAGCTCCCGTCTCCTTTCAGCCTCCTCAACCCCGACAGTTCCTTGTACTAATGTGAGGGAGCAAAATGTTCAGGCCCAGGACATTCCTGTGCTGACGAGGCCTTCCGATTTGTGCCATAATGGGACATTTCTAAACATTCTCAAATCCTGTTTTTCTCACAGTGTAAACTTAGAATTGATATGTCTTTATGAACGAAAGTAACTAGAAACCTCTAGAATTGTGGAAAACAAACTTATTTGGGGAGTGTCACCATATTGCTGCAAGTTATTTATTATATAAACTATTTACGTAAATACAATAGTGTTGAAAATATAACTATTTTTAACAGCTACAATTCTGACCTTTAGTTACTAGTAGAATTAAATTGGGGTTACCTATATTTGTACGTTTCCACATTTGGATAACAGATCGTTCCTTAACTCAGAGTTCAGATGACCTCAAATTAAGGCAGGTCAAGGGACTATAATGACAGATGTAAATTAGTGTTACCAGAAACTGTTCAAAGAGCTGCTTCCTAAGGGGGGCTTACTAACCTAAAACGACAAGACTTTACTATTATCTCTACGTAACAGGAATGCTATTTCCAGGTAAAGTCTATAGAGTGCCAAATTTGCCATGACTTGCTAGATTAAAAAACCGTTGAGGAAGCAGCTTTTCCCCTAGTTTCATGTCATTTAAAAGTTGCTAACACAGTGGCAGTGTTAGATGAAGATGCTGTCTACAAGGTAGATAATATACTGTTTGATACTCAAAACATTCTTCATTTTGTTTAAAGTAGAAGGTACATAATTGTATATTTTAAGAGTCTTTCATGTGGGTTAAAAACATTTTATAAGATAAAGATATGTGATTCAAGTTTAAAGCTCTATTTGACTTTTTAAAATGACATTCTTACTATGGGATTTCTCTTGCTACGTGTTGGATGACACTGTGATTCTAATAAGAGTCACTGTTGACACAGTACAAGTTATATATAGCTACAAAAATAGAGCGCTGAAATCTAATTTTGAGAATTAACAAGAATTTAAGTATTTTCTAGTGTGCAATATCAAAAGGGAAGCACCCACGTTTGGGAAAGTCTATTCACTGCTCTTAGGGCTATTTTTGTATAAATATTTAAATAAACACATGCATTTGCCTGAGTTAATGTGTTTCACTTTTATTTCACTTTAATTGCCTTCTCTTTCAAACTGTTTCTACCCTAATGCTCAAAATGTTTTTATTGTGTTTGATTTTTTTAAAAATTACTAACACCTCACAAAACAGGACTTAAAGAGCTTTCAAGTTATTTCGTTTCTGTAATTGTATTTCTTTTTTGAATGGGCAGCTGTACCTCTTCACCCCCGGCTCCAGCTGTCCTCTGGATGCAGCCGTCCCTGCCATCTTCCTGTACGTCTTCCCACTGTTGGGCTCTGCATTTACAAACACATTCTTTTCCTCCCTCACACACACAGCTTTTTATCTTTAAATGGGGACTCCAAACTTCAGGCTTTCTGTGTTCAGGAGACGTGCCCAGTGACCATAAACAAACTGTGCAGCCACCAGGAAGGGAGGGAGGGGGAGCGGAAGGGAGGGAGAAAAAAGGCGGTACAATTGTGTATTTACACTGGCAGCAGCCCTCAAAGCACAGGTCTATTCATTCAGACCAGCCCTGAAGAACTGTGCCTCTGCCTCCAGGAACAAGGGGCTTAGGGTACACAGTGCTCCGTTGTCGGTCTGTGTCCTTTACATGGTCACATCCACCACCTGAAACTTGGTAAGACCTTTCCATGATAGATGCAGGCCAAGGTCACACGTTAAAATCTGTCCAAGCTGGCTTTCTGCTGAATCTGAGAATTCCTAATTAAACCGACGCTCTTGGGAGCATCTCTGCCGGCCCTCTTCATGCCAGCAGGACGAGGGCAGTGCCATCGGGGCCCGCTCACTCGCATGCCTGAGCCCGGAGAGCAGGGCGAGACAACTGGCAGGTGCCGTGCAGGCCGCACCTCATCTTTCACTAGTTGCTGTGAGAGGAAATCTTGTTTCTTGGTTTTTCAATCTGAAAAAACAAGATCCTGTTGTTTGTGTCTAAAGGAGAAATCAGTGGACGCCACGAGAAGAGCCGTCAGCTGGACTGCGTGAAGAAGCCGTGGACGTGCTGTGCCACAGCCGGCCCCACCACGGGCTCCAGGTCTGGGACGGAAGCGTTACTCAGCTGCTGGATACTTGGGAACTTCTGGAGCAGAAGGACAGCTTTCGTTTTCCCAACTCCTGGGATCTGTTGCACAGTTCGAAGGAGGGACAACTCTGAGATCAGAGGCCGCTTCTTCCTGAGAAAAGGGTTCTTACTGGGCTCTTTGGCTTGCTCTTGAACCTGAACCGAAATTAAAGGAAGAGCATGTGAGCGCCCTCTAGAGGACTGGCAGTTTTCTTAAAAATTTGTGGAAATTTAGTTCTTCCGTTTGGTTCAGCTTGACTTACCGCTACAAATGTTTTCACATACCATGAATATAATTTTTCAAACACCAACAAAATTATTGAAAGATGAACCATATGACTACACAGAAGAGTAAGAGATAAAAATTAATTTACAAAAACTTGAGATTTCAGAATGCTTAGGATAAAACCAATGAAAACATAGTCTGAGGAATTCAACCACGTGCCTATGGTCCACTAAGAAACATTTCAGTTGTATGGGATTAAACGAAGGCTCTACCTAATCTGGACCTGCCTAATCCAGGGCCTGGAGGAAGCTATCAAAGGAGAAACCCAGTGTTCAGTTAGCGGTGGTTATGGGATGTGGTGGAGAGGGATCTGTGAGCCACACAGGGCTGCCTGCATTTCCAATTTGGTCCTCAACCCTAATTACACATCAAAGGGAGAGATTTAAAAACAACACAACAACAAAAACAGGCTCAAGCCCGACCCCCACGTTCTGATTTTCAATTGGTCTGAGGTAAGGCTCACGCATCACTATTTCTAAAATTTCCCCAAGAAATTCTAAAGTACAACAAAGCTGAATAATCAGGAGAATGAAGAACCAAGTTTAAAATGAAAAAAAAACCCAAAACAAACTTGAGCACAAAAGTGCTGATGCTTCATAAATGATATGCGGGGATGAGGCAAAGCAGATGGTAGTTGACACTGTCACCAGCATAAGTGAAGAATAATGAATGATGGAGCCAGCACAGCCTGGGCATCTGAAATCAGGTCTGCAACTTGTTCACTTTGTTATCCACTTGCCTAGAATGGGCGGCAAGCTCAGCTGGCTGCAGAGGCAGCTTCTGAAGTTCAAGTCCTCTAAAAGCTTTTATAAACCAACACAGGGAATGACATGGATCAGCCTGACGGATAGCATCTATGGTAAAGGCAGCTGCTGGAGTAAAGGACCCACGAAGGCCAGGCGAGAGCCCGTCAGGCAGGGCTATCGTGGAGGAGCGGGAATGAGTACTTACTAACTGGACAAGGAGGCAGGATGCTTCGGTCTGGCTGGCCACTGGAAGCAACACCATCCCGAGATCCAGCACAGTGAACTTCTGCATGGCGGGGAAATACTGTTCACTCATCTGCGTTTTTTCAACTACTACAATCCCTTGAAGATTACTGGACTTCAAAGAAAAAAAACCAACCAGTAAACCATTTTGTAACAAAATTGCTTTCAAGATTAAGCTCTTGGAATGACCAATGGTTTTATATCAATTATTCCAAGGAATAATGGGGGGGGGGGGGGTGGAATAGAAGCCAATTTTCAATTTTAGTTTCTTTTTTTTAACGACTGGCACCTGAGCTAACAGCTGTTGCCAATCTTCCTTTTTTTTCCTTCTTCTTCTCCCCAAAGCCCCCCAGTACACAGTTGTATATTCTAGTTGTGTGCCTCTGGCTCTGCTATGTGGGACACGGCCTCAGCATGGCCTGATGAGCGGTGCTAGGTCCGTGCCCAGGATCCAAACCGGCGAACCCCTGGGCCGCCCAATCAGAGCACGGGAACTTAACCACTAATTAACCGGCCCTTAATTTTAGTTTCTTTAATTCAGTACTTACATTTCTAACCCGAACAAGCCTCTTTCTGTAGCCGTTTCCTGCCACCAAGTCAGCTTCCGTGACATAAAGAATGCAGGATCTGCTGGACAAGTAAAAATCTACAGGTGTCAGGTCAGCCTCAAAAACGAGTTTTATTTTCCCTTAAAATACAGACAAGAAAGGGAGTTCCGTGAGCTTCGGATGAAAAGGCCGCAAAGGGGTAGAATGTTTTTAAAAAGTGGGGTGAGGAGAGAGAGGGTGTATGCAGAGGGCAGCCCACCGACCTTGCATCTCCTGCGCCAGCTGCGACCCGCGCCACTTCTCGTTGGCCACAATGTGCCCAAAAGGCACGTGCACGGGGCCTCTGCCATCAGCGGGCTTCCCTGCCATCGGCGGCCTCGATCTGACGAGGGGAACGCAAGACGGCACCTGAGCAGGCTCTCCCGCACCCGGGCCCACAGTCCACGCCAAGCCGGGGCCTCTGTGGCAGGCGCCCGCCTGCAGGGGGCTCTTTAACAGACTGAATTATCTGCCAAAAGCTCAGAAGCAGGAGATGCCTGCCCTGGCAGCCGCGTCCCTCATTTCCGGCACCTGCCTGGCCCCTGAGACCCCCGCCCGGTCCGCGCAGTGGCTCCTCAGTCCAGCCCAGGGCGCGGGCTGAGCCAGCAGGAGCCCTGCCTCGGGCCCGGGCTCGGGGCTCCGCAGACATTACCTGCGAGGGGCCACTTCCGCGTCCCCCCGCCCCGCCCCGCCGCAGGCCCAGTCCTTCGTCCTGCCCGCCCTCCGCCTCCCGTAGCGCCGGATAGGCTATGGCGTCAGAGAGCGACACCGGATCTGACCAATCAGAGGACGGACAGCACGTACCGTGTCCGCCCTGGAGAGGATTTGAATGGGACACGCTGGTTGCCACGAGCGACGGGTATGAAGTAACCTTGGTTCTGATTGGCCGGCGAGAAAGCAGAACCAATGGCAGACGTGGTGGTTGCGAAGTCCAGTGGGTAGAGAAGGCGTCTGGGACTAGGCCGGCGGGAGCCGAACAGGCTTTAGGGAGCGGTTCTGGGTTCGGCGATCGGCTTGTCCGTCCAGCCCTGGTCTAGTCACCTCCCGAAGCAAGGATGCTCCTGGGATTTCGGAGAGGCCGCAAGAGCCAGTTTGTGAGTAGATCCTCTGCCGGCCTGCGCTCTGGCCCAGGGGCCGGGAGTTAAGAGGGGAAGGGTCAGGACTTGGCTGAGATTGAGGGAAGGTAGCCGCACGAGAGGAAGTGGTTTTCCGTTTGACAAGCCCTGATTTTTCGTATTCTAGAGAATCCTTTATCCCAAAGTCGGCCTCAGTCGGACAGGAACCTGTCCCTGTCTCCGCTGCAACATTCGCTCCCGTGTCGGGGGGTTCACTCCTGCCTGGCCCAAACCTGCTCCACTGCCAGGTGTCCCCAACGGGACGTCATTCTTGGTTCCTGCCTCCGCCATCCACCACACCCCATCAGCAAGTTCCCTGGATTCTACCCACTTGACTCCAACAGTCCCGTTGACACCCCCCCCCCTCCGACGCTCCCCATCTGTTGATCTTACCAATGTCCTTACTGCCCTTGTTTCCAGCCCTAATTTCTAATTCCACGGGACATCATTACAACCACTCCCCACATACACCTCAACCCCGTTGCTCCTCTCTCTGTTCCATACTTGCCTGGCGAACTCCAAACCTACTTACATCCAGTTCTCCATAAACATAATACTTGAAATGCAGAGAAAGCATTGTGATAAGGGCACTCCTGAATTCTGTTTGAAATCGAGGTTAGAAAGCATGTCTGACTTGATTTCCTGTTCTCAGCCCTCCCACCTGCTGTAGTCATCTTAGGTGGATGTTGAGAAGCAATGGAGACATAGCTGAAGGATATTTTTGCATTGCACTTTTGCTAACTCAGCATGTTTATTGAGCTTTTTATTGCATTATTGAGTTCCGACTGTGTGCCTGATACCAACAATTGATTGACAACCTGTGGCCACACCGTCTAAAGGATAGACAAACCCATAAGTAATTCAGCACAACATGGTAAGGCGAGAACTGCCGTAGAGGCGTGTACCAGGGAAGGGGCAGCAAAGTCAGTCTGGAGAGTTCACCTGGGCCCTGAGGGGGAGTAAAGAGAATTCAGATGGAGAAAACAGCCTTTACAAAAGCCTGAGGAAGAATGAATTATTTGCTGTTTGGGAAAAGGAAGGCAATTCTGAATGCTAAAGCATAGAGCGTGTGTGTCGGGATGAAGTGGGGTGGCAAGAAATGAATCTGGGTCCATTGGTAGGAATCAACTGGTGGCAGCCTTTGGTGCCATGCTAGACCATTTCCCCGTCATCAAGAGAGTGGGGCTGCCCATGAGGGTTTTCTTGCTGGGTTGAGATAGGTTCATCCCGTGTTTTAGAGACTGAGGCGGGAGGACCGCACTTAGGAAATGATTATAGTGGTGCAAGTGAGAGATGGTCAACATACTGTGGGGGAATTCACTCTTTCAAAAAACAAAACAAACAAAACAAAACTCGTGATGCCTTTTTAGAGGACCTACTGGTTGCGAACCCCTGGGAATTCAAAGGCAAAGAAAACCCTTTCTTGTCCTTGAGGAGCTCCCAGGCAGAGGGGGACGGGGCAGGAGGCGGCGTTAAACTGTCAAATTGCTTGACAAATGCAGCATGGTGGGTGCTGCCCAGAGAGGTGAACAGAGAGCAGAGGCTGCTCAGGAATGCCTGCTCTTGGGGTTGGCCGTGCAAGTGGAACTGGGTTGGGGGAAGGGGCTGCAGGAACCTCTGCCATCTCTCGCTCCTGTAGAATGCCCAGAACCCTGGCTCTTCCCGTTGGTTGTGCCTCCCTTCTCTCCCCTGTACCATGTGCCTACCGCTGCCTGGTTACTCTTTCCAGGGGCCAATTTCAGTGGGTGCTGCTCACTAGGATTTCCTTAATCTAATATCAAAACTCTTAAATGGAAATCCTTAGTCTGGTATCAAAACTTTTTTTTTTTTTAAAGATTTTCTTTTTCCTTTTTTCTCCCCAAAGCTCCCCAGTACATAGTTGTGTATTTTGAGTTGTGGGTCCTTCTAGTTGTGGCATATGGGACACCGCCTCAGCGTGGCTTGATGAGTGGTGCCATGTCTCCGCCCAGGATTCGAACTGGCGAAACCCTGGACCACTGCAGTGGAGTGCAGGAACTTAATCACTCGGCCACGGGGCCGGACCCTCAAAACTCTTATATGGAAACAATCCCCACTCTTACCCCCAGCCTGTTGTTCTAGCCTCTTCCTCCCAGACGCCTCTGTATTCTAGCAAACTGGAGTACTTGTTATTTCCAGAACACTGCCATTAATGTCTTTCTTCATTCCTTTGTTCATGCCGTTCCCTCTTCCTAGAATGTTTTTCCATCACATTCTCAAATGTGAGAGCAGTGGCCATCTTTGATGACCCAGTCTAAATGCCTCCGATTTTCTCCAAGAGGACGTTAGAGGTCCCCTTGCTGGCCCCCAGACCTGAAGGAGCCCTTCCCTCCCTGGGCCACCCCAGCACTTTGTCCTTCTCTCTCCCCTGGCACTTTGCATAAATCTGTGTTATATAGTAAGTAATTGTGTGTTTTCCTCTGTACTCTGTGACCTCGAGGCTGAAGACAAGGTTGCTTCAATGCTGTCATGGTGTTTTGCCTCTAGTAGGTGTGAATAGAAAATGAGGATTGGGCTACACTCAGAAACTTCTGAGAGACTCGCAGTTGCCTCAGGCAGGGTGCTCTGACTTCCGTTGTGTGTAGGAGCTAGTTTTTGTTACTCTGCATCTTTGAGATTAACTACCTAAAATCTTGATTAAGCCCTGCCAGCTGTCGGCAGTGTGCTAAGCGCTCCAGTTCCAGGGCTGGTAAACACGAGCAGGTTGTCTGCTCTCAGGAAGCTTCCATTCTGCGGGGGGGTGGGAGAGGGTGGGGAGGATGGTGGGGTGGGCAGTGCTGTGAGACAAGTGGAGGTGCTGGAGGGTGACTCTGGGAGACGGTCAGGGAAGCCCCTCTGGGGAGGGAAGGGTGACAGAGCCCCCACAATGGGCAGCTGCAGTGGCGCTGCCGGCTTGCCTGGCTTGCTGGGAATTGAGGATAACGGGGAGGAGTGGGCCTCCTGCCTAGACCCCTGGGTGACCAGTGCAGGTGTCCCCTCCCAGGCCCAGGGAGGGGTGGTGGCAGGACCCAGCTGACCCCATACACTCATGACCTCTGCTGGGTTTCATTTGGCAGAAACACATCGTCCATGGCCTTCTCCCTGCAGCCAGCATCGCACCGAAGCCAGCCGTGCCCCGCACACCTCCTCCCCGCAGCCCCAACCCCTCTCCAGAGAGACCCAGGTGAGTCCCGGCGGGCAGATGCCAAGGTCGCCCCGTGCTGGCCGCCAAGTGCTGGGCCTGCAACCGTTCCAACTGGTGAGGACATCGCAAGCAGGGCCGTTAGAGTCACGTCCTTTGAAATACTTATCGTGGTTCCCTAACGAAGTGCCTCCTGTGGCTTCTCTTCCTTTCAGGAGTGTGGGGCTCTCACACTTTATAATTGAATGCAATTAGCGTTTTTCAAAATATAAAGCATTAACGCTGAAGTATGTAGCTTGATAGAGCGGTGAAAGGAATTTGTGCACGTATGTTCTTTTTAAACACAAGGCTGCCTTCTAAAGGACTGCTTGGTGGGAAGGAAGGATGTGTGTGTTCACTCACCGGGCCTGGGCCCCCCGCCCCGCCGTGCTCCTGGCCCAGAGAGCTGACTCCTTACACCGGGGACCCTGCCCGTGCCCTCCAAGGCCTTAGACTCAGGAGGATTTTAGACTGTTGTTTATCCATAAAATA
Source organism: Equus caballus (assembly GCF_041296265.1). Lineage (NCBI taxonomy): Eukaryota > Metazoa > Chordata > Mammalia > Perissodactyla > Equidae > Equus > Equus caballus. The sequence goes on along the minus strand of NC_091693.1, from coordinate 4,189,970 downwards.
CGTGAATACGTGGCTTGACTATTAACAGTGAGAACTAATTTCATTTCAAGGGTAGTACCTTCGTTTTAGTGTTCTTTGAAACTAGAATAGTGTACGCCGCCTGAAAAAGGCACTTTGAAATACTTGCAGTGTTTGGTTTTCCTTCAGTGTGCTCTTGATAACAAGAACAGCTGTTCGTTAGCGTTTACTCTGCGCTGAGGACTCTGGTAAGTGCTTCAGAAGCGTGATTTCATTCCCCCCCCCCCCCCCCCCCCCCCGACTACGGAGAGCTCCTGTTGGCAGCTCTGTTTCGAGCTCAAGTGTTAGTCACTGGCCCGAAGTCTCACAGCTGGCAAGTGGCGAGTTGCTGCGATGCACTTGTAGGTCTGTCCAGCTCTTCACTGCTTGTGTGGACAGCCCGTATGTTGTGTCATTAGGACGTAAGTGTTTACGGAGCAGCAGTAATACTGAGAGGGTTAGCTCTGTATTCCATTGTCAAGCAGAAAAACGAACACATGTCGTTTCGTGGCAGGCCTGCTGTGCACTCATTAGAAAATATCTCCTGTGTTTTACAAGTATACCTTCCTGGATTGTAATTTTTATAAATCCAAAATATCAACTTGACTTTGGCAAATTTGGCATATTTCTAAAAAATAAATTCAAATTAAACTTTGATATCATTCCACTTCATGTAAAGTGTAATAGAGGAAGGATCTCACAGCTATTTACTTCTATTTCTTCCTTCCCATCCTTTGTATTACTGTGGTCATACATTTTAATTCTATATGTTATAAATTTCACAGTATGTTGTTACTCGTTTTGCCTTTTATCTTTATTAAAACAGTTTATTGAGGTATAATGGACATACAATAAATTGTACATGTTTAAAATGCATAATGTTTTGACATATGTTTACACCCATGGAACCATCACCACAATCAAGATATTAAATATATTGATCATCCCCTAACATTTCCTCACGCCCCTTTGTAATTCTTACCTCCTGCCCCTCTCTCCCACCTCCCATTCCCCTGCCCACCCCACCCTCACCCCATCCCTAGGCAACCGCTGATCTGCTTTCTGTCACTATAGATGAATCTCACTTTCTAGAATTTTCTGTAGACGGAATTACACAAAATAATTATGCTGGCTTCTTTTACTCAGCATACTTATTTTGAGATTCGTCCATTTTGTTGCGAAAATCAATAGTTCATCCTTTTGATTGCCGAGTAGTATTCCATTATATGAATATGCTGCAATTTGTTTATCCATTCACCTGTTGGTGCATATTTGGGTTGTTTCCAGTTTTTATTTATTTTAGAAATAAAGCTGCTGTGAACATTTGTGCACAAATTTTGCACATATGCTTTCATTCTCTTGAGTAAATATCTAGCAGTGGGATAGGTGGGTCATATACTAGATGTATATTTGACTTACTGAGAAACTGCCCAACTGTTTTCCAAAGCTATTATTCTGTTTATGTCACCACCAGCAGCGTATGATTTCCAGTTGCTTCACACATCCTCACCAACACTTGGTTTGGTCTTGTGTATTGTGTGTCTGTATGGTGGGGGTTATAATTTTACAGTTGTGCATTACATAACGACATTTTGGTCAACAACAGACCGCATATACGATGGTGGTTCCATAAGGTCAGTACCATAGAGCCTAGGTGTGACTAGTGGGCTGTACCATCTAGGTCTGTCTAGGTGCACTCTATGATGCTCACACAACAACAAAATTGGCTAACGACACATTTCTCAGAACATGTCCCCATTGTTAAGTGATGCATGACTGTATTTGACATTAGTTCTTGTTCATGTTGACTGTCCATAGGTTTTTTAAGTGGTGACAGGCATATAGGTAACAATGTGTGGAGTTTCTTGGTGAATCTTCATCTTCGTTGTGCTTTCTGGACAACCATATACTGATAGGGTATGGGACGTTCCCTGTTCCTCTGGCCCAGACAGCTCTGTTGAGCCCAAGTCCATGTGCACATCTGAAGTTCCCAACTCCTTTCTGACAAGTGTCCGGATGTCTGGAAATATGCCAGGAGGCCTGTCTCTTGGAGCTCACTCTGTGGGTACACTTGTGGTGTTGGTGGGGTACTCTGGTTGCACTTCTCTGATGGCAGAATGATCCCTTCTCCCCACCCTTCTTTGGGGGAGCCGTTCGCTGGGCCCAGGTTGGAAAGGAAGAGCGTGAGGGATTGTCTTGGCCGACTTTTTCAATTTTGGACATTCTAATAGGTTTGTAGTGGTATCTCATTGTGGTTTTATTTTGCATTTCTCTAATAACTAATGGTGTTGAGCGTCTTTTCATGTGCTTATTGGCCATCTGTATATCTTCTTTGAAGTGTCTGTTCAAATCTTTTGCCTACTTTTAAAAATTGGGTTGTTTGTGTTCCTATTATTTTATTTTGAGACTTCTTTATATATTCTGGATATAGGTCATTTATTAAATATGTGATTTTCAAATATTGTCTCCCCATTTGTGACTTCTCTTTTTCTCCTCTTAGCAGTGTCTTTCAAAGAGCAGAAATTCTTAGTTTTTAGGGAATTCATCTTATCAATTTTTTCTTTTACAGATCATGATTTCAGTATCATATCTAAGAAATCTTTGCCTAACCTAAGGTCACACAGATCTTCTATATTTTCTTCTAGAAGTTTTATTGTTTTAGGCTTTACATTTAGGTCTATGATCCATTTGAGTTAATTTTTGTATACGGTGTGAGAGGTGCAGATTCAAGTTCACTCTTTTGCATATAGATGTCCAATTGTCCCAGCACTGTTTGGTGAAAGGCTATTGTATTAGTTATCTATTCCTGTGTAACAAGTTACAGCAAACCTTAGTGGCTTCAAACACAAAACAATGGCACTTTTTTCAATCTCATATCTCACTCTGCTCTTTTTTTTTCAAATAATGTTTTTCCTCTCTGTGTTTCATTTGGGTTACTTTCTGTTGCTTTGCCTTCACTTTTACTAATCCTTTCTTCTGCAGCGTGTGATCTGCTGTTCATGCCCTCCAGTGTAATTTTCATCTCCTGAAGTTCAAGTCTTTTTTGTAATCTTCCATGTCTCTACTTAGCTTTTCGAAGATATAGAATACAGCTATAATAACCATCTTAGTGTTTTTCTCGCTAATTCTAAGGTGTGTTCAGTTCTGAGTGGGTTTTGATTGGTTTCTTTCTTCCTTATGGGTCAGGTTTTTCTGTTTCCTTGTGTGCCTGGTTATCTTTGACAGCATAATAGACATTGTGAGTTTTACCTTGTTGAGTGCTGGGTATTTTTGTATTCCTGTAAGTCTTCTTGATTTTTGTTCTGGGATGCAGTTAAGCGACTTGGAACCAGTTTGATCTTTTGAGTGTTGCTTTTATGATTTGTTAGTTCTAGAGTAGTGCTCAATTTGGGGTAATTATTCCCTACCACTGAAGCAAGACCTTTCTGGGTACTGTACCCAATGTCCCATGAATTATAATTTCTTCCTGTCTGTCAGGTGGGATCAGGCACTGTCCCCAGCCATGTGTAAGCCCTGGCACTGTTCCTCTAACCCTTGTGGATGGGTCTTCCCCTGGCCTGGGGTACTTGCCTCACCCTTGTGTACTGAGCAGCATTTTACTGAACACTCAGGGTGGCCTTCTGTGGATTTCCGGAGTTCTCTCTGTTCAGCTCTCTCCTTTCTGGTGCTCTGTCCTGTACTTTCTGTCTGCCTTGATTCTCCCAGACTCTCAGCTCCATCTCCACAACTCAGGGAGTCTGCCTGGCTTCCCCTCAGTCCCTCCTCCCTGCACTGTGGCCTGGAAATTCTCTCAGGCAGTAAGCTAGGACAGTTGTAAGTCTGTTGTTTTGTTTCTCTTTTTCAGGCAAGAGGGTAAATCTGTTACTTTGTCTTCCCCATATTATAGTTTTGAATAATTTGCAAGATTTTAAAAGGTGTTTTAAAATCTTTTATATCTTTTTATATCTCCTCTTTTTTTCATTGTAATCTTTCATTTTGATAGGAAAACTACTTGAATATAGATTGCCTGGATTAGAGACCTGGTTACATCTCCTATTTGCTGGGAAATCCTGGACAAGTCATTTAATTCCTATGAAAAATGGAGATGACAATAATATCTATTCATGCAGTGGATATGAGAATGAAATGAGGTGTCTGATGGCACGTAACAGACTACGGGCACATAGTCAGTACACATTTAATGCTGTAGAAGAGAGGGTAACCCTTGATGAAGTCATGTGTCCTGCTGTTCAACCTTCAGCTCGCCGGCTCACTGGGATCTTTTTGTCTGTAGATCTGCTCTGGCTGCAGCCATCCTAGCAACTACATTGACTGGCCGGACCATTGCCATTCCTCAGCCTCGCCGTAGATCCCGGTCCGAGAGTGACACCACCTACGTAGAAAAGGACGATTTCATCGAGCCCTATGCCACCACCTCAGAGCATCAGCTCCAGTAAGGACCGTATCGCTGGCTCCACAGCTTCTCAGGGCAGAGGAGGAGCGGCTCACGTGTGTGCATGTGCATGTGACATGACTAGAGCTCAGTCCTCAGGTTTTCTTCACTAGTGTCAGAGAACACTGTCCTGGACATGAACTGCTCTTGAATTGTATCACTTTCCTATAGAATGGATCTTGTTAAATTAGGGTTTGTAAAAGCACTAGTCATTTTCCTGGCAGCTCAGAGCCAGCGAACTCAGTGTTGTTTTTAGCCCTTAGTAGGGTTCTCTGTGCCGGAACCTAGATGTGAGAGTCGTCTCTGACCACTTCTCGTGCATCTCCGCCCTGAACATTCAGACTGGTTTTACCTTCATTTACTTTCCTGTAGCATACCTGCGCTATATCTCTGTTCTTCCTTAATGTCGTTTCCTCTGTTGCTTGAGCTGGGTTAGAGCTGACCTTGGGCTGAGGGTCAGGAAGGTTTCCTCCTGATGAAGAAAGTGTTGAGGGGAGAGCTGAGGGAGGGACTGGAATTGACTGGGAACAGCTCGGGGGTTGGGGATGGTCAGTGTGGGGCTGGGCTGAGCTTCCTAGACAGAAGAGGGAGCGTGACACATGTGAGCAGCTGAAGAAAGATGTTCATGTCTGGGGGCCCCCCGAGTGAGGTGGGGAGTGCAGTGGGGCTGGGGCTGGAGGAGTGGGCGGGGCCAGGCCGGTGATCTTTGTCATCCTGTTCTGAGGTTTGGTGTCTCCTCTGGGCTTTAAGGGCTCATGGGGTGGGGAGCGTACAGGACCGGATGTGCCTTTTAACTGTCATGTTTATTCAGGGTTTTTTTCCAACATAGCAAATACTCTGTATTTTTTGTGTAGTAAAATCTACCAATCTTTTTCCAGTTTCTGTCATTATTGTCAAATTTAGAAAGACTGTCCCTACTACAGCATTATATAAATGCCCAGGTATTTCCTTCTAGGATGGGTTTATATTTTTGCTTTTTACATTTAAATCTTGACTTCATTTTGAGATGTTTGAACATAGCCTATTTTTCTTCTGATAAGAATTTATACTTTGGCTGAATAAGCGCTAAAGATGAAGAAATGATTCTAACATTGATTGGCACGAATAAGCAGGTAGGACCATCAGAGAAAAACGGGGAAGGAAGAATATGACTGAGGAGGAAGGCTGCGTTAGCCCCATCGTGTTTGAAACATAGAGTTGAAGTCTTTAAGATAGTCTGGGCTGGCTCAGGCCTGGAGAGGCACCGCGCATGCCCTGAGGGGACCTAGTGTTTGCAGGCATACTGGACCTTTAATAAGGGCAGCCCCACAAGCAAAGGGGAAGGAAAGGATTCATCAGGATATTGATGAGCAATATTAGGGAAAAAATCAGCTTGGAGCCTTCCCTAATTCATATACCAAAATAAATTCCTATTGAATGAAAGGGTTAATGTCTATACACATAAGATCGTGACATCTTATGTCTAGTCTTATCAGACCTCTCAGAGGGAGATGATGACTATTTACTTCTAACCTAAGAATTTAGAGGGTAGGAAAAAAATCTCTTTTTTTTTTTAAAGATTGGCACCTGAGCTAACAACTTGCCGATCTTTTCTTTTTTGCTATGTTTCCTCCCCAAATCCACGCCCCCCCCCAGTAGCTAGTTGTATACTTTTAGTTGTGGGTCCTTCTAGTTGTGTCACGTGGGAGGCTACTTCAACATGGCCTGATGAGTGGTGCCACGTCTGTGCCCAGGATCCAAACCGGCAAAACCCTGGGCTGCCTAAGCGGAGCGCACAAGCTTAACCACTCGGCCACAGGGCCGGCCACCCCCCCAAAATTTTTTTAATCATCTGTATGTGAAAAAAATTTACATAACCAAAATAAAATTAATAGAATAGGAAGAATGTTTATAGTAAATACAACGTCAGGGTTTTAATTTTAGTAGATAAAAAAGTTAATTTCAGATTGGAATGCACATACTAGAAGCAAAGTAGATCAATGGACAAAGGACAAGTTACCGTAGAGGAATTATGACTCGTACACAAATATATGAAAAAATATTCCGTCTCAGTAAGAAATGCAGATTTACCACGAGATTTAAGTTCTTTTGGGAAGTTTTAGAAAATCATTGCCAGTGTAGTGGCAGGCTGGGGAAATGACTTGTGAAATGATTTGGTGCTGTTTGCAGGTAGACCCAGCACATGTTGGCACGGTTTGACTCAGCAGTCTACCCTCTGGTTGGTCATTCTGTACCTAGTCCAGGTACAGAAGGGTGGTCTGCACGTAGATGTTCATTACAGAGTTATTTATATCAGTGAAGGGATATTTAAAGTTGCTTATAACTGGGGGAAAATAACCTAAGAGGCGTGGCTGATGAAACCGGTGTGTCTACTTGGTGTTGCCTTTGAAAACTTGTTAATAAAAGGGCAAATTGCATATGTACACAGTGATGATAACTATAAAAACCCCAGGGAAAAAAATAGACAGAATGCTGAGAGAGTGTAAAGAGACGGGCGAGCGGATGCTTTGATTCTTTAGCTTCCACGCATCTTGTGATTCAGTCACGATACGTCTATGCTGGGAGCTTGAGGCAGGGCATTGAATGATGGATATACGGCACTGTGAAGCGTTAAGTGTCTTGTTGTTTATTTTTTTTTTTCCTCTTTAATGTTCTGCTACAGACCAAACTGGCAGAGCGAGAAGGGAAGAAGAGCTTCTGTGCCGTCCTTTGAAATGCTGGGCTACGGGGAGGAAGAGGATGCCGACACGCACCTGTCATCCAGCTACAAGGAGTCGGAGGATGGCAGTGTTTGCAAAGAGGGAGGCCCCGGCGGTGCCGTGTACGCCGTGCCGCACAGAAATCAGGTGTTTGTCCCCTTCCAGAATTTCTCCTGCACCTGGACGTTAACGTGCAGTAAACTGCATAGAGCGCATTAGTATCAATTCTCTCTATGCGCTTCTGCCTCTAGCGGCTTTTGTTTGGGGGCTTTATCAACGTGTGTAGTCTCATTTTCTATCTCTTTTGGCTAAAATTTAAAATTCTCTCCTTTATCTTTCAAAGACAAAGGGAAACATCTTCACGTTCTCAATCTCAATTTCCGTCTGATGCCAGCAGTCCTGCTCTTTGCTTTGACCCCAAAAGCTGCTTTTCCTATCCCCTTTCCAGCGTCAATGTGCGTGTTGCAGCCTTTCTTCAAATTCGTGCCTCACCAGAGGAGCGTCTCATCTGTCTCTCCATGGTAGCTGGATTTGGAATGCGCTCTAGAAGTCTGTGTTTTTGTTCCTTTACTATAAATGTGTCAGTAAACAAGTACAGTACCAGTTTTTTTTAATTGTACAAAGGTCACCAGACTGAACCAGGCACCGCCCTCTTGGCTTTTTCACTCGGCAGTGCAGTTTTGAGATGGGTCCATGTTAATTGATTTTCTCTCCCCTACAGCTGAACGTTTAGGTTGTTCGTTGCACATTTGGTGTGTGTACCTGTGTGTGCAGGATCACACGAGATGGGGCTGAACTGTTCGCCAAAGCACTTGTTCCCTTCACCTTGCCGCCCGCAGCGTGTGCACGAGTCTCCACGTCTATGTACGTTCCACCTGACAGGAAAGCCCTTCCCTAAACACCCCAGGAACCAGAGGTGGTGTTTTAGTCACCCACTGAGAGGTCTCATCATAACCTGTGCATGGTGTCGGCCAGCTGCAGGTGGCGTGAATGAAAGGGCCCTCAAGCTGGACCCACAGCCTTACGATTGGTTTATTGTGGAGGAGGGGGTAGACAGGAGGGGGAGGAAGACGCAGGACCTTTCCGGCGCATTTACTGCGTGCTAGCTGGTATGTGTAGCATCTCAGGTACTTCACGCCCTTGGGGGTAAGTCGATGGAGAAACAGGATAAATGATTTGTCCAAGGTCACCCAACCAAACACCCGGTGGCAGAGGCAGGGTTCAGACCAGGGCGACCAATTTTCCCTGTTTATAATTAAAATTTGTATTTTCAGTTCTCGTGCCTATCAAGAATATTTCTTAGACATAAAGTTTTGTTTTGAAATGGGCACAGGTTATGATGAGACCTCTCAGTGGGTGACTAAAACACCACCTCTGGTTCCTGGGGTGTTTAGGGAAGGGCTTTCCTGTCAGGTGGAACGTACATAGACGTGGAGACTTGTGCACACGCTGCGCGCGGCAAGGTGAAGGGAACAAGTGCTTTGGCGAACAGTTCAGCCCCATCTCGTGTGATCCTGCACACACAGGTACACACACCAAATGGCCAAGTATTCTTAAATTTATTATGTGATTAAAATATATATCTTTGCAAAAATGGGTGTGTGGAGCATGTAAACCTGCTCTTTCATCGCTAGATGGCACCAGCTGTGAAGCAGTCATTGCCTATGGCTACAAGCCAAATCAGGCAATTTGAGTCTAGTCTGTGCCTCGTGCCTCTCTGTGTTTCAGGGCAGTTTGGGCAAACATCTTCCTGTGAAGTTCCTTCCTGTGAAGCTCAGAAATGGCCTAACAAATGGGAGTCAAGGCTTGTTTTCAGCAGTTTTCTTGTTGGCACTACCTGAGAGTAAGGCTGAGGGGAGATGGGGTGTGTGAATTGGTGGTCAGTGCAGGTGATGCTAGAGCCCAGTGGACAGCAGTGCCAAGGGCATTCAGAGACCTGAGTTCAAGTCCCAGCTTCTCTACCTCCCAGATGTATGACCTCAGTAAGTCAGATAACCTCTCTGTGCCTCAGTTTCTCCATCCTGTAAAGGGCTGTATTAGGGAGGAGACTGTCTTTGGGTAGGTGAATAATTCAACGTCAATTTATTGATCATCTAATGAGCACCAGGCATTGTGCTGGGTGTTGGAGAATCAGTGTGATTAAGACAGAGTCCAGAGTCACACGATTGATAATCAATTACAGTTATGATAAATGTTACAAAGGAAGGGTACAGGATGGCGGGAGGCCATATGACGGGGCCCTCACCTCTTCCGAGAGGACTGCCGACAGTGACAGTGAAGGGGTGAGGAGGAGTTAACAGCCTGCTTTCTTCTCCCCTTTGAGGTCACTCCGCCTGACACTCTTTGTAGGTTCATTCTTTATCCTTTGAACTTCAGTAATGTCGCCAGAATTAATCGTGGTGCTTATTATTTCTGTCCTTTTTTTCGTGAAATTTAGTTTATAATTTAATTCTGCAGACATAGATTTTCATCTCCCTTTTGTATCTTCAGGGATTATTTCCTCCCCTATTTTCTCTGATCTTTGACTAATTTTACCGTCTGTTGGTTCTGTTTTCCTTTGGGACCACTAGTGATGCTTTTCTTGGATCTCCTTTATTTGTGTCTGTGTCTGTTATATTTTCTGGAATCACTTGTCCCTCTCTTTCTTTCCAGCGTCACTTCGTGTGATTTCCTGTGTGCCCTCCTCATCTCTCAGCACGCTGTCACTGTGTTCTCTTGCTTCTAGTGCAGCTCTCACCTCCCTGTCGGTTTTGTTTTCCCTTTTGTTTTTTGTATTCTGCCAATTTACTGTGCACGTCTTTGTTGCCTTATCACTTTCGTGATCTCATGTCTCTCTTCTTTGGGTTCTTTACATCAGTCTGTAGTTTTTTTTGTGACTATAGAGGCTGCATTCTGGACGATAAAGGCGGGCTCTCCACGAGCGTCTCCTTTTACTGTCTCCTCCATGGGACGACTGTACGTCTAGGCCCGTCACACCCTTGCTGTCCTTGCACCTGTCGGGATCCCCGTGGACTTCGTAACTGTGATACTCTGGGATTTGGGGAGCATCTGCCTGCCTGAGGGCTTAGGGGGTTTGGCAGCTCTTGGCGTTCTCCCTCTGCTCCAAATTCCATAGATTTAGTAGCTGTTTTTTCCTGTTTGTAGTTTGGAATTGTGGCCATTGGCTAAGCTTTCTTTTTCTTTTTTTTTTTTCCCCTCCCATTCTTTTGATTGATTTCAGTAGGTTTTAAGGGAGGAGAGTTTAGTCTAAATGCCTTGTTACATTTCAAACAGAAATCACTAATAGGATGTTTTTGAAGCTCTTCCGTCGTGCATTCTTGCTGTTGTGTTTGTGGATCTGGAGAGCATCTTGTCATAAAATACCATATATTCATCTATTTGTTCATTTATTCATCCAACCAACTGCCAACAAGCCGAAATTTGAGTGTCTGCGTAGACTTGGATGGAGACACAAACTGGGAACGTTCAAGGAAGGGTAAACCAGTTCTTTCTAGAAGCTTCCGGAGGCCAAGGAATAGTGGGAATTCTTTTGCTGCTGCTGTTAAGGATTAGGAATGTCCCCTTTCTCTCGCCACAGTTTTTAATTTTTAATTTCTTTAAGGTTTCTTTTTGTTACACAGGTAATAACACGAATACACATTTCTCATAAAAACTTTTGACAGTGCATGTAGAACAGAAAGCCTGCCGTCGTGCTCCAGTCCTGCTCTCTCCAGGAGAAGCCTCTCTCGTCAGTTTGTCTGTAGCTTTTTTTGGCTGCAAATAATGGAATAAACAAACATAAGGCTCAAATAATAGACATTTCACTCTCTTACATACCGTAGTCGAGAGGTAGGAGATTCTAAAATTGTTTCAGCTGCCCGTCAAAGGCTGGTGCCTCAGCTCCCTCTGCCTCCTCTTCGTGGTCACGAGTCGGGGCAGCAGGTCCTGGTCCCAAAGCAAAAAGGAAGAAGCGGGGCAGGGTCCCTCTTGCCACGCTGCTCTATGTTTATTAGGGAGAACATTTCCTCCTGGAAGCCTGCCAGCAGGAGGCTCGTTGGTCACAGGCCCATCCTTTGCCCCGTAGGGGCTGAGGGCAAGAGCATTCCCATCATTCATACCTGCCAGCTGAGCCCATCTGCACCAACAAAGTCAGGCTTCTCATAGCTCTGTGGAAAGGGGGCACTGGCTATGAGGAGGCTGACTCCTGCAGTCCTGCTGTCGCATTTACAGAGAAACATCCATGCGCACGTAGAAATATCCACTGTGAGTTTGTGTGCATGTAGATTATTGATTGCTCTGCCAACGCGAGCGCCCCTGTGTGACGTTGACCCCTGCTGATTGCAGTAGAAGGCCAGGATAGCAAGGAAGGCACCAAGCTGTCACTCCAGCTGGTTTCAGAAGTCACCAAGAGAGAGCGAGCTCTGCCACCTCCCAGTGCTGGGTCTCCACGCGGCAGGTGAGGAAGCATGGATTCTCGAACGCTTAGTTTATTGACCCTAGTGTGCGGAGACGGGTGGTCCGGTAGGCTGCTGACCCACAAAGGTCCCAGCTCAGCCCTGAGCGAGTCCTCTACCTTCCAAATCAAAACGGCCCCTTCCAGAGTTAGTCTTTGGCTCACTGCACATTCTTACCACGCTCTCGTCTGGACTTTACCCCGAGAGGGAACCAGCCGGCCCCTTCTTGCTCCACCTGTAGCGACTGTATAATTTGTTTTGGGTGGGGTTCTTGATTTAGTGTCACTGATACAAGGAGAGCATCTGGAAAGGTTCTGGGCTGGACCCTGTGCGTCATTAGAGTTAATCACCGCTGGATCCCACCCTCCTCACTGTCACAGTCGCGAGGACGCGGATGCTGGGGCTCCCTTGCTATTTCGTCTTCATCTTGTTTTCATCTCCAAGTCATAGAAGACTTCTGGCATCACAGATTCGTTTTGCGTGTTTTTGAATTTTATGTGCATGAAATCATGGAACACATCATTCTTTTGGATCTGACTACGTTTTTAGGTGTATACAAATTTTAAATTGCTTCTGAGATATTGTGGGTTCGGTTCCAGACCACTGCAATAAAGCAAATTTTGCAGTAAAGTGAATCACAGGAATCTTTTGGTTTCCCAGTGCATATGAAAGTTATATTTACACTGTACTCTAGTCTATTAAGTGTCCAATAGCATTACGCCTAAAAAACAATGTACATACTTTAGTAAAAGAATACTTCATTGCTAAAAACTGCTAACCGTCATCTGAGCCTTCAGCGGGTGGTAATCTTTTTGCTGGTGGAGGGTCTTGTAAAAAAACCAGGGGTCCAACCTAGTGGCGCAGTGGTTAAGTTTGCACGTTCTTCTGTGGCCCGGGGTTTGCCGGTTCAGATCCTGAGTGTGGACATGGCACTGCTTGGCACGCCATGCTGTGGTAGGCGTCCCACATATAAAGTAGAGGAAGATGGGCACAGATGTTAGCTCAGGGCCAGTCTTCCTCATCAAAAAGAGGAGGATTGGCAGCAGATGTTAGCTCAGGGCTAATCTTCCTCAAAAGAGAGAAAAAAAAAGCAGTGTCTGAGAAGTGCAATGAAGTGAAGTGCGATGAAAGGAGGTGTGCCTGTAGATGCTCCTGGCAAGTTGACCGTCCTGTGTGGGCCTCTTGATCTCTGAAAGTGAGTTTTGCCTTAATGTCTCTGTTGTCAGACATTCTCCATCTTTCTTTTGTGTGGTATTTGCATGGTCTAATGTTTTCCATTAATTTAAATTAAATTTCTATATCCTTTGTTTAGATGAGTCTTATAAACAGCGTATGGTTTTTAAAACAAGCTTACTAATAATACCACACTGTTCATCCCCCGAAGTGTACAGTTCCGTGCAGCCTGCGGTGTTTGTTAGCTGACTGTGACACACTTCACCTTTGTCTTTTTCCTGGGCCAATTGTCCTTTATATTTCATGTGTATGAGGATCTATCTGAATTTAAATTTGCCGTCTTACTTTATTTTTCCTATATGCCCTGTTACCCTTTTCTTTCTCTTCCCCTCTTTTGGATTGATGATTTTTTTTCAGTTCTATTTCTTTTCCTCTACTAATTTGCAAATTGTACTGTTTTGTTTTCTAATAACTACTCTAGACATTCTGGCCTGTATGTTTTGTTCTTTTTTTTTTGAGGAAGATTAACCCTGAGCTAACTGCTGCCAATCCTCCTCTTTTTGCTGAGGAAGACTGGCCCTGAGCTAACATCCGTGCCCATCTTCTTCTACTTTATCTGTGGGATGTCTACCACAGCATGGCTTGCCAAGCCGTGCCATGTCCACATCAGGGATCCAAACCGGTGAACCCCAGGCCCCAGAAGTGGAATGTGCAAACTTAACCACTGCGCCACCAGGCTGGCCCCTGTTTTATTCTTCAAAATCGGAGTAATGTGTGACCCAGGACGAGGTGAAGGCGCCTAGGACAGGTGATGCCCCCGGCCCCCATGTCAGTGTGGGGCGGGCTGGCCTGCCGCTTCCTGCCCTGCCTTCAAGACCCAGACAAGTTTTGTCTTAGTTACCGAGGTGATTTTCACAATCAGAAGTATTGGGCAGTTTAAAAAGTGTTTGTTTTAAATTAAAGTGTTTTTAGAATATTGTCACAAATTCTTTAGGCTTATTCATCACTGTATTAAATATGCACAAAAGGTACACAAACCATAAATGTACAGCTCAGGGGATTTTTACAAAGTAGCCACCACCTAGACTTACAAAAAGGACAAGATCATTGCTAGGACCCAGAGGTCCCCCTCTGTGAGTGAGGTGAGGTCACTGCTTCGCCCAGAGTTAACCGCTGCCCTGACTCCAGATGAGGTCTTAGAAGATAACCTTGGATCAGGTTTGTCTATTCTGCAAACTCTGTGAGTTTAATCACACAAGACGTGTTCTTTGGAGTTTTCCGGAGTCTTCGGTGTGCACAGCAGTAGTTACTTCGTTCTCATTGCTGTGTAATATCCTGTTGTACAACTATACCATCCAATTATTTATTCACTTCACTGATGGTTGATATCGGGTTGTTTCTGGTTTGGGGCTCTTAGGGATGGTGCTGCTGTGAACATTTGTGTATGTATGTGTCTATATCTGTGTGTATATATACATAGGTGTATCCATAGATTTATGTATATATTTCTAGTGGGTATATCTGGGGAGTGGTGTATGTAAAATCATAGGGCATGTGTATGAACAGCCTTAGCAGACATAGTTACTACCAATTTTTTTCGGTATGCTTCTTTTTGGCAAGGAAGATTGGCCCTGAGCGAACATCTGTTGCCAATCTTCCTCTTTTTTACCTTCCCCAAAGCCCCAGTACATAGCTGTATATCCTAGTTGTGAGTCATTCTGGTTCTTCTGTGTGGGATGACACCACAGCATGGCTTGATGAGCGGTGTGTAGGTCCGCGCCGAGGATCTGAACCAGAGAACCCCAGGCCGCTGAAGTGGAACATGGGAACTTAGTCAGCCACGGGGCCATCCCCCTCAAACGATTTTTCATAATGGGGCATCTTTATAATGATGTCTGAGTCCTCCTTGCATTTTCACATTTCCTTCATAATAGTATTTTAATGGCTTAAGAGTAGGGAGAACAAGGCACTTGGTTCCTAGGAGATGAAAACTAAGTCATTTCTTTTTTCCTTTTCAAATGATGAGTAGAATGTCTCCCACGTCTGAGCTGGGTCCCCTTGGAGCCCTGTACCCAGAGCCTGGTGGGTTCCACAGCCTTAGTTAGCTCTTGGCTCTGAAAGGCCCCTTCCCGTGAGCATCTTGCCGGTCACTGCTGCCGCCTCCCTGCCAGCCTTGGGGATGGCTCTTGCATTGCCTGCAGCACCGCACGGCCAAGCCTAGCTAATCACATGAGCAAGATGTTACTGAGGAATCCGGATAGCAGGAGGGAAGCCAGCCCAGGGAGTGCCAGGCGTAGCTTTTCGTAAGAGACCTGCTTCACGCTCTTCCCCTTGGCCAGCCTCTGTCCTAGCCTCCCAGAGCCCTGCCAGTGGGCCTGTCTCCTGCTCCTCAGGGGACGGTCTGTTTCCTGGGCCACAGGTCTGTAAGGGACAGCTCTGCAGCCCTGCCACCATTCATGATGCCTACATAGGAGACGCTCACAGACAGTGGAAGGGAGGGCTCCGTTCCATCAGGAAACGACATTTTCAGTGGATTCACACAGCCGGCGAACACAACGGCCCTCCATCCGATAGCTGCCTGGATGAGGGTTCTCACGGGGTGGGCGGCAGCTCTCGTCCCACGCAGAGATGAATAACACAGCATCAGTACCAGGGTAGGGAGTACTGGGCGCTATGCAGAGCAGGCTGGAGGCAGCCCCTTTTCCTGTGTCGGTCCCTGGCAGGCATGAGGAGGGAAAGCCCCCCATGTCACATGGGTGGGATGTGAAGTTCTTGATGGTCTATGCATAATTTGGGTGGCATTGCCTCTATCACCAGGCAGAGGGACCCGAGGTTTCATCCAGCCCTGTCGGGTGTGGTCCTTTTGTGTCTTGGAGAGGGAGGTGGCATTGGAGAAGGTATGGAATAGACATTTTAGTGTGTTAGGAGGAAATTTGATACAGATAGCATTTATCACATTTCTTCCTTTGTCTTTTGTGAAAAGGTTCCGTTGTCACATGGGGTGAACAGTGAAGATGAGGAAAATATTTCTGAGCAAGATGGGTTTCCAGGCTCACCTCTTACACCTCAGCATACACAAGAAAAAGGTAAAAAAAAATTTTAGTATAAGAGCATTTTGTGGCGATAAATATTGGGCATTTTGGGGGAACATATAGCCATTGCGTCTCCATACTCTGGTTCTGTGATTATAAGTAGGAATATTCCTGAGTTTTGTTTTCACTGGAGGTAAGCTATTCCACAGTCAATTGCCTGGGTGGTTGGTTGTCTGTAAAGTTTGAGGTAGTCACTGTGGAGTCCGTTCTGTCAGTCATCAGCCGTGAGAGCACACGTGGGGAGCAGGACGATGGCTAGGCTTCGGGGCTGTAGACACCCTACCCCCACCCCCTGCTGTTCCCCGGTGCCTGGGGCTGGACGGGGCCGGCACACAGTGGTTTCCACGGAATGAACCGGGGAGGTGTCTGTCTTGTTCCCCGCGCTGTCTCCAGTGTGGGGAGCAGGGCCTGGCCCGCCGTGCACCGTCACTGAAGCTTTGTCAGATGACTGAGTGCATGCACGTGTTTATGGTCCAGCTCTGTAACTGTGCATCTCCAGCTCTCTTTGCTTGTTTTGTTTGGCACGGTGAGAGGAATCAGCATGTTATAGCTAAGGTAGGGAACAGTTTCCCGTTTCCTAAGAGGTGGCTGATGTTTGAGAATAGAGAAAGAGAGCCTGGCACCCAGTGGGCACCGACAGCTGCTTCATCAGGACCCTCAGAGTTGGCTGGGCTCCAGGAGACTCTCTAAACCAGTTCACAGGGTGACTGATGGAAACAGAATGCTGCCTGCTCATGTCTGGGCTGGAAGACACCAACTGGTCAGATGGCCTCTTCTGTCCTTGTGGGGACATCTGTGCGACTATTTGATTCATGTGAAAAGTGTCTCTCTTTTAATTATAGAACTAATACTTTCTCACTGTAAAAAAAAAAAAAAACCTGAAATGCAGAAATATATAAAGTTAAATACACATACTTGTACTCCCATAGATAATTAATTTTAACAATTTAGAATTTGTGTGTATATAAAATACACATTATTTTGTTACCTTCCTTTTTGAATCTTATGATGCATCCTGAATAGCTCCCTTCGCCCGTTTTCTAATGTCTGTGTGGCCTGTGCCCTGATACGTCGTGTCAGTCAGAATGCAGTCAGGAGACAGCAAGCGCATGGCGATTGGAACAGGGGGAGTTGACTGTAGAGAATTATGAAGTATAACAGGGTTGCCTACTGAGGGTAGAGAGAAACGCGTTTGGCGGCTCACCCTGGGTGAGAGGCAGCCGATGGATGGGGAGGGTGCAGCGGGGCCCACGGGCCGGTGGAGAAGTCAGTGGAGTGTTGTGCTAGCGGAACTCAGGGGAAAATGCCCCCTCCAGCTGACCACCGGGAGCAGCCGCCCGTGGGGACGTGCTGCCAGCCCCAGGAGAGGGCTGATCGTGCCCTCCCACGGCGTGCTCTCTCCCTTCTGCAGCTAAATTTGTCAAAACAGAGATCTCTGCACGCCCTCTCCCTCCTCTTGCCTGCCAGTGTCTCCTCCACCCAGTCCAGGCGGGCTCTGCCTGCGCTGTCCTGCAACCGGTGCCTGCTTGCAACGGGTGGTGTGCTGGCTCAGCCTGTCTGACTGCCGGGGGCGCTCCACACGGGGGTTGCTCCTGCTGTCTTACCATCACCTCTCCCCTGGCCTCTGACATCTTGCTCTCCCCGGTTCCTCCCTCCTCTGGGGCCCCTTCACCTTTGCAGGTCATCTTCCTCTACCTGCCCATGAAATGTTGGGGTTCCCCAAGGCCCAGTCTAGGCCCTTCTCCCTACTCTCCTAAGCAGTCACACCTGCCGCCTGTTTCCAGTGCCATTTATACTGTTATGCCCCGGTTTCTTCTCCCAGCTCACGACTTCCTGTAACCAGCTGCCTGCTCTCTGATTCTGTTCACTCATTCATTCAGCCAGAAGATACCTGTACACATATGGAGTGCCCACTGTGTTTTGGCAACATGGTAGCAGCCAGAGCAGTCTTTTCAAAACACTAATCTGGTAGTGTCCCCGCCTGCCCCATGCACCTCACACGCTTTTTACTTAGATCGCTTCAGTGGTTTCCCACAGTCCGCAAGACCTGCCGGGCCTGCACCTGCTCAGCCACTCTGGTGTTCTTTTATGTCCTCAACTGCTTGATGTTCCATCCTGCCCCTGGCCCTTTGTACATGCTTTTCTCCCTCCCCACCATCTAACATCTGTTATATATGGACATGTGAAAGGGCATGGGACGTGGGGTTGTGTGTATGTTTAAGTTTTTGTATGTTCAGATAGATCTGAAAGCAATATAACCGTGGTTACCTCTTGGGAGGGGAGTAGTTCAGAGGGTTGTGGTCATGGGGCAGTTTTGATTTATCTGTATTAGTAGAATTTTTGACAGGAGAATGTGTTCATGTAGTGTGAATTTTCTTTCTATAAAGATTGGGATAGTTCCTAGCATGGCATCTTGAAAGCAGTAGTGTGTCTGCTAGGGGAGACCTGTGTTCTTATTTTAGTAGTTTAGACCACCCGCCTGTGTGGATTGTAGAAATGAGGAGGGTGAGGACTCTGGAAATCTTTTTGGGAAATGATAAGTGAGAAAACAGGAAATAAAATACATGCGGAGAGCCAAGTGACTGTGTATCCATTGAATGTCAGAGTGAACTTGGTGTGATAGAAATTCTGAGTTTAATCATCATGTTCTTTTTCTGGAAAGTTGATGACTAAGATAAAATCGAGATCATTATTTTCTTCAGGAAAATAGGTGAAGTGCCCTTTGAAAACTTTTTCTATTCATTTGTTTTTTATTGAGGTAACATTGGTTTATAACATTATGTAAATTTCGGGTACACATCATTATATTTCAGTTTCTGTGTGGACTACATCATGTTCACCACCCAGAGACTTATTGCCGTCCGTCACCACACACAGGCGCTTAGTCACCTTTTTCGCCCTCCTCCCTGCCCCTTCCCCTTTGGTAACCACCAATCCAATCTCTGTCTCTGTGTGCCTGTTTGTTGTTGCTGTTTTTCTCTTCTATTTATGAGTGAGATCATATGGTATTTGGCTTTCTCCGTCTGACTTATTTCGCTTAGCATAATACCCTCAAGGTCCATCCATCTTGTTGCAAATGGCAAGATTTCATCTTTTTATGGCTGAGCAGTATTCTATTATATATATATACCACATCTTCTTCATCCATTCATCCCTCGATGGGCATCTAGGTTGCTTCCAAGTCTTGGCTATTGTGAATAATGCTGCAATGAACACAGGGGTGCGTGTATCTTTACGCATTGTTTTCATGTTCTTTGGATAAATACCCAGCAATGGAATAGCTGGATCATATGGTAGTTCTATTCTTAATTTTCTGAGGAATCTCCATACTGTTTTCCATAGTGGCTGCACCAGTTTGTACTCCCACCAGCAGTGTATGAGGGTTCCCTTCTCTCCACATCTTCTCCAACACTTGTTGTTTCTTCCCTTGTTAATTAAAGCCATTCTGATGGGTGTGAGGTGATATCTGATTGTGGTTTTGATTTGCATTTCCCTAATAATTAGTGATGTTGAACATATTTTCCTCCACGTGCCTGTTGGCCATCTGTACATCTTCTCTGGAAAAGTGCCTGTTCAGATATTTTTGCCCATCTTTTATTTGGGTTGTTTTGTTGTTGTTGTTGAGATGTATGAGTTCTTTATATATTTTAGATATTAACCCCCTATCAGATATTTGGTTTGCAAATATCTTCTCCCAATTGTTAGGTTCTCTTTTCGTTTTATCGATAGTTTCCTTTGCTATAGAGTAGCTTTTTAGTTTAATGTAGTTCCATTTGTTTATTTTTTCTTTTGTGTCCCTTTCCTGGTGAGACATGGTATTTGAAAAGATGCTGCTAAGACCGATGTTGAAGAGTGTACTGCCTTTGTTTTCTTCTAGAAGTTTTATGGTTTTAGGTCTTACCTTCAAGTCTTTAATCCATTTTTAGTTAATTTTGTGTATGGTATAAGATAATGGTCTACTTTCATTCTTTTGCGTGTGGCTGTCCAGTTTTCCCAGCACCATTTACTGAAGAGACGTTCCTTTCTCCATTGTATGTTCTTGGCTCCTTCCTTGAAGATTAGCTGTAGATAGATGTGTGGGTTTATTTCTGAGCTCTTGATTCTGTTCCATTTATCTGTATGTGTCTGTGTGTTTGTGCCAATACCATGCTGTTTTGGTTACTGTAGCTTTGTAGTATAATTTGAAGCCAGGGAGTGTGATACCTCCAGCTTTGTTCTTTTTCTTAGGATAGTTTTGGCTATTTGGGGTCTTTTGTTGTTCCAAATAACTTTTAGGATTCTGTGTTCTGTTTCTGTGAAAAATGTCATTGGGACTTTCATAGAGATTGCATTGAATCTGCAGATTGGTTTAGGAAGTGTGGACATTTTAACAATGTTAGTTTTTCCAATCCACAAGCACAGAATATCTTTCCATTTCTTTGTGTTGTCTTCAGTTTCTTTCAACAGTGTTTTATAGTTTTCAGCGTACATGTCTTTCATCTCTTTGGTTAAATTTGTTCTTAGGTATTTTATTCTTTTTGTTGTGATTGTAAGTAGGATTGTATTCTTAATTTCTCCTTCTGCTAGTTCATTGTTATTGTATAGAAATGCAACTGATTTTTGTATTTGATTATGTATCCTTCAACTTTACTGTATTTATTATTTTTAATAGTTTTTTGTTGGATTCTTGAGAGCTTTCTATATATAAAATCATCTTATCTGCAAATAGTGACAATTTTACTTCTTTCTTTCCAATTTGGACCCCTTTTATTTCTTTTTCTTGCCTAATTGCTTTGGCTAGGATTTCCAATACTATGTTAAATAAGAGTGGTGAACCTTGTCTGGTTCCTGTTCTTAAAGGGAGAGCTTTCAGTTTTTCACTGTTGAGTATGATATTAGCTGTGGGTTTGTCATATATGGCCTTTATTATGTTGAGGTGCTTTCCTTCTGTACCCATTTTATGCAGAGTTTTTATCATAAACGGATGTTTTATCTTGTTGAATGCTTTCTCTGCATCTATTGAGAGGATCATGTGATTTTTAGTCTTCATCTTGTAAGTGTGGTGTATCACATTGATTGATTTGCAGATGCTGAACCATCCCTGCATCCCTGGAATAAATCCCACTTGATCATAGTGTGTGATCTTTTTAACGTACTGTTGTGTTCAATTTGCTAGTATTATGTTGAGGACTTTTGCATTGATGTTCATCAGTGATATTGGCCTGTAATTTCCTTTTTTTGTGTTGTCTTTGTCTGGTTTTGATATCAGGGTAATATTGGCCTTGTAGAATAAGCTAAGAAGCTTCCCCTCTTCTTCAGTTTTTTGGAAAAGTTTGAGAAGGATAGGTATTAAATATTCTTTGAATGTTTGGTAGGATTCACTGGGGAAGCCATCTGGTCCTGGGATTTTATTTTGGGGGAGGTTTTTTATTGCAGTTTTAATCTCCTTACTGGTGATTGGTCTATTCAAATTCTCTATTTCTTCTTGATTCGGTTTTGGGAGGTTGTATGATTCTAAGAATTTATCCATTTCTTCTGATTATCTGATTTGTTGGCATATAGCTTTTCAGAAATAGTATTCTCTTATAATCCTTAGTATTTCTGAGGTGACCGTTGTAATTTCTCCTCTTTCATTTCTGATTTTATTTGAGTTTTCTCTGTTTTTTTCTTGGTGAGTCTAACTAAAGGTTTCTCAGTTTTGTTTATCTTTTCAAAGAACCAGCTCTTAGTTTCATTGATTTTTTTCTCTTTTTTTTTAGTCTCTTTCATTTATTTCCGCTCTGATTTTTATTATTTCCTTCCTTCTACTGAATTTGGGGCTTTGTTCTTTTTACACCTCCTTTAGGTGCACTGTTAGATTCATTATCTGAGATTTTTCTTGTTTCTTTTTTTTTTTTAAGAGATTTTATCTATTTATTTATTTTTGAGGAAGATTAGCCCTGAACTAACTGCTGCCAATCCTCCTCTTTTTGCTGAGGAAAACTGGCCCTGAGCTCACATCCATGCCCATCTTCCTCCACTTTATATGTGGGATGCCTACCACAGCATGGCCTGCTGAGCAGTGCCATGTCAGCACCCAGGATCTGAACCGGTGAACCCCGGGCTGCCAGAGTGCAACGTGCACACTTAACTGCTGCACTACCTGGCCGGCGCCCTCTTGTTTCTTAAGGTAGGCCTGTATTGCTATAAACTTCCCTCTTAGTATTGCTTTTGCTGTATCCCATAGATTTTGGCATGTCATTTTTTCATTTTCATTTGTCTCCAGGTATTTTTTGATTTCTCCTTTGATTTCTTCATTGACCCAATAGTTGTTCAGTAGCATCTTGTTTATTCTCCACAGATTTTTGGCTTTTTCAGTTTCCTTCTTGTAGTTGATTTCTACTTTCATACTGTTCTGGTCAGAAAAGATGTTTGGTATTGTTTCAATCTTCTTAAATTTATTTAGACTTGTTTTGCAGCCTAATTTGTGATCTATCCTGGAGAACGTTCCATGTGCATTCAAGAAGAACGTGTATTCTGTGGTTTTTGGATGGAAGATACTGTATATATCTACTAAGTCCGTCTGGGCTAATGTGTCATTTGAGGCCAATGTTTCCGTATTGATTCTGTTTGGATGATCTATCCATTGATGTAAAGGGAGTGCTAAAGTCCCCTACTGTCATTTTGTTACTATTTCTCCTTTTATGTCTGTTAATGATTGCTTTATATACTTAGGTGCTCCCATGTTGGGTGCATAGATATTAACAAATCTTATATCCTCTTGTTGGATCGTTCGCTTTATCTTTATGTAGTGCCCTTCTTTGTCTCTTGTTATGGTTTTTCTTTTAAAGTCTATTTTGTCTGATATGAATATTGCTACCCTAGCTTTCTTTTCATTGCCATTTATATGGAGTATCTTTTTCCATCCCTTCACTTTCAGTTTGTATGTATCGTTAGGTCTGAAGAGTATCTCTGCTATGTAGCATATATGTGGATCTTGTTTTTTAATCCAGTCAGCCACCCTGTGTCTTTTGATTGACATATAGTCCATTGACATTTAAAGTAGCTATTGATAAGAATGTGCTTACTGCCATTTTGTTACTTTTTTTCTGTGTGTTTTAGTAGTTCTTCTCTGTTCCTTTCTGCTTCTCTTGCTCCCTTCCTTTGTGATTTGATGGCTTTCTTTAGTATTATGTTTGGGTTCCTTTCTCTTAATTTTCTTGTGTATTTATTATAGGCTTCTGGTTTATATTACCATGAGGTTCATACACAGTAACCTATGTATGTAGCTCTATATTAAGTTGGTGGTCTCTTGAGTTTGACCTCTTACTCCTTTCCCCTCACATTTTATGTTTTTTACATCATATTTAACCTCTTTTGTGTGTGTGTATATCCTTTAGCATCTTATCATGGAAATAGATACTTTTAGTACTTTTGTCCTTTGACCTTCATATTAATTTCATAGGTGGTCAACCTGCTGCCTTTACTGTATATTTGCCTTTACCAGTGATTTTATTTTCTTTGACAATTTTCTTATTCCCATTTGGAGTCTTCTCTTTCCCACTTAAATAAGTCCCTTCAGCATTTCTTGTAAAACTGGTTTCTTGGTGATAAACTCCTTTCGTTTTTGCTTGTCTGGGAAGCTCTTTATCTCTCCTTCCAATCTGAATGATATCCTTGCAGGGTAGAGTATTCTTGGCTGTAGGTTTTTTCCTTTCAGCACTTTAAATATATTGTGCCACTCCCTTCTAGCCTGTAGGATTTCAGCTGAAAAGTCTGCTGATAGTGTTATGGGGTTTTCTTTGTATGTATCTTGTTGCCTTTCTCTTGTGGCTTTTAGGATTCTCTCTTTTTTTTTAATTCTTGACATTTTAATTATAATGTGTCTTGGTGTGGGCTTCTTTGGGTTCATCTTGTTTGGTGCTCTCTGTGCTTCCTGTACCGGGATGTCTGTTTCCTTCCTTAGGTTAGGAAAGTTTTCAGCTGTTATTTCTTCTAAGAGGTTTCCTGCCCCTTTGTCTCTCTCTTCTCCTTCAGGGTCACCTATAATATGGATGTTAGTGAGCTTAATGTTATCTCTGAAGTCCCTTAGACTGTTCTCATTCTTTTGAATTCTTTTTTGTCCTTTCTGTTCAGTTGGGTGATTTCCTCTAGTCTTTCATCCAGCTTGCTGATCCGTTCTTCTGTGTCATCTGCTCTGCTTTTGAATCCCCCTAGTGAATTTTTCATTTCAGTTATTGTATTCTTCAGTTCTGATTGGTCCTTTTTTATATTTTCCACTTCTTTGTTGAAGTTCTCACTGAGTTCATCCGTTCTTCTCCCAAGATCCGTGAGCATCTGTATGACTGTTAGTTTGTCCTCTTTATCAGGTAGATTGTTTATCGCTGTTCTGTTTAGTTCTTTTTCTGAGGATTTGTCCTGTTGCCTTATTTGGAACATATTCCTTTATCTCCTCATTTTGCCTCTTTCTGTGTGTTTGTATCTGTGTATCAGGTAGGTCAGCTATGTCTCCTGATCTTGGAGAGGTGGCCTTATGTAAGAGATGCCTTATGAGGCCTGGCAGTGTGCTTCCCTCTTGTTACCAGTTCCAAATGTTCCAGGAGTGACCCCGAGTGCGTTACGTGTGTCCTTCTGTTGTGGCGGGGTTGCTCTTGCTGCAGGCGCACAGGTAGGCTAGGCTGGCCCCCAGGCCAGCATGTTGTAAGGCTCAGCTGCAAGCAGCTGCTATAATCACGTTACTTTATTGGGCGGGGGGAGCCCCAGCACAGCTGGCTACAAGGTGTACTAGCACACACCTGCTGCTGTTTTGTTGTTAAGTGAGGAAGCCCCAGTGTGGCTGGTTGGTAGGCTCAAGCTCACAAGGCTGCTGTTGGCTCCCTCAGTAGTGCAGCTGGGTGGGCTGGCCCCAGGCATGGTGGCACTCAGTTGTTTCAGGTGTTGGAAGGTGGGGCTGATCCCCCATGTGGCTGTCTGAGAAGACCAGTGGCAAGTCTGCTGCAGCTGACAAGCCCACCGCCTGTGGGCCTGCCCCTCACCCCCTCCCAAAGCAATGCTGCCCCATGTGCATCTCCCACGCCACCAAGGCAGACCCACTCGCCCTGCTTCAGAGGTCCCACAACCCTGCCCATGCAGGCCCATCCTTCACACATGCTCTGCTCCATTGAGGCAGATCCACTTGCCCCACTGCAGAGGCCCCACACACCCTGCCTGTCTGGGCCCACAAGTTCCCCATGGGCTTGCTGGAGGGCAGGGCCAGTCCTTAGGGCAGGCTGCCTGCCCTGGCTGAACTGGATTAAATGGATGCTCTAGTGGGTAGGAAAACCTGTGCACTAACAGGCCAGGGGAAGAAATCCAATGACATCTGCCAGCGCCTGTGTCACATGGCTGAAGTAGGTCACAATAATGGCTGCCACCAGTGTCTCAGTCCCTGGGGAGGTGGTCCCAGCTACCTCCTGCCTCTCTGACATGTGCCCAGAGCCTATTGAGTGAGTCTCTTTCACTGAAGGCCTATGCATCTTTCTTTCTGGTGATTTTGTGTGAATTTTCAGAATGGGCGAATTTGCACATGGGCCCTTTAAGAGCAGGCATTTTTTTGCTGAGGAAGATTCGCCCTGCACTAGCATCTGTTGCCAGTCTGCCTCCTTTTTTATGTGAGGTGCTGCCACAGCATGGCCACTGACAGATGAGTGGTGTGGGTCCATGCCTGGGAAGCAAAGCCAGGCTGCCCAAGCAGAGCGTATGGAACTTCAGCCACTAGGCCATCACGGCTCCCCGAGAGCAGGCTTTTCTTTCTCTTAGGTTCGGCAGCTTTTCCGGGTGTATGCCCCGTTGGTTTATCAGCTAGCAAAGCCAGGCATTATGTACTCCTGTCAGTTGTGCTGAATTCAGAAGCTGCTTATTGTGGCTCAGCTCTCCCACCGAGGTCCCCCTCCTCCAGGAGAAGTGTCACACCTCAGGATGGCTCCCGGCCGAGAAGCAGTGCAGCCAGAGTGTAGTTTTTTTCTCCAGAAAGGAATTTCTGCCTCCTCTGCCTCAGTTTGCGCTGTCCCTTGTTGTGAGGGTTCTTTTTATCCAGTTTCCAGTTCTCTCTCAGGGGTAGTTGTTCCCAGAGCAGTTGTAAATTTGTTGTGTCCATGGGGGCAGGTGAGTTCAGAGTCCGCCTACGCCGCCACCTTAAAAACTTTTTATTAGGATAATTTGGAAACGTACAAAAGTAGAGAGAATAGTAAAATGAGCTCGCAGGCACCCATCCCCCACGTTCTGCAGCTGTGGGCACCTTGCCGTTCTTCTCCATTTAGTCCCCTGCCCGCCCAGCTTTGTGTTGTGAGGAATTTGCGGGAGACCTAGGAGATCCCACTAAACGTGAAGGCAGCGGGTCCCATGTAGCACTGTAAGCTTCCAAGTCAGGACGATCGTGAAAGAGCTGCTGAAAATACAAACCCTTTCTTTTTGCGTCAGTTTAAACATTTGCTCCTCGGAAGCATATTCAGCACCTACTGTGCGCCAGAGATGACGAGCGTAGGCCCTTCCGCTCGCGCTCAGCGGCGGGGCAGGAGCGCAGGGGGTGAGCCAGCCTGGGTGCTGAGGCGGCGGTGGAGGCGGCTGGAAGGCCTGGAGAGCTAGCGGTCAGCGCTGTCTGCCCGTTGGAGAAGGCGGCAGAGAGGCCTGTCAGGCTGGACACGGAAGGGCGGCTGGGATTTCATCAGCACCTTGTCCAGGCTGGCCCAGGACGCTCGATCAGAGCAGTCTGGTTAAAAATAGTGACTCGAGATGACTTCTTGATCAAAAATAAGCTCTTCACTGATTAGTTGTTCAAGTGTTGGTAATTGTAATGAACCAAGAAGTAGATTTACAATCTTGTTCGTATCTTTAAGAATTTTTTTCTGTTTTTGTGACTTCTGTAGGGTTTTTTTTTTTGCTGTTTTTTGCGCGTTTCTTTCTGGTTTATTTTCAGCCAGTTATTTCTGCTCTGCACCTTAATTGTGGAAAGTTAAAAGCAGCCCAGATTTTCAGCTTTTCACTCCCACAAGGGCTGCGGGCGGATGGGGCAGAGGCTCACCCTCTTTATGGAACC
The DNA here is from genome assembly GCF_041296265.1 of Equus caballus. NCBI lineage: Eukaryota > Metazoa > Chordata > Mammalia > Perissodactyla > Equidae > Equus > Equus caballus. The sequence continues at coordinate 4,163,112 of NC_091693.1, read as the reverse complement.
CCCCAATTGCACGTGTGGGTTCGCAAATTGGAAAGGAATAACGGGGCAAAGTTTGTTTTCATCTGTCTCACTGAGGCATTTTGCTTCAAGGAACAGCTACTTTCCTGACCAGGTCGGATGCTCCTTCCAGGCGGGGTGGGCAGAGGGGAGTCAGCCCTAGCGCTTCTGGGGAGTGGCAGGTGGAACGCATGGAGGGAGCGTGTGGGTGGGGGAGAGCTGGGAGGGTTCAGAGTCAAGAGCAGGCTGGCCTTGGTTCTGCAATCCTGCGAGCGCCTGAGGGGCTCAGGAATCCACAGGGTGGAGAGGGGTGAGCAGTGGAGTCAGGCTCCCTGCCTTGCTCGGGACCAACTTGCAGCCCCGTGACCTCGCGAAGGTGTCCCCGCCCCAGACTTTGTTTAGCCCATCTGTAGAGGGTGAGTTCCTATGATTGCACTCTTCTGAATTGTCACATGTCTTTATCTGCTTTAAAAGCTTTCTCTCTCTCTTCTTTTTAATCAGATGGTAAACATTCTCTTCTGAATTTAAAGGTAAGATTAATTTTTTAAAAACTGCTTTTCTCAATAAATAGAATTTCCACCATGATTTTTAAATAGCTTTTGTGATTTGTGAAGAAAAAACTTCCCTTAAGAGTTCTTTCCCACTGAATGTTTCTCTCTGAATACTTTAGAAACGTGAAGAGCTCATATTTTCCAATTTGCAAGCATGGAAATAGTTCTCACTTAAGTTTTTGATTGTGCGATGTCATGGGAATTTAGAAATTAAACATTTGTCAGCAGAGTTAATTTATAACCTTATCTACTTTTACAGCAGAAATTAGAAACTTAGTATCAGACTGATGTGTAATGGAAAAATTAACAAAGTTCCAAGCCTTCCCTTTCCTCTCAGTTTTGGGTTGAGAAGCAAGATCTTCTATTCTTTTCATGCAGACACGCTTCTCTGTAGTCTGTGGGGTCTCTTTGCAGATCCCAAGGAGAAAAGGCCCTCTGTGTCTCTGTGCAGCACCTGCAGCCATGTTGCAGGCTTTTGCATGTGTCCTGAGGGCCTGTCACTCATGGGACCTGCATGTGAACTCAGGGGGGAAGGCGGGAAGACAGGCCTGGCTGCCGTGCCAGTCCACTCTAGAAGATGCTAAGATCTTCGTTCACTCGTCTCGCTTTTTCTTCCCTAGGATGAAAAGCCACCATTATGTGAAAAGCCTCCACCCTCCCCAGGTATTCGCCTTTTGACTTTCATTATGATTGAGAAGCTTATAGTTTTATAAAATACCCAGAACAATCTCATCTAAAATAAAGGTCACTTTGTTTCCTGCGAAGGCCATTGTCTCTGTCCCATTCCTGGTCCTGGGAAGAGGCAGCCGTTGTCGGGCCTCCACCTTTGCCTCAAGAGAGAGGTTGAGACGCTCAGACGCTGGGTGGCGGCTGTGTCCCCTGGGTGTGCTCAGATCCCCGTGGGTGGGCTGGAGGAGGTGGGCCTGTGCACGTGAGGGCTCTGCTGAGGCGCTGGGGGCCCAGTGTGAGGGCCAGAGATGCGTTCTGGGGTACTCTCTCCTCCACAGTTCGGGCAGCTTCGTAGCTCCCAGAGTGGGTCCCGTCTGTCCCCCTGTGGGACTGACTTCGTGTTCACCCATTGTGTCTCAGTGTTCTGGTGCTGGACTGTGGGAGATGGCGAGGGCTCCACCTTCTGCCCTCAGGCCCATTCGTCCTTGTGTGTGTTCTGCTACTCAGCCCATCCTTCAAACCTACGTTATTAATCGTAATGTTCATCTCCATGATTTCTCTGAAGTATTGCCAAGCGTCTCTCCGAGCATCTTAACTATATTCATTCCAAGGTCTTGTAGTTTTTGCAGGAGCCCCTCTCCCCCCTATTCTTTGACTCTGGTGCTTCTCAGCTCAGATGCTTGATGGCTCTCGGTGGGGGCCCCCCTGGTCCTTGAGAGCTGCCGTGGGTCTTCCTGGGGACGCTGTAGCTGCTTCCTGCAGGAGCTTACTGCTCGGAGGGGAAACCAGTCAGGCTGCCAGAATACAGCCTGGCTCCAGGGACTGGCAGGGACAGGCAGGGTGTGTGGCCAGGGGCTTTGGGGACCCCTCTTCCTCCTGGGTTTCTCCAGCTCCCTGGGCCTGCCCTGCCTCCCTGACCTCAGGGCCTGTTTGTCCCCTGGCAAAGGGGTCGCTTCTCTGCTGGCACCAGCCTGGCCCCAGGGGGCTCAGCCCTTGCTGCTCTCATCTGGTGTTCTGAGTGGACACCTCTTCAGTCCTGCCTAGACCACTTCATGTCCCCCCCGCCTGCCAGGACAAGGCATATCTCTGGAAGCGCTCCCACCATTTGTGGCTGCCCTCGCCTGACATATTTGAGGCTGCAGCTTCCTTCTTCAATCTGATCTCCACTGTTCCTTCCTGGGACCCTCGTGGCTCCTCTCTTGTTTCGGTGTAGCTGTGGAGTACGCCCGTCTTAGCCTTCCTTTCATGTTCTAGTGATAGGACGTGTGTGTCAGGGGTCAGGGGAGACTATCTGAGCCCCTAGTCCCCTCCCTAGCCTCGCCTCCCCCTGGGGCATATCGACTCCACTGTCTAGAGCCGCCAGCCCTTGGCACGTGTCACCCACAGACCTCTGCTTCTGCTTCCACCCCCGTTTGGAGGCGTGCGCTGGCCAGGAGCCCACATTGGGCTCATCTCCTTTGACCTCTCTGAGCACGTCTCCCCGTGGAACACTGCGCGCTGTTTTTCTGCAACCTTTCTTCCTGTTTCTTCTTAAAATCCTTTGTGGCCTCTGCTTTGCTCCTCTCCCTGGTGCCTTCAGGGACTGCCCACATGCTGGTGGCTCCTCATCTCTCCAGCTGAGGCCGCCGTCAGAACTTTGTCCTGTGTCCTAAACTGAGCTTACCTTCCCCAACTCCGCTTGTGTTTTCTGTCTGACTCAGTGTCTTCCAAACCACAGATCTCGGGGCTCGTCCTTGATTTGCTCCTCCCTCACTGCCCACACCCAGTCAGCCATTGAGCCGTCAGGTTTTAGCCCCTGAATGTCCCTTCCTCTCTGTGCCCACTCCAGGACTGCCCCTCGGAGCCTTCGGGATGGCCTCCCTGCCTCGCAGCTGGGCCTCTCTCCAGTTCCTGTTCTTTACTGGTGCCCTGAGGACTGTGTCTGTTAGCAGAGCCTCTGCATTTTTACACCTCTTCCCAGAAGCCTTTCTGGCTCCTGGTGGCCTGCAGGATAGCACTTCACCCTGCGTGTGATGACACGTGGGGCCCTTCCCGTCCGTCGCTTCCCTTCCTGTCGCCCCCTTTAGTCTCATCAGACCGCTCACTCTCTTTCCAGGGACCGAAGAACATGGCATCAGGTCTGACAGGAAGTAGTTGCTCATGTGGTTTTTCAAATAAAGTCTTGTATAATTTTGTTGTAAGATTTTAAATATCAATTGGTATTTTAAAACTTTTTCCCTGTGCCTTTTCAGATGTAACTGGTAGAATGCGTCAAAGACGTATAGAAATAAACAAAGAAAAGTTCGAGGAATTAAAAGAAGAAAATTTGCATCTAAACAATACAAATCAAACCCTTGCTCTTGAACTTAGTATAATCAAACAAGCGCTGAAAGAGCTGCAGTTGAAACTGAAGAGGATGGAGAGGGACGATGGGGCGCTGAGAGAGGCTGAGGCGGCGTGCTCGCAGGAAGGTGAGCAACAGGCTTCGCTCGCTTCCTTAGCGATTTTGAGAGTTCGTATTTTATGTTGCAATATTTGTTGATATTAGTGTTGTTGATATGTTATAATATTTAACGTTCTTTCATTAATATCCTTAAACTTGCTGAAATTTGATTTCATTTGCTATATTATTATTATCGTTATGCTAAAGAAATTCCAATACTTATTCCGGAACTCAATGCCTGGCAAAACAACTTGCGTATATTTAATATAGTTTTTATCCCCTTTGAGCAGCAAATAAAAGTGCCTCTTTCACCACATACTTAGCAATGATGAGGATTATATTTTCTTTGCTAATTTGATAAGCAAAAAAAAGGAATCTTATTTTAATTTTTATTTCTTTTATTATTGATGAGCTTGAATTTTTTTTCATATCTTTGCAGGTTTTTTTTTTCTCTTTTATAAGTTTTCACACTTTAAATTGAAATATTTGCCTTTTTCTTATTTATTTGTAGAAACTCTTTACATATTAAGGCTTTTAGCCTTTGTCATGTATATAATATTTTCTCAGTTTGTTGATAATTCAACTAAATCTATAGGATGTTTTTCTTTCATGACTTGGGCCCTTGGTGTCAAGTCCTTTTTACTTCTAAGGTTATGTAAATATTCATTAGTGTTTTTTCTATATATTAATCTATTTGTATAAGACTAATATTATGGCCTTAAGAAACATGATGTACTTTTTTCATATAGACCCTGCATATTTCTTATCTTAGCCATATTTATTTCTAGATACTTTATATTATTTGTGCTATTATTTTGTGGGATCTATCTTCTATTATGTTTTCTAATAGGACATTGCTATTATATGGGAGGTTATTAGTTCCAATAAATTTTTCGTTTATTCTGTATGATTTGCAAGGCAAATATTTATATATCAGTGGAAACAATAACTTTTCTTTTCCAATCTAAAATTTTTATTTTACCTTAGTTATTACATGCAGAAACTTCCAAAACAGTGTTGACTATTCAATGTTAAAAATCTTAGTAACCTTTCTTCATTTATACCTATACATCTGTCATTCACTGCCTCTGTGAGCCTAAAAGGGAAAAAAAGGGCAGATGATTAGCAATTTATATAAAATCTTAATCAATCTTATACAGGTTCTGATGGTATAATATTAATTTTTTTTCCAGTAGTTGCTGTGCCTGAATTACTTCATCTAAGAAAACAAGCTCAGGAACTGGTGGATGAAAATGACGAGTTGAAAATGACTGTCCATCGTTTGAATGTAGAACTGAGTAGATATCAAACAAAATTCAGGCATTTATCCAAGGAAGAGGTAATGTTTCCAATTAAGAAAAAGAAGTTTTCCGATGTTTCAGCCTTTCGTGTTGAATTGATTTCCAGTCCTGAGGGGTTCATATTTATTAGGATTTGGTATAAACAGCACACCTACAGAGCACAGTCTTTTAGAGACCTTTCTGTTTTCTTTTTTTCTCCCTTCCTCCTTCTCTTCTTACCTCCCTTCACCTCTCCCTCCCTCTCTCCCTCGCTCCCTCCCTTCCTCCTTTCTCAGAACAGGCAGCAAAAGCTCTTTGTAAAACAAATTGAGACAATACGGAAGTTTATATAAAGTAAAAGTGCAAGTCCATGTCAGCTGCTCCATTCTGTCTTGCTCCTCAAGTTTGCAGTTGTTTGTCAGGGCACAAACTTTCAAAAGAAAGCAGACTTGTTTTCACAGACCCCCAAATTACCTAGCTCTGATACCCAGTGGGGCTTGCATTCATGAGTCTCAAAGAGGACTATAGCAAAAAAAGAAGCAATTTGTAAATGGGCTCAGGAGCACACCCACCCTACCCCCGGCCCGTGGCTGTACACCTGGACTCAGCTCAGAGAGAGCAGGCAAAAACGACCATCTCCCACTTTTCCCTGGAAGGGATTTGACTGCACACTTTCCCAGCTGCTGCCTGAGAGTCTGGCTTCTAATCAGCCTGCATCTAGGTGCTGACTGAACTCCCCCTTTATGGCACACTGGTGGGTCTTGGTGCACCCTCAGCTACTGGGAGCTTCTAGGAGCAAGGACAGGGGCTCGGCCGATCACAAAGGTGTGAGAGGTAACTAGGGGTTCGGGCTGGGCTGGTTGATGAGGTTCAGCTCCTGTAAGAAAGCATTCTGTCAAGACCAGGAGAGGTGGCTGTTGTATCTAATGTTCAGAAACCAACCCAGAGGGTCAAGGAAAATGAAGAAAAAGGGGAGTATGTTCCAAACAAGAGAACAAAATAAATCTCCAGACACTGGTCTTAAAATGGAGATAAATGACTTACTCAGTAGAGAGATCAAAATAACAGTCATAAAGATGCTCCCCAAGGTCAGGAAAGCAATGCATGAACAAGTAAGAATTTCAATAGGGAGATGGAAAATATTAAAATACCAAAGAAGGCTAGCACCGGTGGCCTAGTGGTTAAGATTGGCATTCTCTGCTTTGGCGGCCTGGGTTTGGTTCCTGGGTGCAGATCTACACCACTCATGTTCTTCCTCAGCAAAAAGAGGAAGATTAGCAGCAGATGTCAGCTCAGGGTGAATCTTCCTCAGCAAAAAAAGAAAAAAAAGTACCAAACAGAAATCGTGAAGTTGAAGAATACAATAACTGAACTGAAAAATTGAATAGAAGGGTTCCACAGCAGACTAGAGCAAGTGGAAGAAAGGATCAATGAACTGAAAGACAGAGCAGTAGAGTTCATCCAGTCGGAGGAGCAAACGAAGAAAGAATGAAAAAGAGTGACGATAGCTTAAGGGATTCATGGACACCGTCAAGTAGACTAATGTGCACATTATGGAGGACTCAGAAGGAGAGAGAACGGGCAGGAAGCTTATTCAAAGAAATAAGGGCTGGAAACTTCCCTGCCCTGGGGAAAGAAACAGACATACAGATCCAGGAAGTCTGAAGAGAACCGAATGAGATTAAAGAGGCCCAAATTAAGGCACATTATTGTTAAACTGTCAAAAGTTAAAAACAAGAGAGAATCTTAAAAGCAGCAAGAGAAAAAAAATTCTTCACGTAAAAGGAAACTCCTATAAAACTATAAGCCAGTTTTTCAGCGGAAACTTTGCAGGCCATAAGGGAGAAGGATGATATATTTAAAGTCCTAAGAGAAAAAATCTGCCAACCGAGAATACCTTACCTGGTAATGTTGTCATTCCGAATTGAAGGAGAGATGCAGTGTTTTCCAGACAGACAAAACCTGAAGGAGTTTATCACCCACAGACCAGTTCTACGAGAAATGTTAGAGGGACTTCTTCAAGCCGAAAAGAAAGGGCACTAATTAATGACAAGATCATAAGAAAGTATAAAACTCACTGGTAAAGGTAAAGATATAATTAAATTCACAATATCCTAATGTTGTGATGGTGGGAGGCAAATCACTTATAACTCTAGTACAAATATTAAAGACAAAAGTATTCAAAATAACTAAAAAATAATTTGTTAATGGATACACAGTATAAAAAGATGTAAATTGTGGCGTCAAAAACAAAATGTATGTGTGGATGTAAAACTGTAGAGCTGGGGCCAGCCCGGTGGCACAGCGGTTAAGTGCGCACGTTCTGCTTTGGTGGCCCGGGGTTCGCCAGTTTGGATCCTGGGTGTGGACATGGCATTGCTTGTCAAGCCACGCTGTGGCAGGCGTCCCACATATAAAGTAGAGGAAGATGGGCACGGATGTTAGCTCAGGGCCAGTCTTCCTCAGCAAAAAGAGGAGGATCGGCAGCAGATGTTAGCTCGGGGCTAATCTTCCTAAAAAAAAAAAAAAAACACCAAAAACTGTAGAGCTCTTTTATGTACTCAAAGTTAAGGTATCAGCTGGAAATCGACTGTTAGAACCATAAGATATTTTATGTAAGCCTCATGGTAATTACAAAGCAAAACCTACAGTAGATACACAAAAGATGAAGAGAAAGGAATCAAAGCATGCCACTACAGGAAATCATCAAATCACAAAGGAATAAGGTGAAAGAGGAAGAAAGGAACTACAAAACAGCCAGAAACAATGGATGAAATGGCAATAGGAAGTCCATACCTATCAACAATTGCTTTAAGTGAAAGGACTAAATTCTCCAAGCAGAAGACATAAAGTGGCAGAATGGATGAAAAACAAGACCCAGCTATATGCTGCCTACAAAAGCCTCGCTTCAGCTGTGGGGACAGACAGCCTGGAAGTGAAGGGACGGGAAAAGATAGTCCATGCAAATGGGAACCAAAAGAGGGCAGGGGTGGCTGTACTTACATCAGACTAAATAGGTTTTAAGCCAAAACTGTAACAAGAAACAGAGAAGGTTACTATATAAAAGAGTCAGTTCGTCAGGAGACTATGACAAGTGTAAATGTTTATGCACCCAACGTCAGAGCACCCAAATATGAACAGCAGATATTAACAACTGGAGAGAGAAACAGACAGCAGTAATAGGAGGGGCTCCAACACACCACTTTCAACAACAGACAGATCCTGCAGACAGAAAAGCAATGAGGAACCGTTGGACTTAAACTACGTGTTAGACCAGATGGACCTAAAAGATATATACAGAACTTTCCATCCAACAGCAGCAGAACACACGTTCTTCTCAAGTGCACGTGGAACATTCTCAAGGATGCATCGTACATTAGGCCACAAAACAAGTCTTAAAAATTTAAGAAGATTGAAATCATAACAAGCATCTTTTCTGACCACAGTGTACAAAGCTAGAAATCAATTATATGAAGAAAACTGGAAAATTCACCAATATGTGGAGATTGATATGCTGTTGAACAACCAGTGGGTCAAAGGAGAAATCAAAAAATATCTTGAGACAAATGAAAATGGAAGCACAACATACCAAAAGTTATGGGATGCAGCAAAAGCAGTGCTAAGAGGGAAGTTTATGGTGCTAAACACCAACATTAAGAAAAAAGAAAGATCCTGGGGCTGGCCAGGTGGTGCAGCAGTTAAGTTCGCATGTTCTACTTTGGCGGTCTGGGGTTTGCTGGTTTGAATCCTGGGTGTGGATATGGCACTGCTTGGCACGCCACGCTGTAGTAGACGTCCCACATATAAAGTAGTGGAAGATGAGCATGGATGTTAGCTCAGGGCCAGTCTTCTTCGGCAAAAAGAGGAGGATTGGCAGCAGTTAGCTCAGGGCTAATCTTCCTCAACAAAAGAAAAAAAAAAATCTCAAATAACAACGTAAGTTTATACCTCAAGGAATGATAAAGAAGAACTTTGGAACTAAGCCCAGAGTTAGTAGAAGAAATAAAATAAAACTAACAAGAAAGAAATGAAACACACAACAGAATACTTCAATGAAACTTAGAGCTGGTTTGTTTTTTGGGTTTTTTTTTTTTGAGGAAGATTAGCGCTGAGCTAACATCTACCAGCAATCCTCCTAGAGCAATTACTAGTAAGGAGATAGAATAGTAATCAAAAACCTCCTAACAAAGAAAAGTCCAAGACCAGATGGCTTCACTGGTGGATTCTGCCAAACATTTAAAGCAAAATTAATACCAATCCTTCTCAAACTCTTCCAAAAAATTGAAAAGGAGAGAACGCTTCCAAATTCATTTTACAAAACCAGTGTTACCCTGATGCCAAAGCCAGACAAGAACATTACAAGAAAAGAAAATTACAGGCCAATATCCGTGATGAACAGAGATACAGAAATCCTCAACAAAATATTAGCAGACCGAATTCAGCAGTATATTAAAAGGATCATATACCACGATCAAGTGTGATTTATTCCTAGGACACAAGAATGGTTCAACATATGCAAATCAGTAAATGTGACACACCACATTAAATGAAGAATAAAATCATGTGATCATCTCAGTAGATGCAGAAAAAGCATTTGACAACATTCAGTACCCTTTCATGATAAAAACTCAACTGGGTGTAGAAGAAACGCATGTCAACATAATGAAGGCCATATATGACAAGCCCACAGCTAACACACTCAACAGTGAAAAGGTGAAAGCTTTTCCTCTAAGATCAGGAATAAGACAAGGATGCCCATTCTCACCACTTTTATTCAACGTAATACTGGAAGTCCTAGCCAGAGCATTAGGCAAGAAAAATATATAAAAGGCATCCAAATTAGAAAGGAAGATGTAAAATTGTCTCTGTTTGCTGATGACATGAAATTATGTATGGAAAACCCTAAAGACCCGACCAAAAAATCATTACAACTATAAATGAATTCAGTAAAGTTGCAAGATACAAAATCAGTATACAAAAATAAGCTGTGTATCTATACACTAACAACAGACTATTGGAAAGAGATATTAAGAAAATCCCAGTTACAATAGCATCAAAGAGAATTAAATACTTAGGAATAAATTTAACTAAAGAGGTGAAAGATCTGTACATGGAAAACTATAAGAGATTGGTGAAAGAAATTGAAGAAGACACAAATAAGTGGAAAGATATTCCATTTTTCATGGATTGGAAGAATTAACACTTGTTAAAATGTCCCTACTACCCAACGTGATCTGCAGATCCAACGCCATCCCTGGCAAAACCCCAGTGGCATTTTTCACAGAAATAGATTAAAGCATCCTAAAACGCATATGGAGCCGCAAAAGACCCTGAATAGTCAAAGCAATCTTGAGAAAAAAGAACAAAACTGGAGACATCACACCTCCTGATTTCAAACTGTATTACAAAGCTATAGTAATCAAAACAGTATTGTATTGGCCTAAAAACAGACACGTAGATCAGTGGAACAGAATGGAGAGCCTCTATATATTTTTGATAAAGGAGCCAGGAATGTACAGTGAAGTGAGGAGAGTCCCTTCAATAACCCATGCTGGGAAAATTGGATATCCTCACGCAGAAGAATTAAACTGAACCCCTGTCTCACACCGTATACAAAAATCAACTCAAAATAGATTAAAGACTTGAATCTAAGACCTGAAACCATAAAATGCCTTGACATTGGCCTTGGCAATGATTTTTTGGATTTAACACCAAAAGCAAAGGCAACAAAAGCAAAAATAAACAAATGGGACTACACCAAAATAAAAATCTTCTGCAAAGCAAAGGTAACCATGAACAAAATGAAAAGGCAGCCTATGAAATGGGAGAAAATATTTGCAAACCACGTATCTCATAATATCCAAAATATACAAGGAACTCATACAACTCAGTAACACAAAAACAAATAACCCGATTTTAAAAATGGGCATAGAATATGACTGAATAGACTTTTTTCCAAAGAAGACATACAAATGGCTAATAGGTACGTGGAAAGGAGCTTAGCGTTACTACCCATCAGAGAAATGCAAATCAAAACCGCTGAGGGAGGTCACCTCACACCTGTTAGCATGTCTACTATCAAAAAGACAAAACAAATGCTGTGAGGGTGTGCAGAAAGGGGCACCCTTGTGCATTGTAGGTGGGACTGTGAATTGGTTCAGCTACTATGGAAAACAGTATGAAAGTTGCTCAGGAAGTTAAAAATAGGACGACTGTATGATTTAGCCATCCCACTTCTGGGTATATATCCAAAGGAAATGAAGTCACTATCTCAAAAAGATGTCTGTACTGCCATGTTATTTGAAGCAGCATTCACATTAGCTAATGTGTGCAAACAACCTATCAGTCCATTGACCAATGCATGAATAAAGAAAATGTGAGAGAGAGATATATATAATTTATGATATATATAAACGATTTATCATATATGTATATAAATGATTTGCATTTATATGTGTATGTGTACAAGATGGAATACTGTTCAGCTTTCAAAAAGAAGGTAATGCTGCCGTTTATGACAAAATGGATAAAGCTGGAGGGCATTATGCTGAGTAAAATAAGGCAGACAAAGAAACGAATACTGAATGGTATCACTTATATGTAGAATCTAAAAAGAAAAAGGTGAACTCAGAAAATGGGCATAAATAGGTGAAATTTGAATATAATCTGTAGATTAGAATATAGTATTGTGTCAGTGTTAATTTCTCAATTTTAGGCTGGTACTGTGGTTGAGTGAATGCTGTTGTTTTTACAAAATATACGCTGAAGTATTTGGAGGAAAAGGGGCATAAAATCTGCAAATTACTCAAACATTTCAGAAGAAATTTTTCTCATATACATACGTGCATGTCCATACATACAGATGCATAGATTGCTGATGTACGGTCTAGATTAAGACTATCTGTAGCTTGAAATTTCAGAGGAAGCCTAGTTTAATTGTCTTCACTCTGTGTTTTGTTCCTAGAGTTTAAATATTGAAGGCCTCCCATCAAAGGGCCCTACGCCGCCCTGGTTGGTAAGTAAAAGTTATTTAATTTCAGGCCCAGCTATTAAAAACTATTCCAAATTAAGAGTATTTTCTTTCCTTTTAAAAAATGTCCTGATTGTGTTTAGATGTAAGAAATATATTAAGGGGCCAGCTCGGTGGCGCAGCGGTTAAGTTCACATGTTCCACTTCGGTGGCCCGGGGTTCACTGGTTTGGATCCCGGGTGCAGACATGGCACCACTTGGCAAGCCATGCTGTGGCAGGCGTCTCACATATAAAGTAGAGGAAGATGGGCACAGATGTTAGCTCAGGGCCAGCCTTCCTCAGCAAAAGAAGAGGAGGATTGGCAGCAGATGTTAGCTCAGGGCTAATCTTCCTAAAAAACATAAAGCAAGAAATAAAGAAGTAAAAAATACATATTAACTTTCCTTATTCCATTATGTTCAGTTGGATATGAAGTACCTGTCACCCTTGTTGCTGGCTTATGAAGACAGAATGAAAGAGAAGGACGAGCTCAATGCCACCCTCCAGGTAGGCTGGCAGATGTCTCAGGAGAGACAAGGTTTATAAAAAACAAGACCGATTCAGACTTTGAGGAAACATTTTGAAGGTAGGTGTGCCCAACATCTAGTAGGTACTCAGATGTTTGTTAAAGGAGGGAAAGGAGTATAGCAGGGCTGAAGGACGGGGAGGAAAGAGAGAGCATGGGAAAGAAGGCAGAAGGGAGGCAGGAGGGGTGATAAGTGGAGCGGGGGTGGGGAGGTGGGCAGGCAGGGATAGAGGGGCAGGGATGGAGGGAGGGGCAGTGCTGCATTAGACACTGGTTTCACGACAGGCAGCCCCACGTGGGCTGGGATCCTGGGGTGCACAGAAGGCCGCCGTGGGAGACGCTCCTTTCCCGGTGCTCTGCAGCTGCGAACACCACTGTTAGAAGGGACGTGTGGGCGGACGGGAGGGCAGTGGGCCAGGACTGTTTTAGGTGGACTTAGATGCTTCTGAACTAAAGAAGAGCAGGCCTCAGGAAACTCCAGTTCTCGAGCTGTTGGAAGCAGTGGGGAAGTGCGGGTTTTGCTCATTTCTGCCCTGTTCGCCCCTGTTTTCTGGGAGTGGGAATGGCTCCTGGCAGCTGAGCTCGTTTAATCATACAGGAGACGAGGGCTATGTGGGTGTTAAGACGGGCCCATGCCTTTCCCTGCTGCCTACCTCTGTTCCTCATTAACCGGCCAGAGAGATCTCTGGAACTGGACGGATCCAGATAGAGAAGTGTTGGTGTTTCTGGGATCCCCGGCTGGAAGGGTCCGTGAAGTGTCACCCGGCCTCCTCCTGTTGTGCTGGCCTGGATAAATGGCCCATGTAATGTTGTTTGAACCTTTTCTTTTAGACTTTCTGTTGGACACTTAATTTTTTAAGAAAATGAATTAATCTCATGCTAATTCATGAAATATCAATCCAAATAATTAATAGAATTACTAATTTGGTGCTCCTTCTCAGACAGGGGTCAGGAAATACTCTCTGTATAAGGTCACTTAGTAGCTGTTTCAGGCTTTGCAGGCCGTATGGTCTGTTTGCGACCACTCGGCTCTGATGTCGTGCCAGGAAAGCAGCCGTGGACACGGTGGGAACAAACGGGCTTGCCTCAGTTCCAATAACACTTTATCTACAAAGCAGGCAGCTGGCCTGCAGGCTTAGTTTACCTGACCCCTTTTCTAAAGACCCAGTGGCCTGCCAGCAAGTGGGGAGTGTGTCTGGGCAGAAAGGTGAGGAAGAGAAGCTACTTGGCATTGTTGCTTTACATTAAACAAGTGTAAGCATGAATGTCTGATGGCTGGGGGAAGAATGTTTAGAAGCATCCCAGAATAAATATTGGCACCTAAGATTCTCACCGAAGGACACCAAGGACACTGCAGCTGGCCGAGAGCTGGCGAGAAGGGCCTGGTGGAGGAGGCCCGGCAGAAGAGCCACAGACGGCCTGCTGGGAGTGGAAAACAGCCTGGGCGGCAGTCGGGGCTGATGACGAGGCTGTTCTGGCCGAAGGCTTCCTCGCGGTCATAATGGGGCAAAGTTAAAGACTGCAACCCCACGCTAACTAACCCCTTCCCCACCAAAATGGGCTTTAGTTAGGATGAAAAGTTCTTATTTTATCTAAAAAGCTCCAATTTACCCTCCACAGTCTTTAAACAAAGGAAAAATTACAGTGTTCACGGGCATCTCTGCTTTTATCTCCCTTTTTCATCTTATCAAGTAGTTAGCAGTTAGAGAAAAATATCAGATTAGGAATTGAATGTTTAAACCCGAGGTCCCAGGTCCCTGTGCTCAGCGCCCGGGTGACCCGTGTGCTTTCTCCCCAGACTGTGAGCTCGGAGGGCGGCGCGTGGCGCCGGGCCGCGGTCGGGGCTGCTGTGCCTGTGCGGCCTCGCTGGAAAGCCGTTAGCATGCAATTTTAGCCACAGCGACGGCGCTAGAACTAAGGACTGGAGACGCGCGTGTGTGTGTGTGTTACAATTTACATAAATTCTATTTCAGGAGGAAATGAGGATGTTTAGGATGCGAGTCCAAGAAGTGGTGAAGGAAAATGAAGACTTGCACCAAGAGTTAAATAGGAGTAGTCCCGTTACCAGAGAGGAATGGCAAGTGGTGTTGCGTTTCTGGTCTTTTCCTACTGCAAAAACAGTAACCAAACGATAACAAGAGGGATAAACTTTATTAAACACATCTTTTTTAAACTAAAATATTTTAAGGGCGAGTCTAAGAAATTAAGGTACAATGAAATCCTAGTAATTTACTCTAAACTTGTACTTTAAAGGTTACTTTAAAAATTCTGATAGGTTTTTAAACCTGAAATGTATTCGCTGTCCCCCTTTTTATTTTCTGAGGTGGTATTTCTCTAGGGCACTTTTCCCACCCCAAACCTGGCAAGTCACATCCTTTCTTAGACCCCTCCGATCACTCCCAGGCCTTCGGAACAGAAAGTCCGGGATAACGCCCTTCCCGTGCTCTGCGCCTTCCATTGTGACAGCTGAGTGTTGCCTCACTTCTGCCCTGTTGCTGACGCTGCGCCCCCCTCCCAGGGCCCCTCCTGCGCTTCTGCTCAGATAGCCCTGCTCAGTAGCTCTCCCTGAAAGCAGTTGATCGCTCCCTTCTCTCAGGTTCCGACATAGCCCTAACCACGCCGTGTCCTGGTGCCGGCCACCCCGGGCCTCCCTGTGTGTCTCTACCGCGTCTCCCTCTCATCCTCTGGGAGCTGCTCAAGGGCAGGGCACGTCCCGTTCATCCAGCACGGCGGCGACAAATGCCTGTTCAGTGAGTTCGAGAGAGTAAATGTCTTCCAAAGTCTAAAGGCAATATCCAGGCAAGACTAAGAAAGCAAAAACTATTCAGATCTATCTTTTTTGCCTTGGGTAGGTATGTTATATGTAGTATTTTTTCCATGTCTTAACATCACTGAAAAAAGTGAAATATTTTCCATATGTGATGTCCAGAAATTTGGAATCAAGTCAATAGCATTCTCACTAGTAAGTCCGTTCTCCTGGATGTTATGGTCACTGATGTGTCAGTTGGGACTGGCCGGGCAGCTGCTGGATCTGGGTGTGCTGTGGTTCCCTGTCGAACTTGGAGTTTCTTCTGTCTGAGTTCCTAGTGTCTCCCCTCAAACCCTCCTTGGAAGGCGCCCTGGAAAGCAGGTCAGTTAGACTGGGCCTCGCGTGCCTCCAGGAGCCCTCGTGAGAACCTGGAACCTCAGATTCTCTCTCTAACCTTGGGTATAGCTACAAGCCGAACCTGTTTACTTTTCCTTAAAATAAAAATAAATAAATAAAATGCAGGGAAGAAAGACAGACCCCGCTTTCAAACCCACGTGCCACAGTGCGTCCCAATCCTGTGAGTTTTGGGGTTTGACGTCTGCACCCTGCTCTAGTGTGGGGTCCTGGATGGGGAGCAGTCGGGTCTGTGCAGTGCCTGCGAGGCCCCCTGGCTGGCCTGTCCCTTCCTCTGAATTCACTGTCCTCCAGCTGGGGGCGGGGCCGGGCGCTGGAGCATCACAATCCTCGGACGGGGCTCCTGCCACCCCTGAAGCCCCCGCAGTTGTGCCCTCCCCAGGCCTCCTTGGCAGCCGCTCCCTCGACCTGCACAGGTGTGAGTGCGGCAGATACTCGGGCACACTGACTTCACAGGTCGGTGGAAGCTTTCTCCTGAGTTTCAGATGATTTCTCTATGAACTTCTGGGCTGCAACTAAACTCTCTACATTTCTTTTCCTAGCTTCCCCTGACCAGCTGGGTGACCTCAGGCTTAATGGGCCTCAGTTTCTTTACCTATAAAATGGGAGGGAGTGTTAAACTAAATCTGAGGTTTTTCAACTTTTTTTTTTTTAACCAATGGAGGATCCTTGTCATTTAAAAACAAAAGGAAAGAAGGAAGGGAGGGGAAAAAGGAAGGAAGGAAGGAGGGGAGGTGGTAGGGAAGGAAGGAAGAAAGAAAGGAGGGAAAGAAGAAGGAAGGAAAAAGAAAGCGAAGGAGGAAGGAAGGAAGGAAAGAAGTCTTATAAGAAAGTCCCAACGGCAAAACAGACCAAAATGGGGCTGCTCTATGTGGGGCAGGAGTGAGGAGGCTGGAGCTGCCAGCCTGGGTGGGCTCCCCTCCATGGGCAGGGCAGCTGAGAGGGACACCTCCAGGGTGCCAAGGAGCTAGTGCACAGCCATTGCTGGAGTGAGGTAATTGCTGTAGCTTGACCTCTTGCGTCTGTTTTTTTCCAGTTTTATTGAGATATAATTAACACACAGTACTGTATAAGTTTAGGGTGTATAGCACAATGATTTGACTCACATATATCGTGAAATGATGACTACAATAAGTTTAGTTAGCATCTGTCATCTCGTAGATACAAAACTAAAAGAAAAATATATGTTTTTTTCTTGTGATGAGAACTTTTAGGATCTGCTCTCTTAACGGCTTTAAGACATACCCTCCAGCAGCGTTAGCTGTGCTCATGGCGTGTGTATCACATCCCCAGTACTTGCTTACCTTGTCGCTGGCAGTGTGTGTCTTTCGACCACCTCATCCCGTCCCCCCACTTCCCACCTCTGGCGCCCACAGATGTGCTCTCTTTTTCTATGCGTTTGGCTTCCAGGTTTTTTAGATTTCACCTGTAGCTGAGATCACACAGCATTTGTCCTCCTCTGTCTGGCTCATCTCGCTTGGCACAAAAGCCCTCAAGGTCCATCCAGGCTGTCACAAGTGTCCTTCCATCTTTTTTCTCTCCTTCCTCCGTGTCATTTTTTGAGCTTAAAGTGGAAAATTGAGATAGTTTCCTGGTTTACGGTATACTTTAGGTGGCCAATATTTTGCTAGACGATTTCTAAAGCCCCTTCATCTCATTCTAGTTGGAATTTGCCATCATGAAGGTTGAGCTGGGCCGGGACTTACTTTGCACCATCTGTCAGGAAAGGGTTTGCTCGGGTGGAATTAAGGCTGGGGGCTCTCAAGACCATTTAAGAAACCATTCAAAGGCTTTTCACAAAGTCATTGTTTTTTGGCAAATATGCTACTGATTACAAGGGAATATTTTCAAAATGAAATGGCATCTTTCTAAATCCTTTAAAAATATTTCATACTGGCTTCAAAATAACCCACTGGGTTTGGGGATTGGAGGTTTGTGTAGCTGACACGAGAGTGGCCATGTGATAATGGTCCAGGTGTGGGTGTGTGCCTGGAGTTACTCTGCTCTTCTTCCTGCTTGTGTGTGTGCTTGAAATTTTACATTTTAAAAAGTTCCTGGGGCAGGACGTAATTCAGCCTCACTACTCTCCTTTCGCCCAGTTTAATGCAAATGACAGGATTTGTCTTATTGACGTATTTAGCATTAAAACACATGCAGATATTCGTCACCTACAACACCTCATTTGCTCTCTCTGACTCTGGAGTGTCTCTGTGATCACTCAGTGCCTGAATGGCGGTATTTAACTTTGTAAATCCCTTGTAGGCATCAGCTTCAGACTCAAGCAGGACTGGTTTTAGAGGAAAACAAGTTGCTGATAGAGCAGTTGGAGCTTCAGCAAAGAAAAGCCCAGGACACCCACCAGGAGCGTCTGCAGGAAGGTGAGGCGTCTTCCCAGTGAGCGAGGGCCATGCCGGGGTGGCTGCGGCGTGTCATTTTACACCAGCACCCCCCCTCCTGGTAGGGACTGCTTTCAGTTGAAAATGGAGAAAATCATGGTTCTTTAGAATATATTCTTGTTTACTGAAATGCAGCTGTTTGTGTGACAACATATCCAGCCATTACCCATAAGGCATTGATGGCTTTCCCTTAAATTCCAGTGTCTCTCTTATTAGTCTGTATATTTTGTAAATCAATTGTAAGTGACAGCTTTAAAGTCAACAGAACTGGTTTTAGGGGATGATAGTGGCGTATAAGTGGCAAAAGTCACATGAGGTGAATATTGGAAACAACACAGAGGATCTCTCCCTCAGTATTGGTTGAACGAGTAAATAGGTCGGAGCCGTTGGCTCTGAACAGGTTTGTGCTCTTGCCCTTCCTTCAGGGCTGTGGGCGCTGTCATGGGTTAAACCTCCGACAGATACCTTCTGTGGGCTCCCTCTCCCCGTGTGCCTCTCTGCCCTGCGAGCTCACGGCATGTGACAGTGGACTTGGAAGTGGGCCAGGTTGTCATTTCTTCCACTTTGATTAAAGCCAGAATTTGTGAGCACAAAAGACAGTGGCATTTTTTTCCTTTTGTTTTACTGATTTTTCTTTTCCCAGTTAAGAATGCCATAAGCCAGCCCTGGGGTTCTAGTGGTTAGATTTGGCGCTCTCAGCGCCACAGCCAGGGTTTGTTTCCCAGTCAGGAGCCACACCACCCGTCTGTCGGTTGTCACACTGTGGCGGCTGCGTGTTGCTGTGATGCTGAAAGCTCTGCCACTGGTATTTCAAACACCAGCAGCATCACCCGTGGTGGACAGGTTTCAGTGGAGCTTCCAGACTGAGACAGACTAGGAAGAAGGACCTGGCCACCCACTTCCGGAAAAACTGGCCATGAGAACCCTGTGAACAGCAGCGGACTATTGTCTGATACAGCACTGGAGGTGAGAGGATGGTGCAGAAAGACCCGGCAGGGTTCCACTCTGCTGTACACAGGGGGGCTAGGAGTCAGAATCGACTCGTCAGCAGTAACAACAACAAAGAATAATATAGGACAGGAGGCCAAAATACAAGCTGTCTTGGGTGAGCCAGTGTAACCCCTCCTTTCTGCTTTCCCTTCTGCCTCTGATTATTTAACCATTCCCCTTCCACACTGTGGAAGAGTTAACTACCCACTCCCGCTGTTGGCTGAAGCCGTGGGGCTGCGCTTCACTTGTTTCTGACAGCCGGGTCATGTGTGAAAGTGAGAGCAGGTCTCCAAGAGCCCGCCAGGGCCTTCCTCCACAGGACTCCACGTGGACAAGGGGCACAGAAGGATGTGCCTTCACTCGGCGTTGTTGGGGGCGCAGGGGAGAGAAAGTTGTTGAGCCTCCTGTCTTTGTTTTCAAGATTGGAGGTGAAAAGGAAATTAATTTCATATTTACTGAGCTTAATTTTCTCAACCATAGCAGATCTGAACAGGTCTGATGATCCTTCTGGTCCTGGGGAGGCTCAGCCCTTGGCCTGTATGATTCAGTCAGCGGCCTAAATTTCCAATTTCCCAGAAACAGCTATTGATGTTGATGAGCTAATTGTGCAGAATAGAAGGACTTAGTGTGTCGTGCGATAACACTTCTGAGTGCTAGTTCCAACATACGCCCAGCAAGTATTTAATTATTACATACTACCACGTCACATAGGATGAAAATAGTTATGATTTACTTTACATACAGGACGTAAAACATAAAAATTTAATGAGGAAAGGGAAGAAAAACTAATACATTTGGTCCTTAGTTGGGCCATGTTTGATGTCTTTAAAAATCTTGAAAATTTTGCAGTTTTAGGGATCACATCCTGATGTGTATACTTGCACATCTGTCTGTCACTCAGAGCTTCAGACTGTGGAAGTCAGTTCCTTGAAGACTAGAATCATGTCTTGTTAAATATTATGTATTTAACAATAGTATCAATATATTGAGCCCCAGTAGGAAAGCGTATATTTAGTGAGTGCTTAATCTAGGGACAGTAATTGCTAAGTACAAGGCCTTTGCTATTCATTTATGAATCTCTGAAAGATTTTTAAAAGCTCACTTTTCATAAGCTGGGTCACCAGTATTACCTGGTAATCAATCATCACGTCTTGGTAAGTCTTTGGTACCAAGTCTTTATCCGTGTCTTTCATCTTTCAGTTTCTAAGCTGACTAAACAGCTAATGCTTCTGGAAACTAAAACGCAGAGCCAGGAAAAGGAGCTAACCGGAAACAAGGAGCAATTGGAAATGTTACGTAACAAATGCCAAGAACTGAAAACACGCTTGGATGGCAAAATTGCAATGAAAGTTCATGCTTCAATCGTAAATGAATTAAAAAGGTATAAAGATTTACTGTCTTTTTAAGTTTTAATGCATCCCCAGCCAGGTCATTGCAGGCGGAGAGGAGATTGCCCATCTTTTTCTGAGTCATTTATCTCCACCAGCACAGGTGTCCGAGACTGAGAATGCTAACTGTTTTATTAAGGACAGTGTGGCTGTCCTTTCGGGCTGCAGTCTGCACTTTGTGTGTGTGCATATGGATTTTTCCCTACTATTCCAGCCTTTATTCGTTTTAGAACCAAAGATAATTTAAAGTAGCAGAACTGGAAACCTGGATATCTAGTAATAGGGAGCTGGTTAAACGAAAGGATAGAGCCATACAAGGAAATGCAGTGCTGCCATTAAACAGAATGTCACAGAAGAATCTTTGGGGAAGTTTGGGAAAATAGCCACAGTATATCCTTGACTAAAGAGCTGGAGAGATTAGGCTACAAAACAGTATGTACAAAATAATCACAATTTTATTTAAAAAGGAAAAAAGGTATTTATGTGTATGTATTAAGGTGACCCACCAGTTTGCCAGGATGTAGGAATTTTATTGCTAAAACTGGAAAAGTCCTAGGCAAACTGGGACAAGTTGATCGCTCTAGGGTGTGTGGGTGTCTGTGTCTGATGTGTATAATTGCATATATGTGTGTATATGTTCACACACATATATGTATAGGTTGCATGTGTACCATATATATACACATATACCATAAGTACCTAGAAAAAAGACTGGAGGAATGGAGAAATATTCATAGAAATTCTCTTTGGCAGTGAAATTATGGGTGTGTGTAGTCAGAGTTCTCCAGAGAAACAACCAATAGGATGTGTATATAGGATATGTATGTAGATATTTGGAGAGAGAGAGAGATTTGTTTTAAGGAATTGGCTCATGCCATTATAGGGGCTAGCAAATCCAGAATCCACAGGGCAGGCCAGCTGGCTGGAAACTCAGGCAGGATTTCCATGTTACAGTCCTGAGGCGGAACTCCCTTTTTGGGAAACCTCAGTTTTTGCTTATAAGGCCTTCAACTGATTGGATGAGGCCCACCCACATTATTAAGGGCAATCTGTTTTACTTAAAGTCAACTGACTGTGGATGTTAATCACATCTACAAAATACCTTCTTAGCAACTCTAACTGGCATTTG
Organism: Equus caballus; assembly: GCF_041296265.1. Taxonomy (NCBI): domain Eukaryota; kingdom Metazoa; phylum Chordata; class Mammalia; order Perissodactyla; family Equidae; genus Equus; species Equus caballus. The sequence goes on along the minus strand of NC_091693.1, from coordinate 4,141,591 downwards.
ACCAAACAACTGGGCAAGTTGACACATGAAATTAACCATCACAGTGGGTAGTTTAAATTTTCTCTTTTTTTTGAAACATTTTCCCAGTGTTCCATTATGAATGTATATTATTTCTGTAGTAAGGGGGAAATAATTTTTTAAATGGTGAGGCTTTCAGCTCAAGATGGTCGACACGGGGGAATGAATGAGTTAGTGCTTAACTTGTGCTTCAGTAAACGCTGAAGACTACAGTTACTAGAACTCAGTGTTTTGACTATGCCATTCCGTGCTGTGTGGCCAGACCCTACTTTACTTTTCTATTCCAGGAGAGGTAGGAAATTTTTTTCAAGTCATATTCATGTGTCAAACACCCACTCTTGTGGCTGATGTTTTTTCGTGGATGTGTCATAACCACATATTCCAACAGCCCCCTAGAAGTTATAAAGATATAGAGTATAGAAGATAGAGAGAAATTGGAAAGGAAGCCACTCACAGCGGAGACAGTGAGAGACGTGGTCACTGAAAAAACAAACATGACACCAGATCTCTTTTAAGTGGAAATTAAGTCAAGAGTATCGTGGCTCAGAATGAACTGGACTAGGGAGGGAATGCCTTAAATGCTGGCTCTTTGCTAAAAGGCTTTGGGCTCAGAGTTGACAGGTGGGATGAAGGATAGAATGAGGAGGATGGAGGTGGGTGGTGTTGGCCCTGAGGTTTCTCTCTTGGAAGGGGCAGTGTTTGACTGGAGAGAGGGTTTGTAACATGGAAGAGGGGCGCGAATCCATCAGGGCCGGAATATGTGAGTTCAGGGAAGTGTGCAGAGGCTGTACCAAGAGCCGGTAGAAAACAGACAAATAAGGAGAAGGAAGCTCAGAGTGTTGTTTTGGCTACAGGTGTGAGGTCAGCCAAGGACAGCTTGGAGGTGGCTAAAGGAGCAGAAGGGCCACTGAGGCATCAGTGCACGTGCCCTCTGGTTGCTCAATTACGGAGATCCCCTCCCACGCTGGTACGTAATAGCGATGTGCCACGTGCAGAAGAGGAATGATTGATTAGCGGCAAAGCAGCTGTCAAACTCGCTCCTACCTGGGCGAGAGTCTGAGGAGGAGTTTGGGAAATGGCTGTGCCTCAGGCAAAGACGAGGATGTGAGGAAAAGATTTTTATTTATATAGAAAAGGGTTCAGTTGAACCTGTGCTTGGTGAGCCTCTGTGTATGATGTGTGTGTTGTTTCTCCTTTCCTGGTTGACGGCGGTGCAGACAATGAATTTGGAGTGGCTTCTCCATTTCATCCAGCTCATTCTACCTGTTGGCAGCCCTGCCAGAAGGAACGGTGACACAGGAGATGGCAGAGGCTCACTGTCATGGGGCATGGTCCAGTGGCTTGGAATTGTACTGGGGTTACCCCTTGAAGCTCAGATTGCACTTTGCCTTCCCACTCTTGCCTAGAAAGGTTGAGCCTACTCAGGGTGGGTGATGGGAGAAAAACAGGGTGTCAACCCGCCTCTCTAAAGAAATTTCGCCAACTCTTTTGGGGAGAGCTAGTAGTTTTAGATGACTAATGGTGTCTACAAAGGAAAGCTTTCCTTACCCTGGCTGTTGGGGGTCTTGTGTCCTAAAATGAAGCCGACTAGTCACATAACTCATCCTATGTAGACAGAGTCCTGGTCAGCCTCAGTGAAAAGCCAACGACTATCATAGGTCCACGCCAGGGAATCGAACCCAGGCCGCTGAAGCAGAGCACTCCAGACTTAACCACTAGGCAACAGGGCCCACCCCTTAACAATTTTTTAAGTATAATGTCCAGGACACAAAGCCAGACAGACAATGACTGGGAAGTAATGATAAATAATGATAAAGAGTCCAGATATTGGAATTATCAAAGACTATAAAACAGCTAGTAGCTATTATGCTTAAGGAAATAAAAGGCAAGCTCCAGAATTTCTTCAGGGAACTATAAAACGTGACAAGAGTAGATGTGGAAAAGAAACATCTAGAATTTTTAGAGCTGAAAAATAGAATAACCTAAATAAAGAACTCAGTAGGAGGGCTTAAGGGTAGATTACACATGGCTGAGTTGTGAAGAGTGAACTGAAAAGTAGGTCAGAAGCAAAGATCCACGGGCTGGCACGGAGTGTTCCAAGGCTGCAGTGTCACTGGATCAGAGACAGGAAGCGACACAGGGCTGTATTTAATGGGGAGGAGTTGTTAAAGAGAGGATAACTGAGTCTCCCCCAGCTGCAGACAGCCGACGATGCAGGGTTGTGCTAGCCCAGCAAGCACTGGCCCGGGTGGGCAGATGCAGAGTCCTGCCCAGACCCGTCTTAGTGGAATGGCAGAGGAGGAGCGCCTTCAGGGGAGCTCAGCGACACGGGATGTGTAAGAGTCAACAGGGGATGGTGCAGTCACTCGAGTCTTAGCTTCATAGTGCTGGGAAGCAGACACAACCCTGACTGCTTAGAATTTTATTACCAGAGAAAACACCTTTCAGCAATGAAGTCAAAACAAGGATATTTTCAAACCCAAACCACCACCCGCAGACCCACATCAAAGGCAACTCTAAAAGACGGTATATGCCAGGGGGAGGAGAATGATTCAAGTGGGATGTCTGAGAAGCAAGATGGAACTAAGAGTAAAGGACAGTGGTACATATGCTGATAAATGTGAGTGAACACTGATTCTGTAAAACAGTAATGATAGTCTCTTTGGGATTTAAAAATACGTTGCATTAAAATGCACAACAAGAATAACATATGGGGCGGGCCTGGTAGTGCAGTGGTTAAGTCGCACGTTCCACTTCGGCGGCCCGGGGTTTGCCTGTTCAGATCCCGGGCGTGGACATGGCACCACTTGGCACGCCATACTGTGGTAGGCGTCCCACATGTAAAGTAGAGGAAGATGGGCACGGATATTAGCAGGGCCAGTCTTCCTCAGCAAAAAGAGGAAGATTGGCAGATGTTAGCTCAGGGCTAATCTTCCTCAAAAAAAAAGAAAAAGAATAGCCTATAATCAGGGAGGAGGGTAAATGGAGTTTGTGTTCTAAAGTCTGTATCAGAAGAGGATAAAGGTGGTGATTAATTTTATAATCTGAAAATATGCGTGATGAACTTTCTGGAAACATCTAAAATGGTATGGGCAAAGAAGGAATCATTAAAAAAATAATCCAAATGAGGACAAGGAAAGGTCGAACAAGTGGGAAAACAGAAAACACAAAATAAAATGTTAAATTTCAAGGCAAACAGACTAGTATTAGATACAAGAAATAGACAAATACTCTAGTTTTATTTAACGAAGACTGTCAGACTGGATGAAATAAAAAGCAGCTGTTGTGAGTCTGGTAAATTAACATTTATTAAGTAGAGCCCCGGGTGTCGGATGGTGAGCCACAGTAAGACACAGGGAAGCTGAAATAGAGACATTTATGACTCACAGGTCCTGGAGGGGGCACACCACGCCTCCACAGGGCGTCAAGGCAGGGCGTGGGTGGAGACAGAGACGCCTTTATCAGGGCACATGCCTGTATGAGGGTCAGTAGTGGAGTGCTTGGGTTCCCAGGCTAAGGCTAGATTGGTCAGTTCAAACCAAAAGGAGCAGGGTTTTGGTAAGCTTCGTGGGGGTCTTATCTAAGGGGCACGTGACGGGGAGACCCTGGGAGGCGGGGGAGGATGCTCATCCCATGGGGCGCCATATCAGGAACCTACACTCACTTGTGACTCTGTGGGCAGTTATCTGGGGTATGGATGCGAGAGAGGCTGGTGTGTCAGTCCAGGGCCCCTGCCGGCCGCACAGAATGGGGGCCCAGGAGCGAGATGAGGGAGCAGTTTAGCCAAACTCTCGACAGCAACTCTGTGTTGTCTTTAAGATATACATCGCGAGCGTAAAGACACAGAAAGTTCCAAAGTAAAAGGGCAGAAAAAGCTGTTCTACTCAAAAACAAACCAAAAGAAAGGTGGTAAATTCTGTTACTAGCTGACAAGAGAGCTGTTTAGGTAAGAAACACTACTTATCAAAGAGGATCAATTCATAGCAATAAAAAGGCTTAATCCAGCAAGTAGCCGTTTAAATTTGCAGGCACCTAGAAATAAGTTCATGTTGATACATTTGAAAAGTGAGAAGAAACAGTCAAATTCCTTGAAAAATATAACTTGCCAAATCTGACTCAAGAAGAAAAAGAATACCTGAATATTCCTTTAATCATCAAAGAAGTTGAACACAAAGATCTGCCCTAGAAAAAACTACAGGCCTAGGGACCTTCACCAGAGAGTTCTAAAAATATTCAAGGAAGAAATAATTCCAGTCTTACATAAACCCTTCTAAAGAACAGAAAAAGAGCTAATGCTCTCTAACTCATTTCATGAGGTCAATATAACCTTGATACCAAAACCCAACAGTGATAATATAAGAAAATTACTTTTCATTTTCAGTTATGAATCTAGATGTAAAAACTCTAAAGAAAGTATTAGGAATAGACGTGAACTTCTTTAATGGTTCTATTAAAAAATAAAACTACAGTAGGTATCACACTTAGTGGTGAAATGTTGCGAGCTTTCCTCTTGAGACTGGAAACAATGCAAAGATGCCCTCTGCTCCATTTCTGAACAGCATTAACAACAGTGGTAACTAGTGCACATGGCAAAAAAAAAGAAGAGTTAAAAGGTTTGAGAAGAAAGAAATAATAGTCATTATTCCTAGGTGATATAATTCCATATGTAGAAAACAAATCTACCAATAAATCATTAGAAATAATAAGGAATTTTGTCAAAGTTGTTAGAAAAAAGTGAATTTATAAAAATTAATTGTATTTCTTTGTAGGAACAAATATGTAGAAAATGATATTTTGAAAAAGAAACGAAGAAAGGAAAGAAAGAAGGAAAGGAGGAGCTGTGTATGAAGCCTCAAACAGAAAGGAACAGAAAGATTGGCAGTACCGCTATTGGGAAAATTATAAAGCTTTATTGATAATTTCACTGGGTAGACAATTCCAAGTTTACAGGGTTTTTTGGTTTTGCTCATTTTTTTGCATTCAGTTTATAGATGTTCTCCAGAGCCTCTGGCTTGCACTGAGCCTGATGAAAATCTGCTGTCACTGTTGTCTTTGTTCCTCTGAACATAAAGTATCTTTTCTCTCGAACTTTCTTTCAGAATTTTTCTTTGTCGGGGTTTCCAGCAGATTGGTTCGCATGTGCCTCTGTGTGGTTTCTTTGTTTATTCTGCTTGAGGTTGGATCACCTTCTTGGGGCTGTGGGTGTCTATTTTTCATCAAATTTGAAAATAATTTAGCTGTTATTTCTTCATTATTCTATCTTTGCCTGTCACCCCTCCTCCTCCTGGGCCTGCTTGATTCTGTCCCACGGGTCTCTGATGCTCTGTTCCTTGCTTTTTCCCACTCGTTTCCCTCGTGCTTCTGTTGGACAGTTTCTATGCTGTGTCTTCAAGTTCACTAGTCTTTTTTCTGCAGTGTCTAAACTTTTTTACTCCCATCCAGTGTATCATTTACTTCATATATTGTTTTTTCCCGTGTCTTGAAGATCCATTTGAGTCTGTCTTATATTTTCCATTTTTCTCCTCATCGTGCTGTTTTATTCTGCTTTCTTGAACAGGTGGAGCATATTTACAATAGCTGTTTAAAAACCTTTGTTTGCCAGTGCCATCGTCTCTCTCACTTCTGGGTCAGTTCTGTTGATTTTTTTTCCTCTTGATCGTGGATCATATTTTATTGTTATCTATGCTTGATTGGAAGCCGCATATTGTAGATTTTGTGTTGTTGGGTGCTGGATTTATTGCAATGCTTTAAATAGTGTCAGATTTTGTTCTGGTGCATATTTAAGTCACTAGAGAACAGATGGATCCTTTCCAAACTCTTTTGTTAGGATAGGCCCAAAGCCACCTTTAGTCTGGGCTGGTTTAACCCCATGCAAAGGCAGTAATACCCCTCTGAGCGTTGTCTCCAGCGACCCTGCTGTACAGGGTCTTTGCGCTCTGCTGGCGGGCTCGTGTCCTATCCCCACTTCTTTGTGAGTGTCAGGACTTGTTTTGCTTGCTCGTTTTTAATGGTTCTTTCCTTAACCTCAGGCAGTTTCCTCTCACACAAGTGCAGATCAGTACTCAGCCAAAGACTTGTGGGGACCCCCCCTAAAGATCTCCAGGGTCCTTTTTCTCTCTGGAACCCCCCTCCTCTCTGCCCCACAACTTCTAGCTGCTTTGGCCCCCTGGTCTCTGATCTCTGACTCCTCAACTGAGCAGTCCTCTGGACTCTGTTTGGGTCTCCCCTCCCTGTGCTGCAGGCTGGCAGGAAGCTGGAGCAATTGTAGTTCTCACCTCGTTATTTTCTCCTCTCAGGGGTCACGGTCCTGTTGGCCTGTTGTCCAAAGTCTGAACACTGTTGTTACTCATGTTTGCCTGTTTTCTAGCTGAGTTTCTGTACCTCTATCTTGGCTGGAAGCAGAAGTCTTTGTATTTTCAACATTTCTCTTTAACTTTTTATCATTAATCCAGTTCAACAGTTTATCCAAAAAAGAATAGTTAAAGTAACTTTTGATGAAAGAAATGAATTCTGGATTTTATCTATTTTTCAGGTACAGTTGACAAAGTAACCTTAAAGTCAGGCATTGTTGTGTATTCCTGCTGCGCAGGACAGGTATGAGCTCCCGCTGCAGGCTCCTCTCTCTGCACACTTGACAGCACCCCGACTGCCAGGGTAGTCAGCTCACAGCACAGATGTCACAGCAAGGTTAAGTTGCTAGAAAAGTTTTGAAGCCATTCTCTCAATTTCCGTACTGATCTCGTGGACAAGTTACAAACAGCTGGAGGCAGACACCCATCTGTGGACCACTCTGAGTGGCATTGCCCTAGAGAGTCCTGCAGGTGTGCACAGAACGCAGATGACTGTGAGCCGGAAAAGGGGCACTCGGGGTGTGGTGCACTGACACAGTTAAATGTTCTGCAGCCACACACACAAAGATGGCTGAGTCTGCGAGGCATAAGGACGCTAAAGTACCGCTCCCTCTGTGCACCTGTTATGCATCTTGGTTTCCTGTACGTGTGGTGCTAATACTGGCAAACTAAGCTGTAGCAGTGCATAGAGGGGTGATAACACTGCAGGGATGATTAAGGAAGGCTCCATGATGGGGGCAGGACACTGGAAATGTTCTGTTTCTTGACCCGTGTGGTAATAATGTGCGTGTTCATTTTAACTAAAACCAGTAAACTAGAAAGCATGGAAACTATCTAGAAAATTCTTGACTGGGTATTCAGGGAGCCAGCCCAGGCTGAAGTCACTGAAATTGTATGACAAGTGAGGCACACCCCAAACACATGCAACCTGAGGCCTGTTTGCCAGCCAGCCAGGAAATAAAGCCCACATGGTATCCAGAGAGGCCTCATCTCAGAATGTTGCGCAGCCTCTGTGTGCATGGCCCCACCTGCTCAGTCCTGGATATTGCATGAAAATGGACCGAGGGAACCAATGAAGAACTCACTCTTTTCTCAAGCATCATTTGGACAGAATTATGTATTGAAATTGTATGCCCTCCTTGTTCCTTTGTTTCTTTTATCATAAAAACATATAATTACTTTAGTATGAAATAAAATTTGTTTCAGTGTTAGGATTTGGGGGGCAAATATAACTGTAAAAAATTAAGCTGTCTTAAATTCCTTCTGGAAGGAATATGGTATAAATAAGCATATATATATACACACACGCACACATACACACACACACACAGACATAAGCAAAAATTGTGGAAAGAAAAAGGGGTTCGATTATTACCATCAAAGAAGTGTGTGCCCAGCCACGCCCTGTCTGCTGTCCTTTGGGAGCTCCATCCCAGGTCCTCCAGGAGCTGGGGTGGGATCTGTTTCCGCAGAGGCCTTCCAGATGACCACCAGAGGGCTGGAGAGTTGGGCTGTCTATCCCTTGCCTGGCAGTGGCTGCCTCATTTTAGCCTCGATGTACTAGAGACAAGCCTGTGATGTTTTTATCCATCAGCCAGTTGCAGAAGGAAGAAGAGAAAGGCAGCGCTGAGATGGAAGAGCTGATGGAAAAGTTGGTGGTCCTTCAAGTGCAGAAAAAGAGCCTACTGTTGGAGAGGAGCAGTCTGTCAGCCAAAAACAAAGCGCTGGAAGCCGAGCTCCGAAGGGCACAGAAAATAAATAGGTTTTTATTTTTTTTTTCTTAAGCTGTTTTTGTTAAGATTTTTAAAAAGACAATTGAAGAATATTCTATTTCATTTTCTTTATCTTTTCTTTTTCTAATATTGGCTATAAAATGGAAAAGGATAATTGAGATTACTGGATATCAAAATATAAGTACAGTAAATGCTTTTCTGTTGACCAACATTAACCATCTCAAGTCTGTAGTTCAAATATGGTTGATAGTCACCATGGTGACCCTAAGTCTCTGAAAATTCTAGAAGTTCTTTCCTAACCATTTCCCAAAAGTCTACTTTGGGATTACTGAATCCCTTTTTCAAAAATATCTTTTAGAACATGAGCCAAAAAATTAATAGAATAATATGTAATTAGACTATTAACGGTATTAAGCATTTTGTGATTCCTATCGACTTGGTTTGGGAGCAATAATTATGCTTTCTTTAAAATTAAACTCAGCTGCCTTTTCTCACCTTGAAACTTACAGAAGATTTAGGTTGCTCAAGAATAACATTTAAATGCTAACATACTTGATATTTTTATAATACAGACATTCACTATGTCCTAACCATTCAGGCTAATGAGTTTTTTATTCCACCATTTGGGGAAACTCTCTAGGCGATCTCAAAAGAAAATTGATGTCCTCAAAAAGCAGGTGGAAAAAGCCATGGAGAACGAAATGTCCGCTCACCAGTACCTGGCGAGTCTCGTCGGCCTGGCGGAGAACGTAGCCCAGGAACGTGACGGCCTCATGTACTTGGTACGTTGACTAAGTTACTTCAAGTAAACTGCCAGTCAATATGCAAACATCATTTTAAGAATTTTTTTTTTAACAAAATTACTGTAAAAAGTTTCATCTTTTTAAATGTCAACTGCAAATTTTTAAACTCTCCAAAATTTTATCTTTCAACCATTGGGGGAAAACCTTTTTGAAAAGTGAATAACTCAAACTTTTAAATAATAGCAAATGACATTTCAGAAGGTAAATGAGTGGAATGAGTCCATTTTCCTAAGTAGGAACAGTTGTCATTGGGTGTTTATGACACATACAGACGCATCTCTATGTTCTCTCGGCAGCGAGAGGGACACCGCAGACACGGTTCTCGGTGTCTCCACAGTGTCTTTAAAAGATGTCTAGAGCAGAGTGTGTGGTGAAAGAAGGCAGATGCTGTGCCCAGCTGTATGCAGTGAAGAAAGTCTGAGAGGATGTCCCACAAAACGCAACAGTGAGGTGGATAACTGTATCTCTAAGTGTGAGACGACAGGCGACTTAAAACAAATCTCACTTACCTGCATTTGATGATTTTTCTACTTTGAATGCTGTTGCTTATGTACGTTTCAACGTGTTCATTTAAGCAAGTTGCAAATCTCTGGTAGTGTGGGATCAGAAGTGACAGTTTAATGGATGTCATTACGAAAGAGACGAGCAGACTTTCTGAGAGCCAGAGGCGGCAGTCTTGGAAGTCACTCGGCCCTTCTCGGGTGAATGAGGCGTGGAGGGCGTGTCACAATGTGCCGCTGGCTTATTCCCGTTTGTTAGAAGGACACTCAGTTCCTCCATGGGAACATGGACCTGGGGTTCTAGCCATTGTTTATGTAAGAGGAAATACGAATAGTACACAGCTCTCAGGGGAAAATGCTGATCTTTACTTGCAATAAAAAAAGCTAATTAAGCCAGTCTTGAGCTACCATTCTATACTTATATAAATGGGACAAAAAATTTTTTTAATTGTACCAGTTGCTGGTAGGAGTGTGGTAAGCCTGATTACACATTACTGGTGATTTCTAAGTCCTTCCCCCAGTCTTTGAAAAGCAGTATGACTTTGACGCAGCGTGGTAGGAGCCTTAAAAGGACACAGCCCTCCTGAGCCAGGAGTCCGCCTACTGAGAGGTCAGTGTCCCACCCCAGGTGCTGAGCTCTCTGGCATTTTCAGTAGCAATGCTGAGCACCCGGTTCCCCTCCGGCCATGCCTCCTCGGCTTCTCCACCGGAATATCAAGAGAGCAGAGGGAAAGCTGGTTGGAAAATGGAAAGCGCCAAGCACACCCATTCGTCTAGCAATGCTTCATTCAGACCTGGCCGCCTGTTTGCAGGGCGGGACACGCAGATCCCCCAGGATGCAGGCCCTGTGCCTCCAAGGGGGGCCGGAGCGTGCGGGCTTCCATGATGCAGTCGAGATGCTCCCCGACCCTCAGATTTGTGGGCCCAGGATGGAAATACAAATGGAAGCCATGAATTGTGTGTCCAAATGCTTAAAAGTTACAAATTAAGCCAACAGACTGTTAAGGAAGTGTGTTCTCCCCTCCTGCCTTGACCTTTGCTGTTACGGCCTGAAAGCCAGGCTGGAGTCGAGAATCCTCGGACCCCTCAGTGGGGGCAGCTCCACCCACCACGAGGCACCTCTGTGGAGGCACAGACACTGCTGTCCCCTTGGCGTTGCAGACGCCTTGCCATTGGGAGCCCCAGGGCCAGGCCCTCTAGCCGGGGCTTGGGGGGTCCTGGGACTGCGGGCCGTGTGCCCCTCTTTACCCCATCCTGGTCTCTTGGGCCTTGTGAGAGCCCCTTATATCTTATTTATTTTATTTTATTTGATATTGACATCTTAATTTTGAATCCTGTGTGTAGAATGGGTTTTCCATGTGACTTGTGACAAGTTATTTAATTCTGTGTGTTATTTTTCCTTCTGGAAAATCAAACTGTCACTAATAGTCTACTTTAGAACAAAAGCTCACCTTTACTCTTGTGTTTTAATTTTAGCGTTTGAACTAGTTAGCTTCAGTGCATGGTAGTTCACGGCCCATCTGGATATTAATCTGAATCGTGCAGCTTCAATGACAGCCCTTTGGATATACTGCCCGTCACGTTTGGTTTGGAGAATGGCATTGTGCGTTCATGCTAAGTTGTCCTTCATTTTATAATTATTCAGATTGCCAAAAGAAAGAAACTTCTAACTTGACTCTTATGCCTTGGAGAGGACTGAAGGAAGGATGTATTCCACAGGACTGAAGGAGTGAGCTGGAAGCCCCGACAGCCTCTCACATTCCCCTTGTCCGGGGCTCAGATCTTCTGTTTGTTCCCAGGAGGGCACCCGGCTCCTGTCCTCCTCAGCTGTTGGCGCAGGTCCTGCCACAGCCCTCACCCAGGGCGTGGGCGTCCGAGGGTGGCCAGGAGAGGGCCGGACCAGCGGGGCCACTAGCAGAATGGAGATAACTTGCGAGAAGTACTCTTGGCAGAAGAACTTTGTATTGTTTTAATTTTTCTGTAAAACTGAGAGCCCATTATTTTTCTTTTCACCTTTCTTGTTAGGCTAAGTGTTTAGAAAGTGAGAAGCATGGAGTTCTCAACAAAATCATAGAAGGCAACATTCGCTTGGGAAGGTTAGAGGAAAAAGTCAAGGTAAGTGGTCGCTCAGCCTCAGCGATTCCATTTTCCAATGGGAATGGCGGTTTACTGGGGTTAGATTTCTTTTTTAAGGAAAACGATACATTTTGCCTGTACGTCTGCTAATCATCCACAGAGTAAAGCAGTATAGGGTTTTGCTGGCAGAAATAGCACCTCCCCGCTCATTAAATAAATTATTTTTCACTAGCACAATGAGATACCACGCAGCTGTTTAAAAAAAGAATAAGATGGAAAAATCTGCAGGCTGTGGCCTTAAGTTAATGTCCAGGCTTTATGATCAAGCCCAGCATTTGTTGGTTCAGTTAGAGAGCAGCGCTGACTGCTCTCTCTTGCTTAATCCTGATTGCACCTTCTAGGTTCTCTGCCCAAGACAGCCCTTCTCACTGTACCCACTCTCCTCCCCGTGGCCACCTCCCTCAGGTGGCCTCCGTTATCCTCCCTGTCGTCTGTGTTCTTACTGCCGGCCTCTGAGAATGCCTCCACAGCCTGACTAGCCAAACCCATCTCTCAGGCGGGGGCAGGGAGAGCACCAGCAGGCTAGAGGCGTGGGCAGAGGCAGCGAGCCTGTGGGTTTCCCAGCGCAAGCTCTGCGAGTCACCTGGCTCCAAGCGTGGGGAGTACAGCTGGGGCCCCTGGGCTCAAGTGCATGCATGTGTAGGACAGAGATTAAAAGGACTTGGTAAGTGGAGACATAGATTGATGTCATTTAATATTCAAAAATTAGCAACCCAGGAAAAGAAAATCGAAATGTTGGCTGGCTGGCTGTCCATACTCGCGGTATTGGGTGAACAGTATATATACATAAATAAATGTACATTGTGAGTTCACTGGTCTCTTTTGTTTTAGGTAACATAAGGTTTAGTCCTAAATTATTTATTTTTAAAAAGTTAAACAAAATTTCACTTAAAATTGCTCAGAGCCAACTATGTGTCCTAATGCAAAGAACATATTTCATTTCCCTGTGTTTCAGAAATATTGCTTAAATAACACAAATTCTAAGTTTTGGAAGTCCCATAGCCTTGTAGGTCTTGATTTTCATGTGGTACAGACAGATGCTGCCTGAGGGGCTTTCTGGTTTCCAGTAGGGTCTGCCACAGGCAGCTGCCCTGGTCTGGATTCTGGGCCTCCCCCAGGGAAGATCACTTCTCTTTAACTGAATTCAGGGAAGACCAGCATCCCCTCCAGAGCATCACTGTTCCCAGGTATAATGGACAGCGGCACTCTGTGGTCAGGACATTCCCACCACCAGGCCAGGGTACTCCTTCCCTGTGTGGCCCAGAGCAGCTCCACTCTTACCCTCAAATGTTGGCTTTTAGGCACAATGCTACCTGAAGAAAGGGCTCCTTTGCTAACAGGAAAGTTGAAAATGCCTGCATTAGTCCCACACTCAGAACCTAGGGAATTTATCCTGTGGCTTCTGGTGGTACATATGACTTAATTTAACCATCCAGGCTATGGAGTTGTGCTGACATAAAATATCAGATATTCCTAGCGAGTTATCTTGTTTTTCTAGGCATTTGATTTGTGTGATATAAATGCTGTATCACAGAATGTTCACTGTCGGACACAGTTTTAAAGTAAATAAGGCTATGGTGAATTTAATCTTAAATGACACTTGATTGTCATGATCTGAACACCAAGCAGGATAAATAAAAAATCCACACCTAGACACATTCTAGTGAAACTGCAGAACAGCAAAGGCAGAGATAAACTCTTAAAAGTGGCCAGCGGGTGAAAATGTGTTCTTACCCATTTTGCACCTATGGGTAAAAAGTTAAGAAATTTGACAGTACTGAGGGCTGGGCAATGACATGAAGCAGTGGGAACCTTTCTGCCTTGCTGTGGGGGCTGGAATTGGTTCAAATGTTTAGTAAAGTAGGACATTCACATAGCTTACAATCCAGCCATTCCTCCCTTGCATATATACTCGTCCAGGTGAGGAAACTCTTACACGAGTGCACCAGAAATCACGTAAAGAAACGATCATGCAGCCTTGTTCATAATTGTCCCAAATGAAAAAACCCAAAATCCATCAACAGTGGAACAGATAAATAAATTGTGATGCATTCGTAAAAGAATACCTAACAACAGTGAAAATGAACAAATTGTATTTATAATAATTGTGGGTGAATCTCACAAACATAATATTGAAAGAAAGAAGCTCAACACAGTGAACACCTATAATATGATTGCCTTTATATAAAGTTTAAAACAGCAAAATTAAATTGTTTGGTGCACACATAGACTGGAACACTAAAAATGAAAAGTGGAGAAAAGATTATAGCAAAAATGAGATTAATGATTTTATCTAAGGGGTTGGGACACTTGGGGACTTCCTGGATACTGATAATGTTCTATCTAAAGGTATATCCCAAGCATCTAGAATAGCACCTGGCACATAATATTCAATAAATTCAATAACTGGGGAATTAAATAATACATTTTACAGTTTTAAAAATTCAACAAAATCAAAAGCAGTGTACGAAACACATCATAACTCTGCATCAGAAAGGCTGGAAGGAATGCACCATACTATTAATGATGGGACTCCGCGTGGACGCATTATGAGTAATAGTGAGCAATTATGGGTTTTGAGTTTTTTTTCTGGTTTTCCTGTTGGCTTTTATTTCTGAAAGAGAAGGTCTGATCTTCAGAGTGGTTGGCCTTGCCTTGGGAATCCATCTGCTCGTCTGCGCAGGAATAGTAAAAAGGGCCCCCAGCCACCCAGAGAGGAAACCTGTGATTCGGATCAGGTTAGACAGGGTGGAATCTCTGGTGAATTGAAGAGGAGAGACCTGGAAACAGCTTGAGAAAATCCAAGGTTGACATCTCAGGAAACCCCATCAAAACAGGACTCGTAAAAATGAAGATGTCACCTTGGAAGTCAGGGCTATGGCGAGCTCTGTGAAGCTCAGAGCTGCAGGCAGAAGCCTTTTCTGCCCCAGGCTGGACTCAGAGAGCTGGATGCAGAGTCAGAGAAGGGGAGACGAGAGGTGGTGCCTACAGCTTGGAGGGCCACCCTGACCCAGCCAACTGTTGCTCCCACCCTCCCAGGAACCTCGTCTCATCCCAGAGGAATACAGTGGCCTCCATACAAAAATACTTTAAGAAAAAGGAAGAAAAATAGAAGTATATCTTTCCTCCACATGATGAAAATGCATCAGAAAATGTTGCCACAGAGGAGATCAGAATTGTAACTTGTACTCCAAAGTGAATTAGTAGGAACGTAGGTAGCTAAAAATAAAGCAGTCAAAGCTAGGAAGAAACACCACAAAGCAGAAACACAGGAGCCTCGAGAAGAGATGGCCAGACAAAGGATGGTGTGAAACAGAACTGATACAACACGGGAAAGAGATGGAAAGAAAAACGCATTTCAGAAATGTGGATTAAATTACAAGGAGCACAAAGCTATCATAAAAGCACGATAAGGGACATAAAGGATGGAAACGAGAAAGGCAAAGACAGGGAAGCAGAAATAAAGATATAAAAAGAGTTCAGTAGAAAGTGATGGAGCTCCAGAATACCTGTTGCTGGAGTCTCTGAAGAAGAAACCAGAACAGTGGAACTTACTCGGCTCCAAACTGTAATTCATAAAATCTTTTCTGAAACAAAAGACTTGAATCTACATATTGAAAAGGCATATTATGTACCTAGGAAAAATGACCCAGAATGGACCCAGAAAATTGACACGAAAAGCTATGACTTTAAGATTAAAAAAAAGAATACCTTGAACGCTCAGACAAAAGACCAAGATGTAAGAAAAAGAAAGCCATGTTCACACTTTTCAACAGCAACACTGGATGCCAGAGAACGGTGGAATGCCACCAGTAACTATTCAGAGAAGGAGAGTGTGAGCCAAGGATGTTTCCGTCCAGCAACCTGCTCTTCAGACGGTTTTGACCTTGTAAGAACCTTGTTCTTGTAAGGGTCCACCAACCTGAGTTCAGCCAGCCGAGAAATGATGGGGCACACTTTGGAAAAGTGTGGGCAGTGAGCAAAGAATATGTTTGACTGTGAACTAAGACTTAAACAAAGCAGGGATAAGGCCAAGAGAATAGAATGTAAATGTTTTCTCACGGTGTAGGAATAACAACCAAGGAAAAGGTCTTTACATCTGCCAAGATAGAATTCAGGCCAAAAGCACTAAAGGAGACAAAAAAAGAAGAAAAGGAGGGGCCTTCCTAATGCTGAAGACGACAATTAATAATGTATAGTAGTTATGAATATCCATGTACTAAATAACACAGCAAATTTATAAAGTGTAAACTACAGGAGATCAAAAAGGAGAATGGAAACTTAGTAGTAAAAGGAGTTTTAATCCACCCATCTTGGTCCAAGACAGATCAAGAGATTAAACAAAAGGAACTAAGCACTTAGAAGGTTTAACAACATAATCTATAAGGTTTATTTATGTCAATATATACACAGAACAGTCACAAAATTTGATCGTAGATTGGGTATGGAAAAAAACCCTCAATTAACCCCTAAAGTAGAAATAAGGCAAACATTTGTTGATCAAAAGGATGAAAACCAGAAATTAATAAACAAAAGCAAAAAATGTTCTTTCACCTAGAAATGTAAAAACTGCAGTAAACCAATTCTTGGCTCAGAGGGAGTGTATAAATTCAATGTCATAATTTCTAAAGAGAATTGAATCTATGTGAACTACAAGTCAGAATCTTGCTTTAGAAATTCTAGAGGAAAATTCATAAGCTTAAATACTGCACAATAAATATGTAAGGAGGCAAGCCAATGTATCAAACTTTTATCTCAGTCATCTTTTTACCAATAGAGTGTGGCAAACCTTGCCAGGTTCTTCTGTTTTAATTTTATTCATAGTGTCTAAAAAACTAGGCATGATACAAATTAGAAATTAGGTTTTGTTATACTTGAATGACTTTTATGATCCAGACTTGCCCTCCCAGATCAGACCTATCCAGAGCTCACTCAGCTCGTGGGCTCCAACAGCCCGAGAAGGAGAATAGGAGATGCATCCAGGAGGCCTTCTACCTGGGCCACAGACATCCCCTCACTCACCCGCCTCCTCCCCCAGGGCTACAAGAAGCAGGTGGCACTGAAGCTGGGTGACATCAGTCACCACCTGACAGAGCAGGAAGAGGACTTTGCCAGCAGGACAGCTCAGTACCGGCAGGAGATGAGGCACCTCCATCGGATGCTGCAGGACAAGCAGGATGTCCTGGACGAGGCGCTGCAGCAGAAAAGGTAGGGCCGCCCCAGCCCTGTATCACATGTTTGCTTTTTGAATGTTTGGCAGAATTTTCCAGTAAAACCCTCTGGACCTGTTTTGTTATTTGATTGGTTATTTTTATTTTTACATTTTGTAGTTTTATGTCAATTTAATATTGGCCTTGACTTTTATTTGCTCCTCATTTTCTTTTTAAGTTTTTTCCCCAGCAATTAACTGTGTAAGCTTAAGATATGACACACATACAATGTGATGCTTTGATACACGTATGCATTGTGAAATGATTACCACGATAAGGTCACACATCCTTCACCTCACATAATTGCTGTTTCGTTGTCGTGGTGGTGGGGAGAACATTTACAATCTGTGCTCTTAGCCACTTTCAAGCGTACAGTAAGGATTGTTAACTCCGGTCCCCACGTGGTAGATGAGAGCCCAGCTCCGCGTCGTCCTTACTCCCTCCTTGGGAAATCCCTGTTGTTGAACATTGGGCTTCCTAAGTCAATCCAGCCCTCTAATTGTCCTTCCCTTTTTTCTCCTCTTTTCCATCTCTGATATTTTTGTTTTATTCCATTTTCTTGGGAGATTTTATAAATTTTTTATTAAATGGTTTATTTGTGCTATTATGTTTTTTCTCTTCTGAGAACTTTAAAATCTCTGATCATTCCCTTGTGGTAAGATCATAAAAATAAGATTTGGGGTGCATTATGCTCTGTGGATGTAAGGTTCTCCATCGGTCACGCCTTCATCCTTTAAACATGTGATAGAGGCAGTGCTGCCGGTGTACTGAAGACAGTGGGGAGTATCGTGTGCTGTGTGCGGTGAACTTGGTGGTCCCTCGCCTTGTTTCGGTCTCACCCTTAAGTCCGCCTTTTCATAATGTCTGTGTTGTCTTTGACAGACTGGAATATAAACTGCTGCATGCAGAAGAGTCATAATGACGCTCGGATGTGATTCTCTTCATGTTATAGAGGGATCCATGTATTGGATGCCATGCAGAATGCACATTCATACTTATGTTTCCTATCAGCCTGGTGCTTCTTAATGTTGGCAAACAAAGTCTTATCTAACATGGTTTCTGTCGTCGCGGAAGTTCTTGCCACCATTAATGGTCACTTTGTAAAAAGTTGGGCCAGTACCAAGTTTCCTACCAGACAGGAGGTTTAGAACTGCATTATAATAAAATGGAATTTTGCTTTTCACTCTCTCCTTTATTCAATTTTTTGCCCTTTAATGGTTTGGAAGTTATACATTCTGTTTCTGTTCTTTTAGTGGTTACCCGTGAACTTTCACCATGGATACTTTAAAAAAAATCTAAATTTAATCAGCATCTCTACTTTTCCCCCCCAAATGCAAGATCTAATGCTCTAATCTAATTATTTCCCGCTCAGTTTATATGCTGTTGTTGTCTGGTGTCATTATTTGTAGATATAGATATGTGAAAGTAGAAAACAAAGATCTATTTTATATCATTACTTTTAGTCCCAGAAATTAAAAGTTGCTAGTTTTTATATAATTGTTCATTTTGATTTACCCACAGTTTACCAATTTCTTTGCTTACTATCCTTTCTTGCATCTCAGACCTTATTTCTCAGATTATTTTCCTTCTTCCTAAAGTACATCCTTTAGAAGTTTCTTCAGTCAGAGTCTGTTGGGAGTAGACTTTCTTAGTTTTTATGTATCTGAAAATGTCTGCATTTTGTGCTCATCCTTATAAGATGATATTTGCTGGTGCAGAATTCTACCTTGATAGCTTTTTCTCTCGGCATATTCCACTGTCTTCTCTGTTTGATTGTTGCTGTTGAGAAGTCTTTTCTCATTTTTAAAAATAGGTGGTTCATCTTTTCTTGCCTCTTTCAAGATGTCCTCTGTGTCTTGTATTCTGCAGTTTCATTATTATGTGTTTAACTATGAATTTCTTTTTACTTATCTACTTGGTATAAGTTATTATCTATATCTGTAATTTTGTCTTTCATTAGTTCTAGCAAATTCTCAGCCATTGTCTCTTAAAATCGTCTTTTCCTCTATTCTGTCTAAATTTCCTTCTGGAACTCAGATTGAATATATATTAGACCTTCTCATTGAATCTTCCACATACTTTATCTTTTAAATTTTCCATCTCCCTGTGTTTCTGGTAATTTTTTCTGCTCACGATTCCTGTTTACTAAATCTCTCTTCAGCTGTGTTCAGCGCACTGTTTAACCGGTCACTGAGTTTTTTATTTCAACTGCTATATTTTTCATTTTCAGAAGTTCAGTTTGGTTCTTTTGAAAATATGCCTAGTTGTGTTTAAAAATAAGTTTTTGAGTTTTGCTTATCTTTAATATATTTTTTATTTCTTTGAATATTTCATTCATAGTTGTTTGCTATTCTATATATGACAATTCCAGCATCTGAAATTTGGGGGACTTAAATCTAGTTTTGTTAGCTCTTGCCATATTGGCTTATTTCCTCCTGTGTACAGTAAGTTTTTTACTATGAACTCATATGTGGTTGAATTTAACCTGTGGAATCCTGAGGGCCTGGATTGAGGCTGTTTTTCTCCAGAGAAGGTCTGCATTTGCTTCTTTGGTTCCAGACAATATTTCTGTGGCCGGAGCCACTTTAATTTTATTATTAATTTTGAAAATAGGCTATAGTAATGCTTTTTAAAAAAATACAAAAGGACTTAAAACAATCCACAGTGCCATTATCCGTTTATGATGTATAACTTGTTAACATCATCTGTTTTTCTGAACTGCATTCTGGGTGGTTTCCTCTGCTCAGTATTCCAGTTTACTGATTCTCTCTTCAGCTGCATCAAATGAACTTTTAACCCATCCATTGAGTTTTTTGCCCTGATTGTCTCAAAAAAGTCTTTTTACTCCTGGTTCACTCCAGTCAGGGCCTGGGATTGACCTATACTGGGGAGCAGTGTTGGTTCAAACTCCAGATCCATTTGAGAACAGTCAGTGGCAGCAGTCCACACAGAGACTCAGCCCTCCTGAGCAGGTTTCTTTTGAAGATCGGCAAATTTTCTGCCCAACCATCCTTTCCTTGAGGGTTTTTCACACGCCTCCATTTACCTGCCTAATTCTGGGGTAGATAGTTCAGAGTGGTTCTAGGAAGAAGAGGAGAAGCATAGATATGAGGGAGCCCTTGGGTTTTCTGTCACACCCACTTTGCGTGGGCACAAGACCTGGTCTCCGTTCTACAAAAATCTGGGTTTCTAGCATAGGCTTCTGTCATCAAAGCAATACCAACATTTTGTTTGCCTGCCTCTCTGGTTTCAGTTTATTCCTTTTTTTTTCTGCCTTTAGAGATTTCTTTTGAGTTCAGCCATACCTTATTATAATTGCCATAATTTATCGAACCTCTGGGTGTTTTGTGCCAGAAGACTAAAGTCAGGGGTTTTTTAGACATAGCTTAATTAAATCGTGCCTAACACTCAGTGGCCATCATGGACTTTGGAAGGAAGCAACTGTTCACAGGAAACATGGTGCTGAAAAAATGGGCATGTCACCAGCCTCCCTTGATCTCAGTCTCCTACTTTTTATACAATAGTGCTAAGTCCACCTGATCATTCATTTTCTGACATTTCCCAGAACCATCTGCCAGTGTGTGTGAAGGAGCTGGCCTCTGGCCATCCTGCACAAGGCCCACCTCTCCCAGGCTGAGGCTTGAAGCTTGCTGTTCTGTCCTGCACACTCCTCCCTGGGACTCCCGTCCTGTGAGGTGATGGCTGGTATCCTGATCAGTTTCCCCTGTGGACCATGGTCCTGGGAGGTCACGGATACCATTGTCTGCTGTTTCCTCAGCACTCACGGCTGCTTGGCACAGAGAGGCTGTGCTCAGGAGAAACTTCTTTGCTGCCCTTCTTTTCTCACAAGCTTTGGCTCCCTCTGGGCACTCACCTCCCAGCACGTGGTCCAGGCCAGTCTTGTCTGTGTCCTCAGTTATGATCCTCACTCCCCAGGGTGCCCCCTGCCCCCTAACACACTCTTCATGTCTGTGCCCACTGGTGGCTCTGTGGATAGTGCTATGAAATATGCCTGAGTGTTGACCAGATCACAGTGGGGACAGGCAGAGGGGACACAGGAGAGGCCTACAGGGCCCTGCCACGTGGGTGCCCACTGCCAGGCCACTGCAGTTGCGTGTTGATTCTGCAGAAAACAAGGGTGTCTGCATTGGCGAGGAGAGGCCAGGAGGCTCCCGGCCGGGGCCCCACGGTCTGCTGGGTCCGGGCCTCAGAAGGCTCCTGGCCGGGCAGCGGGTTCTGCTGTGTCTCGGCCTTGGGGCTCCGTTCAGCCCTGGCAGGCTTTGCTTCAGGCCGAGCACTGCGCCCTGTTCTCTGTCAAGCATTCCTCCTTTCAGGTCCTTGGATTCATGAGGGCTCCATAAATATGTTTTAGTTGTGCTATTTTAAACTTTTCCTTTGTTCTGTGTATTTCTCTCAGAGAAATGGAAGGCGAGCTTGAAGTTGTCTGGGAGTCCACCTCCAAAGAAAACCGAAGGATCCGGGAACTTCTCCAGGCCACGCTGGAGAGGACAGGCCTGCGGGACGACACCGGAGCTTTCGAGGACCCCTGCCTCAACGGCAGCCCGCCGGGCGACGTGCTGGACGGCTGCAGCTTCAGCTATTGTGACCTGGAGCCGCCTCCCGCCCCCCACCAGAGCCTGCGGGAGCCCCCACGCTAGGGCCGCCTGGCTGGGAGGCCTGCCTGCCACCGCTGGAGGGCCAGCGCCACCTCCCGCAGCATGTTCTCCTCAGGGAAAGGAAGCCATCAGCCATCCCAGACATTGAATCTGCTTTTATATTTTGCTTTGTTTTTAATAATGTGCTGCTGAACTATTTTTTAGCCAGTGCACACCCTCTGGCAGCACTGCCACTGAGATGGGCTCTGTGAGACCCACTGCTCAGGTTAACAGGTGACCGGATGAGCTGGCCTGTCCCTGGGCTCCTAGCTCTGCAGCTGGGAAGGCAGAGGGAGCGGGCGGGCGGGCCGTGCTCTCGTCCTGGGTGTTAGATGAAGAAGTTGAGTTGGATGAGCCATTGCTCAGTGGAGGCTGCAGTGTGCTCTCTGTGCATCAGCTCTAGCTGGTCTTTTATTGTTTGGTAAAAAACATGGTGCTGGGCCTCATGCTCCAGTAGGTTGCACAAACCCTGCTCTCCCCTCTCCCTCAGCCCTTCTCTATCTTCCTAGGAAGGTAATTTTTCTGGGGTCACATAGCGCACCCCCGCCGAGAGCCCTGACTTTGAGCACCAAGGTGGGGTCCCTGTCCCACTGCCACCACCGAGAAGGATGCTAGGGCCATGGTTCTGCTCCACACTGTGCCACCTCCCCAGGAAGATTATCCCAGCCCCTCAGGACCATTCACTGGGACTTCCTGATGGTAATGCCAGCTGTCTAGGGCTGCCCGTCCCCAGCATGCTGGAAGAACACAGGTACATCAGGCTACAAAGGGCTTAAACTGGGTGGAAGCGTAGAATCCTGGGATGCATCCTCCTACGAAACCCCTCTGAGCTAAGGCCTGCATGGTGGCAGGTGTGCCGTTAGCACTGGTCCTTGGTCATGGATGAAAGTTAGGCACGTTGCCTTTGATTGCTAGATGGGAAGTTGAGATAGAAAATCATAGTTCTTTTTACATTTTATTAAACTCGTTCAACAGTTAAACAATTCTCATTTATTTTCATTTTACCGGGGTAGAAAGACTCACCAGGGTTTAAAACTATGGATCATCTTCCCAGAAGAGGGCCCAGCAGACGACTTGGATGTTATTTCAAGGGGGTTTGTGCCGACTGTCCGATCATCTGTGGACCAGCTGGAGGGTGGCAGCAGCCTGAGTGTCTGCCCTTCCACACCTGTGCGGGGGTGGGGGGCTGTCCATGGGAACACTGCTGCTGTCACATCCCCTAGAGAACCACTTGTCCCTTTTTCCTGCCTTTTATGAGAACATTTTATTCCCTTAAGAAATGAACATTTTTACATTTCTGCTTGAAGTTTACTACCCATTACGAATGTACTTTGCAAGTCTGGGACCCCTGGAGCACACGGTGACCAGGCAGGCGGGGTCGTGCTGCTCGTGGGCTCGGCCCGCCTCCTGCGGGGCTGTAGGATGTGGACAGGGGAGCTCAGTGTCCAGGATGCAAAGGAGGGTGGGGTGGGTGAGGCAGCGCAAGACACGGTGGCCGAGAGGCACGGAGAGCGGACTTGGGGCACTTCACGGAGAAGCCGAACGGCCTGGGCCTTGCAGAGCAGACAGGGTCCCGGGAGCTGGAGACGGGCAGCGGGAAGTGTGAGCACAGGCAGGAACGCTGCAGCAGGAGCAGCAGGAGGGCTTTGGGGCTGGCACTTGGGGTGGGCAACGAGGTCAGCCAGGTCCAAGGGGAGCTGGACTGCAGGGGGTGCTCCTGCTCCACGTCTCGCTGCACGTTCCTCTCTGAGCTGGAACGCAGGCTCTTCCCTCTCGGTCCTGGTGAGGTTCTGTGGCGTCAGAAACGTCCCAACCAGGTTGACAGTAACCCCAGGTAAAGTTGTAAACATGACCCAGGACCTCAAGTGAGCCCTGCTGCCCTTGGCATCATTAAAAAGCAGCCCTGGGAAGTCAGGGCCAAGTGGAGAGGGGCCGGAGTGTGGGTGGGCATGAGAGCAAGTGAGCGGCTGTCAGCCCATACAGAGGGGCCGTGGGATCCCAAGTGACTCCTTTGCCCCTCAGCCTCTGAGAAGAAAGGGAGACCTGCCCTTTTCCAATAGCTCCATTCTAGGCAGAGCAGTGGGTCATCCACGCTAAAGAAGGGGAAAATTCAAATTTTATTGTCTATGTAACTCATTTATTCAGCAGATATACACTGGGTGCTTATCTGTGTGCACTGTTTGTTGAGAACAATAGCAATGAGGAAGGCAGACGTACTCACTGACCATGCTAAGTGCTCTGAACAGACAGACAGCTGGGGCAGCACCCCAGTCGCGTTTCCAGAGCAAGCAGGGTCTTGGTGCAGTTACAGGAAAACTTTTTTTTTGGTGAGGAAGATTGTCTCTGAGCTAACATCTGTGCCAGTCTTCCTCTGTTTTGTACGTGGGACACCCAGCACAGCATGGCTTGACTAGCGGTGTGTAAGTCAGCACCAGGATCTGAACCTGCAAACCCTGGGCGGCAGAAGTGGAGCATGGGAACTTGACCACTATGCACCAGGCCGGCCCCTACAGGAGTACTCTGATGTGTGTTAGGACACATGGCTGTGCGAACCTACCTTTTCAACTATGAGTTTTATGAAGTTAGGCCACGTATTTCTGATAAAATCTAGGACCCGAATTAAGATGTGCTACAGGTGTAAAATATACACAGATATGGAAGACTTGGTATGAAAAGAATGTAAAATACCTCACTAATAATTTTTATATTGATTATATATTGAGATAATACCATTTTGTATGTATTAGGTTAAATAAAATATTAAAATTAATTTCACCTTTTTTTCAATGTGGCCACTAGAAAAATTGAAATTTAAAATTACATTTGCGGCTGACATTACATTTCTCTGGGACAGTGCTGTTATAGACCTAAATGCGAAAGCAAACCCGAGTTCTGGAAGATAAGTCATGACTTTGGGTCAAGGAAGGGTTTCTTAAACAGGATACAAAAAGCACTAACCACAGAGGAAAAGAGAAACATTTGACTCCATCAATTAACACCTTTTACCCAAGTGGAAGGACAAGCCACGGAGCAGGGAGCAGGGAGCACGCCGAGAGCGCACAGGCCTTTAGTCCAGAAAAGTGTGCCGAGACCACCCAGGGCGGCTTCTCGGCGGGACTGGGGGAAGGGGAGAGGGAGTGGAGGGGGAGAGGGGGGCGCGGGCGGGGAGGGGCCGCGACAAAAGCCACAGACGGGACCGGCAGCGACGCCCTGCCCTGGAGCTCCTCCTCCGAGGCAGCCACTGGCCCCTCTTCTAGCTCTTTCTTCGGAATCACCTCCATCATTCTTACCAGAAAGCTGATGCACTTAGTCCCGATCCCGCCGTCAAGCCCTGGGTCGCACCAGGGCCGCGGCCGCCCGGATCCGGGGAGCGGGCGGGGAGGCCCAGCTCCAGCTCGGCCTCTCGGGCCCCGGGGAGCCCTGCCGGGCGGCCGCCTGCGGCGCCGCGAGCGCGGAGGGCACACGGGGCCCTCGTCCCGCCCCCCCTCTCCCGGGGCTGGGGCGCCCGCAGGCCCGAGCGGAGGTCCGGGGGGCACCCCGCCCGCCCGTCTCCTGTCCAGGGATGGAAGCGGCGGGACGCTTCTCGCGGCGCAGAGGGCCTTCCGTTTATCTGCCTCGGTCGGCGGGGCCCGCAGACGGCTGCGGAGGAAGGCACGTCCGTCCGGCCCCGGCGTGTCCCCCGCGCGTCCGCGGAGGCCGGTCTGCCCCGGACGGAGCTCCACCGCCACGCGTGCGCGCCCCCCGCCACGCGGCCGAGCCCGCCTGGCTGCTGCGCGCGCACGTCTGCGGGGCTGGGGAGGGCCCGGGCGCACACGTGCCGCGAGCGCTGAAGACTTTATGACAAGCGCCAGGGCGGAGAAGGATGCCTGCCCTGACGAGTGAGGGACTCTATGCTGAGTCCACAGAAAGTGCTTCTCAAGGAAGGGCCTCCGCAATTCAAGCAATTCAAGCAGGAGCGGTGTCGGAGAAGCAAGTCGTGCAAAGGCCCCGAGGCGAGGGGGGAGGAGGAGTCTGAGGGAAGGGAGGTCAGATCTCCCTTGCGGGCCTTTGGCTCGTCCCCTGCCTCAACCAGCATCTGTGACTGCTCAGCACTGGCCCTGTGGTGCCCCCCGACAGAGGCAGGGTTTTCAAAGTGGAACCAGCGGAAATGGGCAGAAGGGGGCAGGAGCTGAAGCAAATCCTGCTCCCAAGGCTTGTGAACTGTCCGGGGTGGACCCACTCGTCGCCTCAGACTGGCTGACTGTCACCTCCTTGACTCCTCAAGCTGCTGGGCTCAGCAGGTGGGGTTCCCTCCATCTGGGAGGGCGTTCACACACTCCTAGATACTCCCCGACCTGAAGTCCAGCTCCCTCTGGGCAACCTCCATCCCGACGCAGGCTTTCCCATCAGCAGTGCAGACTCCTCAGGTGTGTCCCTCTGAAGGAGAAACTTCTCCTGGACCCCACCGTCTCGGGTCTCTGCGGAGAGCCCAGCCCCTGGCGCTCTGCTCGGCCCCAGCCTGGCTGCTGCCCTGCCATCTCTGAAGCTTCCACTCCACTGCTGACTAGGCCCCAGCTGCCTGCAGCTCAGCGAGGCCACTGTGGCTGTGGGCCCAGCGGTGCTGCGCTCTCCTGGCTCCACTCGTTCCTTAAATGCTGGGTCCTTAGCCCCATCTCTTCTTGTCCACGCTCCCCCTGCATGGATCTGCCCGTGACTCACACGTCCACAGTTCCCCCCACAGCCCTGGTGAGCTTCAGTCCTGGGACCACTGGCCCTCAAACCAGTGGCCTTCCTCCCGCCACTGTGGCACGCATCAGTGACTTAATCAATGAAAGAAGCTGTTATACAGACACAGAAAGGGCAATAAATGTATAAGCAGCTCATGACAGAATGGACCATTCACTAAACAGGACAGACTGCAGGGCCACCCCGTGAGGTTGTGCACTGCACAAAGGCACCCAGGCAAGGGGTGAGTGGGGCTAAAATCTAGCCCAGACTCCACTCGCCAGCACGTGCCCTGGAGGACGAGGCACTTTGTCTCCACACCTGTCCCTCCCCAACACAAGTCCACGGTGCTCTGTCCACTCAGAGGGCGCTCCTCCAGTTCTGACTTCTATCCCCATAGCTTAGTCCTGCTTGTCGTAGAACCTCATACGGGTGGAAGCATGCAGGCTGACTCTGCGTGTCCAGCTCCATGGCCTGACGTCGTGGTTTTGAGATGCATCCAGGCTGAGGCACCTGTCAGCAGACTTCATTCCTTTTTATCACTGAATGGGATTCCGTTTATGAATATGCAATTCGTTTAGCAATTTTCCCATTGACGGACATTTAGGTTGTTTCCAATGTGAGACCGTTATGAATCAAGCTGCTGTGAACACGTGTACACAGATTTTTATGGGGACGGATGTTTTCAGATCTTTTGGGTGAACCCCTAGGGCTGGTTTGCTGCGTCATGGAGTCCATGTATGTTTGTGAGAGAAGCCGCCAGCACAGAGGGACAAATACTGTACGGTTCCCCTCATACGAGGTCCCTAGATTCACAGAGACAGCAGAATGACGCTGCCAGGGTCTGGGGAAGGAGCGGCTGGGGGACAGAGTTTCAGTTTGGAAAGGTGACAAAATTCTGGAGATGGATGCTGGTGATGGTTGCACAGCAACGTGAATGTGCCTAATGCCACTGAACTGAGCACTTAAAAATGGCTAAAATGGTACTTTTATGTTGTATATATTTTGCCTCAATTAAAAAAGAAATCGCCAGGCCTATTTCCTAGATGTTTGCACCATTTTGCATTCCCACCGGCAGGCACCGTGTGAGAGTTCTGCTCGCTCCACACCCTCCCTAGCGCTCAGTGTGGTCAGTAAAGAGTGGCCAGAGAAGGAGATTTAAGGAAGAGTTGCCGGCACTTGGCCTGGTGCTCAGCCGGCTGGGCCTGGGTCCCTCATCCCAGGCTCTGTCTGCAGGAGTGGAAGGCGGCAGCCGTCAGCGTGGGCTCGGAGTGCCCTCCCCAGGCTGGGATGCTGGAGCCTCCTGGGTGCTGAGCTGAGATCTGAATCCTCTTTAAAGATCAGAAACGTCATCCAACCAAAACACCACAGGGCAGGCTGGGAGGCTGCAGCGGGAGGAGTCGGGGCAGGGGGGAGGGTGTTAGTGCTCAGTGTGGCCAGGTCCTTGGCAGCCCTCTGCTCTGAGCTGAGCTGATGTCAGCAGTTAGAGTAGCTGGCAATTGGGAGGGCAGAGGGGACATGGCTGGTCTGTGCCTTATCGGGTGTCCTGGGGTCAGTGAGTCCCATGGGTGGGGGGTCCCGGTCTGGATGGGCAACTTTCTGCCCTTCCCAGTCCTCCCAGGCTTGACGTCTCCTCATTTTTGACAGGGGTGGGGTGGGTGGGGGCCGTGAGGTTGGGTGGGGGGATGGAGGGTTTCCTTCTAGCTTATATATGCTTGCAGGGCCCCGCTGGGCTGCTTTGACTGGCGCAGTGTCTCCAAACAGCAGGACCGAGGTAGTTGGTGAGGACCCCAGCTGGGCTGACAAAGTGGATTTCAAATCAGAGGAATCCACGAGGCAGCCTCCTTGAAAGGGTGAAGAGCCCTGCCACTGAGGGCTCAGAGGCTGGCTCCCCGTCTCCATGCCGGGTGCTCTGTCTCCCTTGCTCACCATCCCCGTGTGTTCGGTCTCCCCGCGTGAAAACGCTTGTTAAGGACGGTGTACGAGGAGAGCAGGAGCGCAGGTGGCCACCCCTCTTTTCAACTAACTCCTGCCACTGAGGTGCCAGCACTTGCCCCCTTGAGGTCACCAGGGGCATCTGTTCCCTGGAGCATCATCAACATTTCACTCTGTTCAGCAGGGTCCTGGATATTTTTTAATTAAAAAATAATTCTTTGAAAGTGAAGGATCCGTGTGTAGTCTACATAGCAAACCGAGGTTGGGTTACAAGCAACAGAAACTGCCTAATGTTAAGGTAAAGAGGGAACTATTTTGGAATGTACTCTGGCTGCCTCACAACATGTTTTGAGAAGGACGGAAACCAGGACAGGCCTGGGGTTCAGTGGTGGGACACTGTCGACCTTCCCCAAACTTCTCCAGGCAGGACACAAACTCCCGGCGAAGGGTGTCCTCTTGGCTGAGCTGGGGTCACGAGCCCTCCCCTGAGGCTGGAGGCAGTGGGGTTCTTTGGTTGATGGCCCACCAGAATCTCACAGGAGGGCCAGTTCCCCTCAGAGGTGGATGCTGGGCAGATAGAAAAAAGATTACCAAAAATAGTCACTCTTTATTAAAGAGCATTAGAGACCTGTGATTACTGGAACCCTCTTTCCCTGACCCTGCCAACTACCCACCCTTCCACCACTCGTGAACACAGGCTGAAAGGGGCAATGGTGACAAGGTGTGGGGTTAGGGAGCAGGGCAGGGAGTCACATTTTAGAAAAAATAGATGAAACTCTGAAATAGAGTACTGGTTTCCCCAAGGAGGTTATCCATGAAAAATCATGTTACTTGGAACACATAAAAATGGCGAACACACCAAAAGCAAAGGCAACAAAAGCAAAAACAAACAAGTGGGACGTCAAACTAGAAAGCTTCAGCACAGTAAAGGAAACCACCAACAGATGCAAAGGCAACCTACCAACTGGGAGAAGATATTTGCAAATCACATATCTGATAAGCGGTTAATTTCCAAAATATATAAAGAACTCATACAACTCAATAGCAAAAGAACAAACAATCTAATTAAAAAATGGGCAGAGGGCCGGCCCTGTGGCCGAGTGGTTAAGTTCGCACGCTCCCCTTCAGTGGCTCAGGGTTCGGATCCTGGGCACGGACATGCCACCACTCACCAGGCCATGTTGAGGTGGCGTCCCACATGCCACAACTAGAAGGACCCACAACTAAAATATACAACTATGTACTGGGGGGATTTGGGGAGAAAAAAGCAGGGAAAAAAAAAATTGGCACCAGTTGTTAACTCAGGTGACAATCTTAAAAAAAAAATAATGGGCAGAGAATCTGAACAGACATTTTTCCAAAGAAGACAACCAGATGGCCAATAGGCACGTGAAAAGGTGCTCAGCATCACTAATCATCAGGGAAATGCAAATCAAAACCACAGCGAGATACCACCTCAAACCTGTTAGCATAGCTCTTACCAAAAAGACAAGCAATAATAAGTGTTGGCGAAGATGCGGAGGGAGGGGAACCCTTGTGCACTGTTGGTGGGAAAGTAAATTGGTGCAGTCACTATGGGAAACAGTATGGAGCTTCCTCAAAAAACTACAAATAGAACCACCGTATGATCCAGCTGTTCCACCTCTGGGTATTTACCTGAAGAAAAAGAAAACTAACTTGAAAAGGTGTGTGCACCCCATGTTCACTTCAGCATTATTCACAATAGTCAAGATTCACAAGAAACAACTTGTGTTCATCTATGGATGCGTGGATAAAGAAGATGTGGTGTGTATATATATACACAATGGAACATGAGCCATAAAAAAGAAGGAAATTTGCCTTTTGTGACAACATGGACGGACCTTGAGGGCATTACACTAAGTGAAATAAGTCAGACAGAGAAAGATAAATACTGTACAATCTCACATATATCTGGAATCTAAAAAAATTTAAAAAACAAACATACTGAACTCGTAGATACAGAGAATAGATTGGCGGTTGCCAGAGGCTGGGGGTGTTGGACAAAGTCATGAAGGTGATCAAAGTTAGAAACTTCCAGTAATAATACCATATTGCAAATTTGAAAGTTGCTAAGAGTAAATCTTAAAAGTTCTCATCACAAGAAAAGAAAATTTTGAAACTATGAGTGGTGATGGATGTTAAGTAGACTTCTTGTAGTAATCATTAGCAATATATACAAATATTGAATCATTACGTTGTACACCTGGAACTAATGTTATATGTCTGTTATATCTCCAGAAAAAAAGATGATGGACAAAGTCCTAAGGTAGAATTGCACTATCCCAGCAGTTCTTGGATATATATAGAAGTAGATTGTTTCCCAGATAAGTATTTAAATGGTGCTTTCCTTGCTAATGGTTTTATGGTTTGACTGTAAGTCCATGACATCTGAAGACTTTGCACATTCCACTGACTCTTTATGGGTTCTTCTGGTTGGAATTCAGGTAGGTAAGTAAACACCTGTTCTACAGGCTTCTGGGTCCCCCCAAAGCTCTGCACTACAGTTGGCGGCAGCGGGAAGGAATAGGACCGAGGGAACTTAGGGAGAACAGAAGAAAGTTTGAAAACTTGAAGGCAGGTCTGGAACAAACGTTAAGTGGTAAAGGGAGATCCAGCATCTGTCCAGATGTCTGACTCTGCCTCTGCTGTGGTGGTAGGTGGATCAGAGGACAAGAAACCAAGGTGCTGGGGAGAAATGGATTCACCGCCGGGCTCCACACATCTTTCGAAAACATCCCAGGAGAACGGAGGCACACATGCACCAAATATAAGACGATGAAATAAAATGCAGAGGTGGCTATGTTCAAACTGCAAGCATCTTGGCAATTGGAGAAAGCACAGTTTGAAAGTGAAGTGAAGAGCTTTAGCAGAAACTTACGAAATAATGGAGTTGGATGGAAAAAATACCATGAAACTTCTTAGGAAATGACTGTAGGAGGGAATCGACTGCACGAGGTAAAACGTCAGCCCCGTGGTCGAAGAGCCGGATGCACCACGAGACACATTCTTATTTCATTCTTCCTAAAGAATAATTGGCAGACCAAATCGTGTTTTTTAAACAAATCCAGATAATTTTCCCTGAGGAAAAAAAAAAAAAAACCTTAAGATAATTGGTTGAAAACTCACTCTGCTGGGGAAAAGCAAAAAGGCAGCAGCAACAGCTTTATGAAAAGAAATGCTCACCATGGACCAACGATTCACTGAGGCAGACTTCTGACCCTCAGCTAAGGATCCCCACGCCCGGACCTTCCAAAGTCCGCACTTGGTGGCAGCCCGAGAAGACCAGATCCTCTGCATCAGCAGACGGCCGAGTTTACCGCAGAGGCTTCTGCAATCCCCCGGGTCCAGGGGGGCCAGTAGGAGCCCCTCTTACAGATTCAGAAGGTGATGCTTGCAGAGAGAACAAGTGACCCCAAGGCCACATGGCTGGTGGCAGCCCTCCCACCCACCACCACACCCTACCCCTTTACAGTTTCTGTTAGAATATTCGCCCTCTGGGGGCAACCTTGAGTTGCCTCCAGATCCAGGGAGTACTCTGGAGCCTTGTAAATATGGATGGGCCCAATGTCACGTTCCTGCTGCAGTGTTAGCGAACACTTTTAGGAGCAACTCAAACAAGCCTGCGGGCAGCGGCTGGCTAGGGCTGCAGGCCCTTTGGCCTCCATGCTCTGGATGATGAACACTCTGCTTGGGGCTCTGGGCGTGGCGGGCAGTGGGGCAGGTGCCCTGATGAGCAGGCCTGGCCCCACTAAGGGGGCAGCCAACACACTTCTACATCAGGACTTTGACTGGATGGCAAGGGTCCCCACACCCTCCCGATGGCTTTAAGAGACCACCCAGAGAAATTGCCCCGCTCTCAGGTCGGCCTGCCCCAAAGTGCTCCCTAAGTGACCCCCGGGAACCCACCCAGCTCTGTCCTGTGACCTTTGGTCTCTGGATCCCTGGGATGCTATTGAGCCAGCAGAGATGGCTGTGATAAGAGCAACAATGCTTCGGGCTGGGCTCTTCCATCCCAGAGGAAGGCCTTATCTGAGATGAAGGATTAGAGCTGCCTCTGGAGCCAGCCTTTGTGTTTGGGGGTGGGGGGAGGGTCTGTCCCAGCCCCTGTGTGGGCAACTGAAGCCCCTCTGCTTCCTCTTGGAGAAGGCCAGAGCTCTGTGGCCTCGACGTACTTCATTCTCTCTGGGGCCTCAGTTTCCCCATCAGGGACATTAGAGTGTGGAACTGATGACCATTTGCGCCCCCTTCCCACCCCGCAGTTGAGTGAACGTGAGCCTGGCCTGCTGTGCATCAGCGCCCCCAGACCCCAGGGGCGCACGGCCCCAGCCACACGCACAGATGGGCAGGACCTGTGGGAGGCTTCACTGCCCGTCCCAATTTCCCAAACTCTCCTGTGGTTCCAGGTGGTGCCGAAACCCAGTCACCCCCAAAGGTGAGTGCGAAAGACTTGCTCACGGTCCTGCCCGCCTGGTCAGCGCTAGGTGGAAGGCAGATGGAGGACTCTGGGAGAAAATTCCACAGTGGGAGGAAAACATCTGGGGACTTACCTGTGTGGCGTGACTGTTGGTGCTGGCTGACTGGAGCTGTAAATAGAGCCTATTAAGGTAATAAAGGAGTTAGTTCCAAAGTTTATCTCCTCTGGTTCCAGTCCTTAGGGAGATTTCTCCTTCCATGATGCAGCTGTTTTGGGGGAATGTGGCTAAGGAATACGAATTGACCTAGACACAAATGAACAAAACGAAAAACATTTTTGGAGAGAAACTGGCTTGCCCGACCCTCCCCTTTTTGTGCGATATATCCAAGCTTCATCGCTAAAAATAAGAAAAGGTGTTTAATAATTACCTTTCTTGACCTCTGTACCTTCTGGCTTCCTCTGCTCCTGGGCACAAGACATGGCCATTCCCAGGGCACGACCAGGCAGACGCAGACGGTCAGCCAGCCGGCAGCTCCCTGCCTCTGCAGTGTCGGGCAGAAGGTAAGGATGAGGGGAAGGTCGCCCCTCACCTGGCCGGGGCCTGGAGGGGGACTTTGTTTAGAGAAAGTGGACAGGAAATGACCATCCACTAGTTCGGACTGGAGCTTATTTTCCTCAGCAGCTCTTTTCATTCCTTGCATCACTCAAAGGGAAAACATGTATACTGTGGGGCTCTTACGCACAAGGTGCCTTAATCTTGGGAAGTAATTACAAGAAAAACATTCCTTCCTCTGTGGACTGTGGAGGCAGAATGACTTCCAAGCATGTCTTTGCTGAGGATTGGGAGACAGCGCAGGCGGTGAGCCTGGAGCCTGGGATCTGACGGGGAGGTCTGGAACCGAGCGCAGAGGCTCCTTGTCCGTCAGAGGCCTGAACAGCAGTCACGATGAATTGTCGTTCCTGGGGTCGAGCAGGTTATCCCTAAGGGATTGACAAGGGCAGTTCCTGCAACAGTAGCTAATAATCTGCTCTGGGCGTCGGCTCCACGTCACAGATGCGTTAACGGGAAGAGCCCGCGCTGAGCTCCAATCGCGTCTTGTCTGCCAGAGCGTTTGCGGAACCAAGGCCCGTGGCCTCCTAGAACCGGCAGGAGCAGAAAATGGAGGAGCCCAGCCTGAGAAAAAGGAGAGAGGACGAGAAGTCGATCCAGAGTAACGAACCCAAGACCACAAGTCTCCAGAAGGAGGTAAGGCGCCCGGCAGGCCCGCCCCATCAAGCAGGGCTGTGTTCATGTTAATCAGCAGCGGTGGGAGAGGACCCGGCAGTCTGATTTGTCAGTCTGTTTCTACATGAAAGATTCCTTGGCCTCACCTCCTTCCCTCTCGCCAGTGAACTCCACATTTTCTCGTGAAGTTAATACATATGTGCTTCTGTGTGCCGGGCAGGCGTCCGGAGGGCCAGTGGCAGCTCAGGCCTCTTCAGGGATGGTCAGAGAGGACCTTCTGATGGTTGAGTCCCCTCTGTACCGTCTTCATGAAGTATCTGTTCCTCTTCTGTTCGAATACCCCCAGTGATGGGATGCTCCCACTGCGTCTCAGCGAGTCTAGCTGGGTGGTGAGTCTCACATGCGTGTGACATAGGGGACCCCTCTGAGCTGGAATGCGTAAGGGCTGCACTTGGGGGTGCCGTGGCCTAGAGGGGCCAGAGCCAGACAGGCTGGCTCTGCTGGGAGGGGGAGCTTTGCGGGGCAGGGCAGTGGAGGCAGAAAGGTGCTCGAGGCTCCACATTGTGCAGCGCCAGGCCCAGGTGGACCACAGCAGCGGGTGGGCATGGAGGGATGGGCTTCGGGGTCCTAAGATGAGTGAGGGCCCCAGCACAAGCAGGAGGGCAGGACAGTGGGTGGAGCGCTGGGCAGAGCCTCCGGGAGCTCCAGGCCTGGCGGCAGAGGAGATGGAGGAGGGATTTGGGGGGTGACAAGGGGGATGGCGTGGCTTTGATGAGGATTATTTTGGGCTGGTTACTTTTAAAAACTGCAGACGAGAAGGAGGCTCTGAGGAGTAGAATTTGCTTGCCCTTTGATGAAAGACAGTTGCATTTGTGAAGGAAGTCCCCATCTGTGGGGGTGTCTCCCTTTCTGCACCAGGAGGAAGGGGGGATGACCTTATCTCTAGAAACTCTTACTGGGGAAGGCAAGGACTTAAGTCTGCATAATAATCTTGTTCTTGTTTACTGTCTGGTAACCTCATGTAACTGATCCCCCCACCACCAACATCCTCCTTTGTCTTTAGCTGAAGATAATATTTAAGGTGGTGGCTTCTGCCATTTACTTAATCCGGTTTGATTCTTATCTAAAAGTTATAAGACCACCCAATAACCAGACCCCACTGGCACTGATACCATTTTAACAACTCTTTTTACATATTCTTTCCTTTGCCTTGTAAAGAGATAACTCACATACCTATGCCTTAAATTTAACCCTACCCTCAACCCATGTTGGCAGCAGCTCTGACTGCCCATGGGTCCTGTCCCCATGCTACTCCACACTATTCT